>NC_091287.1:195190310-195551143 GCF_032444005.1 Ranitomeya imitator
CTTTATCTAAATAAAAAAAACAACAATAATAGTACACATATTTAGTATTGCCGCGTCCGTAACGACCCAATCTATAAAACTGTCCCACTAGTTAACCCCTTCAGTGAACACCGTAAGAAAAAAAGAGGCAAAAAACGCTTTATTATCATACCGCCGAACAAAAAGTGGAATAACACGCGATCAAAAAGACGGATATAAATAACCATGATACTGCTGAAAACGTCTTGTCCGCAAAAAACGAGCCGCCATACAGCATCAGCTGGTTTTTGGTCATTCTGCCTCACAAAAATCGGAATAAAAAGCGATCAAAAACTGTCACTTGTCAGAAAATGTTACCAATAAAAATGTCAACTCGTCACGTAAAAAACAAGACCTCACATGACTCTGGACTCAAATATGGAAAAATTATAGCTCTCAAAATGTGGAGACGCAAAAACTTTTTTGCTATAAAAAGCGTCTTTCAGTGTGTGACGACTGCCAGTCATAAAAATCCGCTAAAAACCCCCGCTATAAAAGTAAATCAAACCCCCCTTCATCACCCCCTTAGTTAGGGGAAAAATAATAAAATAAAAAAATGTATTTATTTCCATTTTCCCGCTAGGGTTAGGGCTAGGGTTACGGTTAGAGCTAAAGTTAGGGTTAGGGGCTAAAGTTAGGGTTTGGATTAGTTAGGGGTGTGTCAGGGTTTCGGGTGTGGTTAGGGTTACTGTTGGGATTAGAGTTAGGGGTGTGTTTGGATTAGGGTTTCAGTTATAATTGGGGGCGGAGTTTCCACTGTTTAGGCACATCAGGGGCTCTCCAAATGCGGCATGGCGTCCGATCTCAATTCCGGCTAATTCTGCGTTGAAAAAGTAAAACCGTGCTCCTTCCCTTCCGAGCTCTCCCATGTGCCCAAACAGGGGTTTACCCCAACATATGGGGTATCGGCGCACTCGGGAGAAATTGGACAACAACTTTTGGGGTCCAAGTTCTCTTGTTACCCTTGGGAAACTAAAAATTTGGGGGGCTAAAAATCATTTTTGTGGGGGAAATTTTTTTTAATTTTCATGGCTCTGCGTTATAAACTGTAGTGAAACACTTGTGGGTTCAAAGTTCTCACAATACATCTAGATAAGTTCCTCGGGAGGTCTAGTTTCCAATATAGGGTCACTTTGTGGGGGGTTTCTACTGTTTGGGTACATCAGGGGCTCTGCAAATGCAACGTGACGCCTGCAGACCAATCCATCTAAGTCTGCATTCCAAATGGCGCTCCTTCCCTTCCGAGCTCTGCCATGCACCCAAACAGTGGTTCCCCCCCACATATGGGGTATCGGCGTACTCAGGACAAATTGTACAATAACTTTTGGGGTCCAATTTATCGTGTTACCCTTGTGAAAATTCAAAACTGGGGGCTAAAAAATCATTTTTGTACCATTCCGCATGTGGTAAAATTGATAAAGCAGTTTTATTCTTCGGGTCAGTACGATTACAACGATACCTCATTTATATAATTTTTGTTTTGCCGCTTTTACACAATAAAAACTTTTATTTAAAAAATTTTTTGCATCGCTTTATTCTGAGAGCTATAACTTTTTTTTATTTTTCTGCTGATGGCGCTTTATGGCGGCATTTTTTTGCGGGACAAGATGAAGTTTTCAGCGATACCATGTTTATTTACATCCGTCTTTTTGATCGCGTTTTATTGCACTTTTCATTCGGCAGTACGATGATAAAGCATTGTTTTTTTTTTTTTTTTTTGCCTTGTTTTTTTATTTTTTTACGGTGTTCACTGAAGTGGGATAGTTTTATAGAGCAGGTCGTTAGACACGGCGATACCAAATATGTGTACTTTTATTGTGTGTTTTTATTTTTATTTTTTTTTTTTTTTTTTTTTTTTTTTTTACAGAAATGAATGTATTTGAAAATATTTTTATTTGGGAATTTTTTTTTCTTTTTGTACATTCTATTTTTTTATTTTTAACTTCATTATTGTCCCAGGTTGGATATACTTTGCATGGCACTGTGTCAAATCCGCTATCTGACAGGCACTGTAGGAGGCTTTCCGGCGCCTGATATCAGCAGGTGCCATCAAGCCACCTCAGTGAAGGACCCGGAAAGCCCCTGTGGCCATTTTGGAGCCGGGGTCTCTATGGGGAACAACGCGATCGCATTGCGTTGTTCCGGTGGGAGCACGCAGGGAGCCCACTCCCTGCGTGATTGTTCTCTGTGCCGCTGTCACTGACAGCGGCATCAGAGGGGTTAAATGCCCACGATCGGTGCTAGCGCCGACGGTGGGCATTGCTTGGGGTGTCAGACAGCTGACACCCACATGTGATCGCCACGGGTCACTGTGAGGCAGCGCGATCGTGCCGCCGTACTTGTACTGCGGTT
This sequence comes from Ranitomeya imitator, assembly GCF_032444005.1. Taxonomy (NCBI): domain Eukaryota; kingdom Metazoa; phylum Chordata; class Amphibia; order Anura; family Dendrobatidae; genus Ranitomeya; species Ranitomeya imitator. The sequence goes on from NC_091287.1 coordinate 195,192,681, forward strand.
TGCAGAAACGCAGTTACCGCAGAGCCGTACTAGTACGGCACATGTCAGGAAGGGTTACCCTTTGGCTTACATCCGCTACATGGCTTCTCCTCTGCATCCTTTTCTATTAGAAGAGGCACTCGCCAAGGATGTCCTTTATCACCCCTTCTATTCCTTCTCGGACTTGATCCATTAGGTATCCATCTTCGTCTTAACGCTAATATACAAGGAATAGATATTGCATCAGTTTCCCATATGCTTTTCATGTTTGCAGATGATATGTTACTTCTATCTGCCTCACAGACCTCTCTGCCAGCTTTACTTTAATCTTAGTAACTTTGAACACATTACTGACTTACAGGTTAATCGATTAAAATTATACGTCATGAACATATTCCTTCCCACCACTACGATCTCGCAGCTTCAACAGGACTTCCACTTAGAGTACTTAGGAGCGAAATTGACAGTCAATATCGACTCCCTCTTTTCAGCTAACTATCCTCAAATGCTTCGCAACATCCGCTTGTTAATTCAAACATGGGAGTAATTACATCGCTTGGCCGCGTGAATGTGCTCAAAATGACCATACTCCTTAAATTGCTCTTATTCCGAGTCCTGCCAGTCACTGTCCCTGTCCCTTCTCACTATCTAGCAACTAGTCAACACATTTTATTTGGAAGGGTGGCCTCCCTAGAGTCAACTGAGCTACTCTCTATCGACACCGCTTAAGAGTTCCCAACCTTTCCAAATACTACCAAGCAGCCCAACTAGCCCAGCTGACCTTATATCATGCTTATTCAGAACCTCATCTGTGGCTATCCTTGGAAGCTCCTGAAGGTCACCCGGACATCATTGATGTCTTACTTTGGATCCTCCCAACCCAGCGTAAACAAATTTCAAACCCCATCATGGCACATTCCATTAAGATTTGCGACTCACTGAAATATTATTCACAGCTAATCTCGCCATTCTTACCCTTAGCCCCCCTCTGAGGTAATCCCCAGTTTCCCCTTGGTACAGTGTCCCTTAAGAACTTTCGATTTATGGATCGCTGCAGGGATCACTAGAGTCCACAATCTTTCTAATGTTGATGGAATTATCCCATTTCCAGCCCTGCAAGAAAAATATAATTTCTCTAGTTGCCTTCCACAACAGCCCAGGAGGTTGTCTCCATACCCTAATGGGAGACAGGAAGCACAAGAGGTAAAAACCCCTCCCATTAACCAGTGTATTTCCAGTCACCCATGCGGCATGGAGAGGTTCCTGGTACACTGCGTAGTCGGCTTTGGCAGTAGTACCTGTAAAATCATGTTGCCGGGCAGTGGTGGTCGGTCCCTGGGCTTCCTCCTCCGTTCTGCTCCTGTCTCCTTCGGATTCTGGGATTGCTCTCCTGGTCCACCTGCGTCCCCTTTACGAGGGTAAAGCGGACCAGCGATTCCCTCCCTGAGCTCTCCAGCGTCTCCCCCTCCTGGCGCACTGTTCGATGACCCGAAAGTCACGTGGTGCTGCGGCGTTTCACTTCTAGGGTCTAGCGCTCCTGCATGGGAGCGCTCTGATTTCCAGGACCTCTGAGCGGTGTGCGAGGCACGTTACACGCCTGCCTGGGACTGCGGAGGGGAAGGCTAATTGCTTAGCGCTGGGGCAGCGTTTATTATTTATATAAACCTGCCTGAAGACGTCTCTTGGGTAAGGCTGTTCCAGCGTGGAGAATACATCTTGCCCTGCAGCTGCAGAGCCCAGCCCGGCGCTCCCCAAGCCCCAGTAAGTGTGGCAGGGATAGGTCCAATCTACGGTTTATGTTTTTAGAATACCTTCTCATGCTTCTCCCCCTCTATTTTCAGGGAGACAAGTCTATTCATAAAACCGCCAACAGACGCAAATGTGCCATATGTAACGAGAAGCTACCCTTAAAGTGGGAGAAAAAATTATGCCAATCCTGTACGGACAAGGTGGTCAGAGCTGAACATCCCTCACTAATTGAGGAGATACATATTCTAACCTTAGTGGAAAAAAAAAAAAATTCTTAATTTCTTTATTGTCCCTACCTATGGGGGTGACAAAGGTGGGGGTGTCATTTACTATTTTTTTTATCTTGATCACTGAGATAGGTTATATCTCAGTGATCAAAATGTACTTTGGAACGAATCTGCCGGCCGGCAGATTCGGCGGGCGCACTGCGAATGCGCCCGCCATTTTGCAAGATGGCGGCGCCCAGGGAGAAGACAGCCGGACGGAGGCCGGGTAAGTATAAGGGGGGGGGGGAGATTAGGGCACGGGGGGGGGGGGGGCATTGGGGCACGGGGGGGCATCGGAGCATGGGGGGTGGGATCGGGGCAGCCACACTCCGCCCACGCACTTCCGCCAGCTTCCCCGCATTTCCTGCTGCAGCGGTTCGGCACCACAAACCGCAATAAAACCCGCAGATATATTTTTGATCTGCGGGTTTAACCTCACAATGGAGGTCTATGGGTGCAGAACCGCTGCGGCTCCGAAAAAAGAAGTGACATGCTCCTTCTTTTTTCCCGCAGCTATTCAGCGCGGCTTTTTTTTTTTAAATTCAGGATCATGTGCACAGCGGTTCCTGTTTTCCATAGGGTACATTGTACTGTACCCTGCATGGAAAACAGCTGCGGAACCACAGCGGCAAAAACGCTGTGGTTCCGCAGTAAAAAACGCACTGTGTGAACATGGCCTTAAACAGAAGGATCTACACACCAGGGAGAGTGAAAGCCTCCTTAACCTGGTGGTTAAATCAAACAAATCTTCTCAGAGGTGTAGACTGGATACAAGTTCCCCTGGTGACAATAACAACGGATGCCAGCAGGAGAGGCTGGGGGGCTGTAGTGTTACAGGTTCCGTTCCAGGGACACTGAAATTGGAGGATTTGGTACTCTTTTTGATTCTAGGGAGTTGAGGGCGGTGGAGAAGGTCGTTCTGGCAGCAGGCACTCTAATCACAGGTCGGCATGTCCGAGTATACTCGGAAATTATGACAACTGTAGCCCATCTCAAGCATCAAGGAAGCCCGAAATTCAATTATCTGAAAGTGGTATGAAGCAGAATCTTCTGCTGAGCAGAGAAACATCTCATTGTCAGCAATACACCTGAATGGGTCTGTAAATATTCAAGCATATCTCCTAAGCCGTCACGACTTACAACCAGGAGAATGGAGCCTGAAAACAGAAGTTTCTCTGATCGCCCATGACGGCACCAAGGACAGGAAACCTACGGATAAAAAGGCGGTACCACTCTCCTGCATCAGTTGGTTTCCTGTCCTTGATGGGAGACCTACGGACTTACCAGTCGTCGTTGGAATTCCGGGGGCCAACCAGTCCGATTCAGGCAGCTGGGGTCCCTCTGCCTCGGCTAGGGTGGTGACCCGAAGCGCCACCGCTGGGAGCCAGTGGGCCGACAGGGTGTGCGGGGGAGGTGACAAGGAGTTCGCGGTCACCTCCCCAGGTAAGATGCAGCAGCGGCAACATCCAGGGGGGTCCCTCTGTGGTTGCGGGAGGTGCAGCGCGACCCTCCCTAAAACAAGCATAAGTCTGCACGCTGCACCGCCATCGGGCGTGCAGAGTAACGTGCTATAGGGACTGCATAGGACCGGGGGCGCCGGTCAGCAGCGCCATATCTGCTTCCCGGGCGCCATCTTGAAAGTTCGGCGCATGCCCGGGATCTAAGCTGGTCTCGCGAGAGGCGCCGATGCGCTCGTGCGCCGGTATGCGCAGGCGCCGGCGGGGCTTCCGGCCGGGCGCTTTGCGCAGGCGCCGGCGGATCTTCCGGCCGGGCGCCTGGTGCGCTCTGCGCAGGCGCCTGGTGCGCTCTGCGCCGGCGGGGCGCCGGGCGCTTGGCGCGGTCTGCGCAGGCGCCGGCGGGATGGCCGCTAGAGCGCTTTTGGCACAGTGTATGACAGTTACTGCGCAGGCGCCGGCGTTCGGCGCTCCTCTATGGGAGCGGTCGCTACTGTGCGGGGAGCGGCGGGAGGGTTCAAATAGTAGAATCCATATCCTCCCAGTGGCTCTGCAGTAATAAGCAGGAGCCTTAAGAGAATAGGAGCGCCAGCTCAGCCAAGTCTCAAGGCAGCATCCGCAGACCAGCAGCAGTATGAGCGACCCGGCATCACCTTTGCCCGAATCACCTCCACTTGTAGCATCGCCACAGCAGCAGCAACAAAAAAGGCAACAGCAGAAAGGGCACCAGGACACCAGCAAAGAACGCCAAAGGTCTCAACACAGTAAGGAGTCCAGTACGGCGTCGGGGAGAAAGCCAGAGGCAGAAAACCCCCAACCGGTATTTATGGGTCCTGGAGGTGGTAAGTGGATCTTCGTGAATGTCAGAGACAGTAAGTGTTATTTGTCTCTTTTAGGGGAGGAAAAGCGTAGCTAAAACTAAGCACAAAAGTTGCGCCATCTGTAGAGAGGATCTTCCACCTACATGGGATAAGAGACTATGCAATACTTGCATTCAGCAGACTGTATCTGAAAACCTTCCAGGGTTTGCAACAGATCTTAAAAGCCTAATTAAAGAGCAAGTGGAGGACACCTTTAGGTCACTAAAGTGGGGAAAAAAAGGAGAAAGACTAAACACAGGTCCCCATCTCCAGTCTCAAAATCCGAAAGTGATAGTGAGAGTTCAATGTCCTCCGTCTCCTCCGACTCATCTGCATCATCTACTTCTTCCTCAGGGGGACATAACTGTTTCCCTCTAGAGGATACTGATGGCCTCATAAAGGCGGTGAGAAGTACCATGGGGTTGGTAGACTCCCATCCTAAAAAAACAGTTCAAGACATCATGTTTGGGGGCCTAGAACAGAAAAAGAGAAGAGCTTTTCCGCTTAACGAAGCAATCGCAGCCTTAATTAAGAAGGAATGGAAGAAGCCCATGAGGAAGACTCTCTTAACGCCAAAAAGGAAATACCCCTTTGAGGAAGAATCGTGCTCCTTTTGGGAAAAGGCCCCCAAATTAGATGTAGCAATTGCCAAAGCCTCAAAGAAATTCGCCCTCCCGTTTGAGGACATGGGGGTTCTAAAAGACCCCATGGACAAGAAGGCAGATGCCTTTCTCAAGGGTTCCTGGGAGGCAGCAGGAGGAGGCCTGAAGCCGGCAGTTGCAGCAGCATGTACTTCACGCTCGCTGATGATCTGGCTGAACCAACTAGAGGGTCAATTAAAGGGGAAAACTTCCCGGGACTCAATTCTGAACACATTACCCGTAATGAGAGGGGCCGCGGCTTTCCTAGCTGACGCCTCGGCCGACTCAATCAGGCTATCCGCCAGACCAGCAGTGTTTGCTAATGCAGCCAGGCGCGCCCTCTGGCTTAAGAATTGGCCAGGCGACCTGCAGACGAAAACGAAACTGTGTACCATCCCTTGTGAAGGAGAGTTTCTGTTCGGGTCGACTCTAGATGACATCCTGGAAAAAGCAGGGGACAAGAAAAAGTCCTTCCCCTCTCTGGGTCTCCCCGCTTATAGGAAGCCCTTTCGGAACAAGAGGTTTTTCCGTAAGAACCCAGGGAGAGGCCAGGGGAAGTGGGAAGATAAGAAGAACAAGAATAAAGGATTCATCTTCAACAAAAACCTCAATGACAGCAAGAAACCTCCACAATGAAGGTTCGCCCCAGGTGGGAGGGAGATTATCTCTCTCCCAGCCTGGGAAAAGATTACCTCCAGTCAATGGATCTTAAACATCATAAAATCAGGACTGAGGTTAACATTCAAGAGGTACCCTCGTCCCTCTTTCAAGATAACATCTACAAGATCCTCGGCAGAAGAGCAGTTAACACTAGAGAACGAGATTGTGGGGTTAGTAAAAAAAGGAGTACTCCTGGAAGTTCCCCCTCAAGAAAGAGGGCAAGGGTACTATTCCCCTCTATTCCTGAGAAAGAAACCAGATGGTTCCTTCAGGACTATTATCAATTTGAGGAACCTAAACAATTACCTAGAGGTTCAAGCATTCAAGATGGAAACGATAAAGTCATCAATCAAAATGCTGTTTCCTCAATGCTTCATGGTGGTCCTGGACCTGAAGGACGCATATTATCACGTCCCAATACACAAGGATCACCAAAGATTCCTCAGAATGGCAATCCACATCAAGGGAGTCCTAAGCCACTTCCAGTTCACAGCCCTACCATTTGGCCTAGCAATAGCCCAGAGGGTTTTTACAAAGCTGGTCGTGGAGGTAATGGCTCACCTCAGGGAAGAAAACACCCTGATCGTACCATATCTGGACGATTTTCTGGTGATGGGCTCCTCTCCGCAACATTGCAAGAATCAACTAGATTTAGTGATTCATTCTCTAAAAGACCTGGGCTGGCTAATAAACCTAGAGAAAACCAGATTGGTGCCTTCTCAGGTTCAGGAGTACCTAGGTCTCACTCTAGACTCCAGGGAAATGGAATGCCGGCTCCCAGAGAGCAAAATACAAAAGATAATGAGCTTGGCGTCAACAGTACAATCTCTCCCCTCTATAACTCTCCGTCAGGGCATGTCCCTGTTAGGCTCTATGACCTCTTGCATCCCTGCGGTCCAGTGGGCCCAACTACATTCAAGAGATCTCCAATGGCAGCTACTATCAGAGCAAATCCTCCTAGGAGAGCATTTAGACGGGCGGTTAACATTATCTCCTCGCACCAATCACTCTCTGACTTGGTGGACGTTGCAAGAAAATCTTTCCCAGGGAGTCCCATGGGTAATCCCGATATCAAAGGTCCTAACCACGGACGCAAGCCCCTCAGGGTGGGGGGCTCATCTGGACGACCTGGTAGCTCAGGGCATGTGGTCTCCTTCCCTTGCAAACAATTCCTCCAATATGAAGGAGCTCCTGGCAGTAAAATTTGCCCTTCAAGAATTCTCGGGAGTCCTTCAATCTCACCATGTAAGGGTGATGTCGGACAATCGGGTGGTAGTGTCTTACATAAACCATCAGGGGGTACCCGTTCCAAAAGCCTAATGGAAGTGGCCAACTCGATCCTTCAATTAGCCGAGAACAACCTTCTATCCCTGACAAGCCTACACATAAAGTCCTACACATAAAGGGGGTAGACAATTACAAGGCAGACTTTCTCAGTCGATCCAGCCTAAAACAGGGGGAATGGGAACTAAATCCAGAGATATTTACCCAGATCATGCAAAAATGGGGTGTTCCCAAAATAGATCTCTTCGAGCCATTTAAATAAAAAAGTAGCCTCCTTTTGCTCCCTATCTCCCCTGGGGAACCCAGTAGCTGTGGACGCGTTCCTGATTCCTTGGGGTCACCAACTGGTCTATGCCTTTCCTCCCCTCATTCTGATTCCAGCAGTGCTGAGGAAGATTCAGGAGGACGGGGCGCTAGTCATTTTAATTGCCCCGTTCTGGCCGAAGAGACCTTGGTTCTCATGGATGAGGAAGATGTCAATATCCGACCCTTGGGTATTACCAGACCTCCAGGATCTGTTGTCAGGGCCCAATCTGTCATCCACGAGTCAAGAACTTGCACTTGACAGCCTGGCTCTTGAGAGGAAAATATTAGAAAGCAGAGGGTTCTCTTCGGGGTTAATCTCAACTCTGTTAAAAAGTAGGAAGCCGGTTACAACAAAACAGTACGGCAAAATATGGAAAAAGTTTCTGTCCTTTTCAGGTGCAAAAATAGGGAAAGAGATCCCCCTTAATTCCATATTAGAGTTCCTTCAAAACGGGTTGGATATGGGTTTAGCCACCAGTACCCTAAAAGTTCACGTGGCAGCATTAGGAGCCCTATTTAATTTTGACTTAGCTTCAAATAGGTGGGTCTCTAGATTCATTAAAACAGCAGGAAGATCGAGGCCTCTGCCAGTAAAAGTTGTTCCTCAATGGGACTTAAACTTGGTCCTTAAAGCCCTGACTAGTCCTCCATTCGAACCATTACATGAATCTACAATAACGCTATCTCTCAAAACAGCTCTTAGTCGCCCTCACTTCTGCCCGTAGGGTCAGCGACTTACAGGCTCTTTCAGCCAACCCTCCTCACACACACTTTCTAGAGGACAGGGTTGTTCTAAAAACAGACCCAGCATATCTCCCGAAAGTGGCTTCAAAATTTCACAGGTCTCAAGAGATATCTCTTCCCTCCTTCTGCCCCAACCCTAAGAACAAGGAGGAACAAACACTACATACACTAGATGTAAGAAGATGTCTCTTACACTACCTAGAAGTCACTAGAGAGAGTAGGGAGGATTCCTCTGTTTGTGTGTTTCCAGGGTCCCCGGAAGGGGAAAAAGCATCTAAAGCCACCATAGCAAGATGGATCACAGACACCATCAGTCTATCATATTCAGCAAGTGGGATGTCCGTTCCCGGGGAGGTTAAGGCTCACTCAACGAGGGCAGTAGCAACTTCCTGGGCGGAGAAGGCCGGAGCTTCCATAGACCAGATATGTAGAGCTGCTACCTGGTCCTCACCATCCACATTCTATAGGCACTATAGATTGGACCTAATCTCCTCTTCAGACCTTACTTTTGGTAAAAGAGTTCTGGAGGCGGTGGTCCCCCCCCCTGAATGTACTATCTATGCAATTCTCTCCGTGGTGCCGTCATGGGCGATCAGAGAAAAATATAGTTCTTACCGATAACTGTATTTCTCTGAGCCCATGACGGCACCCGTACATTCCCTCCCTTCACTTATGGGTGCACACATTGAAATAGTGCCATAGTCCATTTATAGTTTAAAGTCACGCGGTATCTTGTTATGCTAAACAGTTAAAATTTTACAAATGTCTTAAGTAGTCTCCCATCGTTTGCTATGTAAACAACTGATGCAGGAGAGTGGTACCGCCTTTTTATCCGTAGGTTTCCTGTCCTTGGTGGGCGGATCCCCTCTCCGTGGTGCCGTCATGGGCTCAGAGAAATACCGTTATCGGTAAGAACTATATTTTTTTCAACATGTTGACTATCAGATGGGGTCTACCCGAGATCTGTTAGCCTCAAGTAAAGGTACCGTCACACTAAGCGACGCTGCAGCGATACCGACAACGATCCGGATCGCTGCAGCGTCGCTGTTTGGTCGCTGGAGAGCTGTCACACACACAGCTCTCCAGCGACCAACGATGCCGGTAACCAGGGTAAACATCGGGTAACTAAGCGCAGGGCCGCGCTTAGTAACCCGATGTTTACCCTGGTTACTATCCTAAAAGTAAAAAAAAAAAAAAACAAACACTACATACTTACCTACAGCCGTCTGTCCTCCAGCGCTGTGCTCTGCACTCCTCCTCCTGTACTGGCTGTGAGCACAGCGGCCGGAAAGCAGAGCGGTGACGTCACCGCTCTGCTTTCCGGCTGACCGACGCTCACAGCCAGTACAGGAGGAGTGCAGAGCACAGCGCTGGAGGACAGACGGCTGTAGGTAAGTATGTAGTGTTTGTTTTTTTTTTTTACTTTTAGGATGGTAACCAGGGTAAACATCGGGTTACTAAGCGCGGCCCTGCGCTTAGTTACCCGATGTTTACACTGGTTACCAGTGAAGACATCGCTGAATCGGTGTCACACACGCCGATTCAGCGATGTCTACGGGGAGTCCAGCGACCAAATAAAGTTCTGGACTTTCTTCCCCGATCAGCGACAGCACAGCAGGGGCCTGATCGCTGCTGCCTGTCACACTGGACGATATCGCTAGCGAGGACGCTGCAATGTCACGGATCGCTAGCGATATCGTCTAGTGTGACGGTACCTTTAGAATACACAGGTCGAGACTTTTTTCTCTTTAGATCCCAGAGACGCTTCTCAAGGAATAGATGCCTTTGCCCTCGCATGGAAGTTCCGATTGGCATATGTATTTCCTCCAATACCATTACTGGCAAAGACCCTCTGAAAGATCCGAGACGACCGGGTCCCGACTTTCCTGGTAGCCCCAGTTTGGCTGAAGAGGAGCTGGTACCATCTCATCATAGAACTACAGGTGGACGGTCCAGTCTTTCTACCAATATTAGACGATCTTCTTCAGGGTCCTTTTCATCACCCAAATCCCCGGAAATTCAACTTGCTTGCCTGCCTGGCTACTGAAGCCCAAGTATTGAGAGCTAGAGGACTCTCAGAATCGGTGATCTCCACTCTGCAAAAATCTAGGAAACTTATTACTAATGCCATATATAACAAAATTTGGGAAAGTTTCTCCTCGTGGTGTCACCCTAATGATCCTGACCACCCAAATATCTCTCAAATATTAGACTTTTTACAAAAAGGGCTGGAATTGGAGCTGAAACTGAGCACACGGAGTCCAGGTATCAGCTTTAAGTTCTATTTTTGACCAGGATCTAGCCGGTCATTGGTGGATAAAAAGACTTATGTTTTCAGCCCTTAGACATCACACCAAACAGATCTTTGTCCCATCATGGGACTTAAACCTAGTTCTAAGAGGTCAGAGCGGCCTATCACGTTCACTAATCAAAGTTATGTTATGTTTGTGTGTGTGTAGCCCATTCAGTATCCCCATCTATTCCCCAACCCCTAAAGATGGCTGGACCATGATTTACATAATTGTAAATACAAACCTGTACTTTGTATCTCCCCCACCTCATTGTAGATTGTAAGCTCTCACGAGCAGGGTCGTCTTATTTTGCTTTAATTATTGTATTGTTAATGTTGTTACTTATGACTTTTGTGTTTGAAACTGTTAAACTGTAAAGCGCTGCGGAATATGTTGGCGCTATATAAATAAAGATTATTATTATTATTATTATTATTATTAAGAGGTCTCACAGCTTCTCCATTCGAGCCACTATCTTCTTGTAACCCGCAGCTCCTATCTTGTAAAGCAGCCTTCCTGGTTGCCATATCTACGGCAAGGCGAGTAGGGGAAATACAAGCTCTGTCAGAGAACCTTACCTCAGTATTAGGGATGATTCCATTGTTTCGTCCTGATACATTTTTCTTCTTCCAAAGGTGGTATCAGATTTTCACCGATCACAGGACATAGTCCTCCCATCTTTTTGCCAGAACCCAGCAAATCCGAAGGAAGAAATTCCGTATTTTGGATGTCCGACGTATAGTCCTACATTATTTAGAGCAATCCAAATCTTTCAGAATTGACCAAAATCTCTAACTTTTCTGGCCGAAACAAGGGCAAAAATGTAGCGAAGAATACAATTGCCAAATGGATAAAAAAGGCCATAACTGAAGCATACTTGGCTCAGGATGTGATGGTACCTGCAGGCCTAAAAGCTCAGTCCACTAGATCTATTTCTGTCTCCTGGGCTGAAAGGGCTGGTGCATCTACTGAGCAGATTTGCAGGGCTGCGACATGGTCTTCTCTACACACCTTTACTAAACATTATAGACTGGACTTCTGGCCCAATCGGGAACTAGTCTTCGGCCGGAAAGTGCTTCAAGCCATGGTCCCCCCTTTCCCCCCCCCAGTGCAGAATTGGTTGGCATTCCTTCTGGGCTGTCGTGGAAGGCAACTATAGAAAATAGAATTAGACCTAGCGAGGAGCATTCCACAACAGCGCTTATTCCCTCCTGACACTCTTGGATAAATTTGTGAGAACCTAAAGATAACCGCTGCTATGGTGTCGGTTGTAAGTCCAAGTAAAAAAGAAAAATGTTCCAGCTTCTTGATAAAATGTAAAACTTTAATCCATCATATAAAATAGTAGAAGACACACTCCTGGGACAATGCCATATCACAAGTGATCCAGATTTTGGATCAGAGTATACCATCTGATCTTCTCAATTACTAGTCTTGAAGGGAACCTGTCACCCCCCTCAGACATTTGTGACTAAAAGAGCCACCTTGTGCAGCACAAATGCTGCATTCTGACAAGGTGGCTCTTTTAGTTATGATTCCTGCACACGCTGCAATAAACGTCTATAAATGTGCCCCCTCATATCATGAAACCGTCCAGGAGGCATGACTTTCCTTCCTTATCAGAAGGAAATTCCTTCCCGGCTCCACATACGGCAATCAGACTAGTTCCCTGGATCAACGCCCTATCAAGGAATCTAGTGTATATACCCTGTAACATTATACTTTTCCAGAAAGGTATCCAGTCCCCTCTTAAATTTAAGTAATGAATCACTCATTACAACATCATACGGCAGAGAGTTCCATAGTCTCACTGCTCTTACAGTAAAGAATCCGCGTCTGTTATTATGCTTAAACCTTTTTTCCTCCAAACGTAGTCCTCTAAGGCTACGTTCACATTTGCGTTGCGTCGGGCGCAGGTTCGGCGACGCATGCGTCATGCACCCCTATATTTAACATGGGGGCGCATGGACATGCGTTGTCTTGCGTTTTGGCGCAAGCGTCAGGGCGCAGAGGACGCAGCATGTTGCATTTTTTTGCGCCAAAAATCATGCCAAAAAGACGCATGCGTCACAAAAAAAAAAATGCGTTTTGCATGCGTTGTGCGTTGAGTCGCCGACGCAACGCCCAACAACGCAAATGTGAACGTAGCCTAATAACCTTGGTCGCTCTTCTCTGCACCCGCTCCAGTTCCGCTATGTCTTTCTTATACACCGGAGACCAGAACTGTGCACAGTATTCTTAGTGTGGTTGAACTAGTGACTTGTATAGAGGTAAAATGATGTTCTCCTCATGAGCATCTATGCCTTTTTGAATGCATCCCATTATTTTATTTGCCTTTGTAGCAGCTGCCTGACACTGGCCACTAAATGTGAGTTTGTCATCCTCCCATACTCCCAGGTCTTTTTCATTGACGGTTTTGCCCAGAGTTTTAGAATTAAGCACATAGTTATACATGTTATTACTTCTACCCAAGTGCATGACCTTACATTTATCCCCATTAAAGCTCATTTGCCATTTATCAGCCCAAGCTTCTAGTTTACACAAATCCTCCTGTAATATAAAATTGTCCTCCTCTGTGTTGATTACCCTGCAGAGTTTAGTGTCATCTGCAAATATTGAAATTCTACTTTGTATGCCCCTACAAGGTCATTAATAAATATGCTAAAAAGAGGGCCCAATACTGACCCCTGTGGTACCCCACTGCTAACCGCTCCCCAGTCCGAGTGTGCTCCATTAATAACCACCCTTTGTTTCCTATCCCTGAGCCAGCTCTCAACCTACTTACACATATTTTCCCCTATCCCCATTATTCTCATTTTATGTATCAACCTTTTGTATCAACCAAAATTTTAATTTTATGTATCAACCTATTATTTCAGCGTGTACAGGCATCATAACTAAAAGAGCCACCTTGTCAGAATGCAGCTTTGGGGTTCATGCACTAGGTGGCTTTTAGTTAAACGCCTGAGGGGGGTGACAGGTTCCCTTTATTCCAAAAGAATTTATTGGGTTTTCCAAATTTTTTAACTGGGGAGGGTAGATCAGGAGGGGGAAAAAGGGAGGGATATGAGTGTAGGGAAAGTACCCCTATAAAAATAGGGGAGATGGACCGTCACACAATACAGTAAGAATATACAAAGTTGAAGTGGCATAGAGATAAAACCAGAAGAGAGTTAGGGTACCGTCACACTATAACATTTCGATCGCTACGACGGTACGATTCGTGACGTTCCAGCGATATCGTTACGATATCGCTGTGTCTGACACGCAGCAGCGATCAGGGATCCTGCTGAGAATCGTACGTCGTAGCAGATCGTTTAGAACTTTCTTTCATCGCTGGATCTCCCGCTGTCATCGCTAGATCGGTGTGTGTGACACCGATCTAGCGATGCGATGCGTTCGCTTGTAACCAGGGTAAACATCGGGTAACTAAGCGCAGGGCCGCGCTTAGTTACCCGATGTTTACCCTGGTTACAAGCGTTAAACTAAAAAAAAAACAAACAGCACATACTTACATTCCGGTGTCCGTCAGGTCCCTTGCCGTCTGCTTCCCGCACTGTGACTGCCGGCCGTAAAGTGAAAGCAGAGCACAGCGGCTGTGCTTTCACTTTCACTTTACGGCCGGCAGTCACTGAGTGCGGGGAAGCAGACTGCAAGGGACCTGACGGACACCAGAATGTAAGTATGTGCTTTTTTTTTTTTTTTTTTTTTTTTAGTTTAACGCTTGTAACCAGGGTAAACATCGGGTAACTAAGCGCGGCCCTGCGCTTAGTTACCCGATGTTTACCCTGGTTACCCAGGGACCTCGGCATCGTTGGTCGCTGGAGAGCTGTCTGTGTGACAGCTCCCCAGCGACCACACTACGATTTACCTACGATCACGGCCAGGTCATATCGCTGGTCGTGATCGTAGGTGAATCGTATAGTGTGACGGTACCCTTAAGTAAGCTATGTGTTGTCAAGGGAAATGATAAGGGTAGCTCTCTCATATCAGAAATGAATAACTTTGAAGTTGTGGTAGGCTATGGATCGTAGGCTATGTGTAATACTATGAATTAAAATGGGTGAAGCATTGTAATAGACCTTGTAGAGTACTATAGTGGCCAATATTTTACAAATATGAAACAAATATATGAAAGCCACACATAAACTTGATTAGATAACTCTGACGATGTGTTGCAGCTTCAAAAATATAACCTAAAAACAAAAGGGTTAGTTAAATGCATAGAAGCTATTCAGTAATGGCATATTATACACGTTAGTATAGATGGCTCTAAAGCCGTCCAGTAGAAATAAAAATTATGTGAAGGCCTGTCGGCTCCCGGTCATCGCCAGATGACCTATGGACCTTGTGGGTGACGGGTTCCCTTTAACCTAAAAAAAAAAAAACCCTTGGGAAGCTTTACTCAATACACATATCCTTAACGCCCCTAGTCACACTTGAGCCCTTATCAAATTTATATTTCTGGCCACTAAACAAACCATAGGCATTAGCTTGGAAAAAGCCAGGCCTTGACTTGTGTGTGTGGGGAAAAAAACACACCTCTCCTGGTACATGATTAATGAAAACTATCAGCCACGCTTACTGATAGTTTGTGAAAATAATATTATTTATATAGCGCCAACATATTCCGCTGCACTTTACATTTATAGAGGGGACTTGTACAGACAATAGACATTAAAGCATAACAATAGGCACAGATCAAAACTGATACCAAGAGGAATGAGGGCCCTGCTCCCAAGCTTACAATCTGAGGAAAAGGGGAGACACGAGAGGTGGATGGTAACAATTGCTTTCGTTGTTCGGACCAGCCATAGTGTAAGAAACTGGTGTTCATGTAAAGCTGCATGACCAAGTTAACTGCCTAAATATGTAACTGTACAAACAGAGGGCTATTAAATGCATAAATTTGAGAAGTGTGGCTCCTTTTGCTCATAGTAAGTCAATATATCTGCTACATAGAGGCAATCTGAACATCGCCTCTATGTAGTAGAGCTGATTTAGGCTATGGCAGCTTCTAGTCTGTAGCATGCCAAAAGTAATTTAAAAAAAAAAAAATAAGTTGAAATCACCCACCTTTCGCCCCATTCAGAATAATTAAAAAAAAAAATACACATTTAGTATCGCCGCATTCACAATCACCCAACCTATCAATAAAAAAAAAAAAAGGACTTAACCTGATTGCTAAACGTCATAGGGAGAAAAAAAGTGAAAAACGCCATAATTGTTTAGTCATCAGCACATTGCATTAAAATGCAATAACGGGCGATCAAAAACTTACCGTATATACTCGCGTATAAGCTGAGATTTTCAGCCCAAATTTTTGGGCTGAAAGTGCCCCTCTCGGCTTATACTCGAGTCACGGTGGGTGGCAGGGTCGGCGGGTGAGGGGGAGAGGGCGCTGAGGCATACTCACCTAGTCCCGGCGATCCTGGCGCTGTCCCTGCAGTCCCACGGTCTTCGGGTGCCGCAGCTCTTCCCCTGTTCAGCGGTCACGTGGGACCGCTCATTAGAGAAATGAATATGGACTCCACTCCCATAGGGGTGGAGCCGCATATTCAGTTCTCTAATCAGCGGTAACTGTGACCGCTGATGGAGGAAGAGGCTGCGGCACAGAAGACCAGCTGTCCGGGGAAAGGAGCGGGACGCCGGGAGCAGGTAAGTATTGCATATTCACCTATCCGCGTTACACACGCCGGGCGCCGCTCCATCTTCCCGGCGTCTCTCCGCTCTGACTGTGCAGGTTAGAGGGCGCGATGACTCATATAGTGTGCGCGGCGCCCTCTGCCTCATCAGTCAGTGCGGAGAGACGCCGGGACCGGACGCTGAGGAGCTGCAAGCAAGAGAGGTGAGTATGGCATTTTTTTTTTTAATTGCAGCAGCAATGGCACAGCTTTCTATGGTACATCAATGGGGCAATAATGAACGGTGCAGAGCACTATATGGCACAGCTATGGGGCAATAATGAACGGTGCAGAGCACTATATGGCACAGCTATGGGGCAATAATGAACGGTGCAGAGCACTATATGGCACAGCTATGGGGCAATAATGAACGGTGCAGAGCATTATGAGGCACAGCTATGGGGCAATAATGAACGGTGCAGTGCACTATATGGCACAGCTATAGGGCAATAATGAACGGTGCAGAGCACTATATGGCACAGCTATGGGGCAATAATGAACGGTGCAGAGCATTGTATATGGGGCACAGCTTTATATGGAGCATCTTATGGGGCAATAATGAACTGTATGGAGCATTATATGTGGCTCCTGATTCAATATGGATATTCAAAAACACTTAACCTACTGATGTCTCAATTAATTTTACTTTTATTGGTATCTATTTTTATTTTTGACATTAACCGGTAGCTGCTGCATTTTCCACCCTAGGCTTATACTCGAGTCAATAAGTTTTCCCAGTTTTTTGTGGCAAAATTAGGGGGGTTGGCTTATACTCAGGTTGGCTTATACTCGAGTATATACGGTATATCTGCACGGAAATCGTATTGTTTTAAACATCAGCTTGACACGCAAAAAATGTCCTCACCCAACCCGATATTACGAAAAATGAAAACGCTACAGGTACCTGAATTTTTTTTTTTTTTCCCACCACTTAGATACAAAACATGTCTAGGTTTTTTTTTTTTGTCTATGAACTCGTAATGACCTTGAGAATCATAATGGCAGTTCAGTTTTACCATTTGGTGAATCTAGTAAAAAAGCCAAACAAACAAGTGTGGGATTCCTCTTTTTTTTTTTTTTTTTTTACTTTTGCATTTTCACTGCACTTGGAATTTTTTTCCCCATTTTCTAGTACACAACATGGTAAAACAAATGGTGTCATTCAAAAGTACTACTTGTCCTGCAAAAAAACAAGCCCTCACATGGCCATATTGACAGAAAAAAACAAAGTTATGGCTCTGGGAAGGAGAGCGAAAAATGAAAACACAACCGAAGTAATCTATATTTGTATTTACCTGGGGCGGCCCTTTGTGTGGTGCTTTGATTACATAGTCATCTGTATTGGCGTATGACAGTTCACTGATCCTTCAGTGACCTGCCCCCTATTTTGCATAGTATGTATAATATTGTGGGGTTAAAAATAAAATATTTACATTCAGCAAAATAGCGCCTGCTCAGTAGCATGCATCGCATAATGCATATGTCTGAAAAAAAATTAACTTCAAGAAAATGACACCTTTGGCGGAGCATACGCAGTAGCATCTATTGTGTTCCAATAGATGCTACTGTGCAAGCTTCGCCTTTATTTTGCTGCAGCCACGTTTTTTTGTTACCCTCTGGCAAAATGGAGGAAGCGCATTCACAATAGCATGTATCAGCAAGCGATAGATGCTACTGTGCATACGCCGCCAATGCCATTTTGATGTATGTAATATTTTTTTAACCCCACAATATTGATATGTAGTATATAAAATAGGGGGCTGGTCACAAAGGATCAGTGACCTGTCACAAGCCATACAGATGTATACAGTTAGGGCCAGAAATATTTGGACAGTGACACAATTTTCGCGAGTTTGGCTCTGCATGCCACCACATTGGATTTGAAATGAAGCCTCTACAACAGAATTCAAGTGCAGATTGTAACGTTTAATTTGAAGGGTTGAACAAAAATATCTGATAGAAAATGTAGGAATTGTACACATTTCTTTACAAACACTCCACATTTTAGGAGGTCAAAAGTAATTGGACAAATAAACATAACCCAAACAAAATATTTTTATTTTCAATATTTTGTTGCAAATCCTTTGGAGGCAATCACTGCCTTAAGTCTGGAACCCATGGACATCACCAAACGCTGGGTTTCCTCCTTCTTAATGCTTTGCCAGGCCTTTACAGCCGCAGCCTTCAGGTCTTGCTTGTTTGTGGGTCTTTCCGTCTTAAGTCTGGCTTTGAGCAAGTGAAATGCATGCTCAATTGGGTTTAGATCTGGAGATTGACTTGGCCATTGCAGAATGTTCCACTTTTTGGCACTCATGAACACCTGGGTAGCTTTGGATGTATGCTTGGGGTCATTGTCCATCTGTACTATGAAGCGCCGTCCAATCAACTTTGCAGCATTTGGCTGAATCTGGGCTGAAAGTATATCCCGGTACACTTCAGAATTCATCCGGCTACTCTTGTCTGCTCTTATGTCATCAATAAACACAAGTGACCCAGTGCCATTGAAAGCCATGCATGCCCATGCCATCACGTTGCCTCCACCATGTTTTACAGAGGATGTGGTGTGCCTTGGATCATGTGCCGTTCCCTTTCTTCTCCAAACTTTTTTCTTCCCATCATTCTGGTACAGGTTGATCTTTGTCTCATCTGTCCATAGAATACTTTTCCAGAACTGAGCTGGCTTCTTGAGGTGTTTTTCAGCAAATTTAACTCTGGCCTGTCTATTTTTGGTATTGATGAATGGTTTGCATCTAGATGTGAACCCTTTGTATTTACTGTCATGGAGTCTTCTCTTTACTGTTGACTTAGAGACAGATACACCTACTTCACTGAGAGTGTTCTGGACTTCAGTTGATGTTGTGAACGGGTTCTTCTTCACCAAATTAAGTATGCGGCGATCATCCACCACTGTTGTCATCCGTGGACGCCCAGGCCTTTTTGAGTTCCCAAGCTCACCAGTCAATTCCTTTTTTCTCAGCATGTACCCACCTGTTGATTTTACTACTCCAAGCATGTCTGCTATCTCTCTGATGGATTTTTTTCTTTTTTTTCAGCCTCAGGATGTTCTGCTTCACCTCAATTGAGAGTTCCTTTGACCGCATGTTGTCTGCTCACAGCAACAGCTTCCAAATGCAATACCACACACCTGGAATCCACCCCTGACCTTTTAACTACTTCATTGATTACAGGTTAACGAGGGAGACACCTTCAGAGTTAATTGCAGCCCTTAGAGTCCATTGTCCAATTACTTTTGGTCCCTTGAAAAAGAGGACGCTATGCATTACAGAGCTATGATTCCTAAACCCTTTCTCCGATTTGGATGTGGAAACTATCATATTGCAGCTGGGAGTGTGCACTTTCAGCCCATATTATATATATAATTGTATTTCTGAACATGTTTTTGTAAACAGCTAAAATAACAAAACTTGTGTCACTGTCCAAATATTTCTGGCCCTAACTGTACATAAGTAGAACACCACATAAAGCCCCCACGGGCTGCCCCGGAGCACGAGAATATCTAACTGAAAACTACAAATTCAGAATAAACAACAACCACAAGACAGAGATTTCATCACACCAGGGATCATATTAATCAGTATAACAACTCAGACCTGACACTATAGGTTACTAAGCACAATCCTGCTGACAGGTTTGCTTTAAGGACAACAAAAAACATTCTACAAAGTCTTCTGCACTTTTAGAAACTGGGTCAAAAGTACATCTGTCAACAGGTATCCACAGTTTATAAGTAAAGGTACCTTCACACATAACGATATCGTTGCTTTTTGTGACGTAGCAACGATTTCGTTAAGGAAATCGTTGTGTGACAGCGACCAACGATCAGGCCCCTGCTGGGAGATCGTTGGTCGCTGAGGAAAGTCCAGAACTTTATTTCGTCGCTGGACTCCCTGCAGACATCGCTGGATCGGTGTGTGTGACACACTGGTAACCAAGGTAAACATCGGGTTACTGAGCGCTTAGTAACCCGATGTTTACCCTGGTTACCAGTGTAAAAGTAAAAAAAACAAACACTACATACTTACCTACCGCTGTCTGTCCCCGGCGCTCTTCTTCTCTGCACTCCTCCTGCACTGGCTGTGAGCGTCGGTCAGCCGGAAAGCAGAGCGGTGACGTCACCGCTCTGCTTTCCGGCCGCTGTGCTCAGAGCCAGTGCAGGAGGAGTGCAGAGAAGCAGAGCGCCGGGGACAGACAGCGTCAGGTAAGTATGTAGTGGTTGTTTTTTTACTTTTATGCTGGTTACCAGAGTAAACATCGGGTTACTAAGCGCGGCCCTGCGCTTAGTAACCCGATGTTTACCCTGGTTACCCGGGACTTCGGGATCGTTGGTGAGCTGTCTGTGTGACAGCTCTCCAGCGACCAAACAGCGACGCTGCAGCGATCGACATCGTTGTCGGTATCGCTGCAGCGTCGCTGAGTGTGAAGGTACCCTTATACTATCTACCATAGCCTCTTAAAAAGGTGTTTAGTATTTTTACTTTGAGAGCCATTACTGGAGGACAGTTTTGCAGATATTTAGGCAAGTTTGGCTGTGGAGTAAGTAAGCCAAACTTGCAACTCCCGACTCCTCAGTTTCTCTGACTCCTGATTCCAAATCCACGACTCCAACAGCACTGCCACTGCCCATGTTCATAAACTGAAGCACAGATTCATCTAAACAAAACTCCTAGATCCTTGGATCAGGAACAGAACAGACATTTATAGAACATTAGATGGTCGCCCGATTCTAACACATCGGGTATTCTAGAATATGTATGTATATAGCAGCCACATACTATCTAGCAAGGCCCCATAGTATATAGGAGCCATGTAGTATATAGCATACAAATAGTACGTGGCCTGTGCTATATAGTATGTGGCTGCTATATACATGCATGCATGCAGTAGAATACCTGATGCAGTGTATCTAACACAGGCCACGTAGTATACAGCAGCCATGTAGTATATAACACTGCCCACGTAGTATATAGCAGCCATGTAGTACTGCCCACATAGTATATAGTACTGCCTACGTAGTATATAGCAGCCATGTAGTATATAGTACTGCCCTTGTAGTATATAGCAGCCATGTAGCCCACGCAGTATTTAGCAGTGTGGGCACATATCCCTGTTAAAAAAAAAAATAAACGTTACATACTCTCACCCCCTGGGATCCAACGGCGCTGTGGCGATGGGCACGCAGCTGCTGCCATCTTCCGTTCTCAGGATGCATTACGAAATTACCAGAAGACTTAGCAGTCTCGTGAGACCGCTATGTCTTCTGGGTAATTTCGCAATGCATTGCTGGGAATGGAAGATGGCAGCATGCGCGAGCGGCTCAGCGGACTACGGAGGATGAGTATAGCAAGTTTTTTGTCTTTTATTATTTTTTAACATTACATTTTTTTTTTACTATTGATGCAGCATCAATAGTAAAAAGTTTGACACACAGGGTTAATAGCTGTGGTAGCGGAGTGCGTTACCCGCGGCATAACGCGATCCGTAACTGCCGGCATTAACTCTGTGTTGGCGGTGGCTGGAGGGGAGTATGCGAGCGCCGGGCAGTGACTGCGGGGAGTAAGGAGCTGCCATTTTCTTCCGGACTGTGCCTGTTGCTGATTGGTCGCGGCAAATCAGCGACTTGGATTTCCTTGATAGACAGAGGCCGCGACCAATGAATATACATGACAGAAAGACAGAAGGACAGAAAGACGGAAGTGACCCTTAGACAATTATATATAGTAGATTTCTTATTAAAATATTTACAGCACATACTGCATTGATCTACTGTACCCAACTTGTTATATACACTGCTGAAAAAAATAAAGGGAACACTTAAACAGAATAGAACTCCAACTAAATCAAACTTCTGTGAAATCAAACTGTCCACTTAGGAAGCAACACTGTTTGACAATCAATTTCAAATGCTGTTGTGCAAATTGGATAGATGACAGATAAAAATTATTGGCAATTATCAAGAAACGCTCAATAAAGGAGTGGTTCTGCAGGTGAGGACGACAGACCAAATCTCAGTACTAATGCTTTCTGGCTGATGTTTTGGTCACTTTTGAATGTTAGTTGTGTTTTCACACTCGTGGTAACATGAGACGGACTCTACAACCCACACAAGTGGCTCAGGTAGTGCAGTGATCCAGGATGGCACATCAATGCGAGCTGTGGCAAGGTTTTCTGTGTCTGTCAGCGTAGTGTCCAGAGGCTGGATGTGCTACCAGGAGACAGGCCAGTACAGCAGGAGACGTGGCGGGGGCCGTATGAGGGCAGCAACCCAGCAGCAGGACCGCTGCCTCAGCCTTTGTGCAAGGAGGAACAGGAGGACACTGCTAGAGCCCTGCTAAATGACCTCCAGCAGGCCACAAATGTGCATGTGTCTGCACAAACGGTTAGAAACCAACTCCATGAGCATGGTCTGAGGGCCCGACGTCCACAGATGAGGGTTGTGCTCACAGCCCAACACAGTGCATGACGCTTGGCACTTGCCACTGGCTCCCTGTGCTCTTCACAGATGAAAGCAGGTTCACACTGAGCACATGTGACAGAGTCTGGAGATGCTGTGGAGAGCGATCTGCTGCCTGCAACATACTTAAGCGTGACCGGTTTGGCAGTGGGTCCGTAATGGTGTGGGGTGGCATTTCTTTGGAGGTACGCACAGCCCTCCATGTGCCCGCCAGATGTACCCTGATTGCCATTAGGTACCGAGATGAGATCCTCCGACCCCTTGTGAGACCATATGCTTGTGTGGTTGGCCCTGGGTTCCTCCTAATGCAGGACAATGCCAGACCTCATGTGGCTGGAGTGTCAGCAGTTCCTGCAAGAAGAAGGCATTGAAGCTATGGACTGGCCCGTCCGTTCCCCAGACCTCAATCCATTGAGCACATCTGGGACATCATGTCTCGCTCCATCCACCAATGTCACGTTGCACTACAGACTGTGCAGGAGTTGGCGGATGCTTTAGTCCAGGTCTGGGAGGAGATCACTCGGGAGACCATCCGCCGCCTCATCAGGAGCATGCCCAGGCATTGTACCGTAGGGAGGTCAAACAGGCATATGGAGGCCACACAATACTGAGCATCTTTTCCTTGTCATGAGGCATTTCCACTGAAGTTGGATAAGCATGTAATTTGATTTTCCCCTTGGATTTTGATTATCATTCCAAATCCAGACCTCCATGGGATATTCATTTTGATTTACATTGATTGTTTTATTGTTCTGAACACATTCCACTAGGCAATGAATACAAATTTTCAACTGGAATACTTGAGTGAGATATCTAGGATGTGTTATTTTAGTGTTACCTTTATTTTTTTGAGCAGTGAATTTTAGGAGTCTTGAGTCGGTCCATTTTATAACTACTCCAAAACTTTGACTCCAGTCATAGTCAGAGGCACAATGACTGGATTAATGTTTTTACGAATTAGTAGGGGCTTGTCATTGTACCTACCATTCACAAAGTGTAGTCCAGTTCTATATTGACTAGTAACACCAGACCCCACGGTCATACGAATACCACCAAAGGCTGATGCATATAGCTCTTTGGTGGCCATAATTTCTGCTCATTGAGACTCGACTTTCATCAATGAACAGCACTGAGCCCCGCTTGTCCCTTATCAAGCGTAGATGCTCCCTGACCCATACAAGATGTTCAGGTACCCTTGTTAGTCATCTAGCCCGCAAATCGCGCTGATGTAAACGTTTTTTCAATGGTCTGACGTGACACTTTGTTGCCTCACATGTCTTGAATGTGCATGGAAGTTGTAAAGGATTCATCATCCGGATCCGAAGGGCATTGTTCACAATAAAGCGGCCACCAGTGTGGGATGTGGCCAAAGGACGTCCACTTCTCTACCTTTCCTTGATTCTTCCAGTGTCTCTACCTCTTGTTGCAACCTGCTGATGACACTGTTGGGCTACTTTCACACTAGCGTCGGGCCGAGGTTACCGACGCTAGCGTTGTTTGCGCCACACAACGGGTGCAGCAGATGCAGATTTTCATCGCATCCGCTGCCCCATTGTGAGGTGGGGGAGGAGTTCCTGCCGCGCATGCGCGGTCAGAAAAAGCGGTTCATCGGCAGCAAAAAACGTTACATGTAGCGTTTTTTTTGCTCCCGACGGTCCGCCACAACACGGCGCAGCCATCGCACGACGGTTGCGACGTGTGGCAATGCGTCGCAAATGTTAATCTATGTGGCAAAAACGCATCCTGCAAACTACTTTGCAGGATGCGTTTTTTCCCATAAATGACGCATTGCGACGTATTGCAGTTAACGCTAGTGTGAAAGTAGCCTTACTGTAAATGCAGTGGCCACTTCCATCTGAGAACGTCCTGCTTGAAGCCTCGCAATGGTTGATCAATTGTTAGGTGCCGTCTTGGTCTCATGATGTCAAAATGTGAACAACATGATGAGGAGGACGGTTTAAATGTCAATTGTAATTGAATCCCCAAATTTATTGGCCAATTCATGGAACGAACATGTAAGTTCCTTGTTAAAGCACAGCAAGTTTTGCAAAAAAGGGCGTGTCCTAGCTGGCCATGTGAGTGGAAGCAGGGAAGAGTGCTCCCGCTGCCAGAAGGACAAAAATCCTGCTTTAACCCCGATTTTCGGGTAAACTCACCTAAATCCGGCTGGCTGAAGGTCCGGAGAGTACAGCGGTGCGGAGCGGCGGGTCCGGAGTCGGCAGCGATGACCAGGAGGCGGCAGAAAGACGCTGGCACCGGCGATGCAGGAGCCGGCCAAGATGGCGCCGATGCTAGGGAGGACGCCGAGAAGGAGAACGGAGCATGGAGGTGGCCGCAAAGCTACAGCAGTATGCCAGAGTGGAGGCTGCTGAGGAGGCAGAACCAGGATCCAGAGCTGGAGCTGACCAGGAGGAGGAGGAAGCAAGCACGGCTGAGCAGCATGATGTACGGAGGGGGAAGGAGAGAGGCAACATGGCGGGGGCTAGTGGGGGACCTGAAGCCATATCACAGGGAGAGGAGCCGACTCTTAGAGATGTTATCACACTGATCTCTTCATGTCAGCAATCCCTGAACTCCTTGGCCCAGCAGATGCAGGAAGATAAAGGGGACACGGCACAGATTAATGCAGCCCTACAAAAAATGGATAAACGTATAGGAGTGGTGGAGGAGAGGGTGAGCACGGCAGAAGATCACATAGTGAAATTACAAAAAGCTGAAAAGAAGTTTGCCCAAGCAATAGCCGAGCTCGCTGCCAAAAATGAGGATCTGGAAAATGGATCCAGAAGGAATAACATACGTATAGTGGGGCTGCCTGAAAAGACTAAGGAGAGAAATCCCACAGAATTTGTTGAAAACTGTCTGCTGGAGAAGATTGGGAGCACAGTGTTGACAAGTCTTTGCTGTTGAACGGGCTCATAGGGTCCCGCCGCAGCCCCCTGCCCCAGGAGCAAATCCCCGTACCATGCTTGCTAAAATACTCAGTTACAGGGACAGACATTATCCTCAGAAAGGCTAGAGAGATGGAGGATCTGACGGCTGGAGGTAAAAAAAATCGCCATTTATCCGGATTATTCCGCTGCTGTTCAGAAGCAGCGGATGAAGTTTACTGGAGTCAAGAGGCGACTGAGGGAGCTGGGAGTGCAGTGTTCAGTGATGTTTCCCGCCAAGCTGAGATTGGTGGCTTTTAATAAGACCCACTTTTTCTGGACACCGGAGGACGCTACCCATTGGCTTGATACTCATGAGAAAAAACTTAAGTGAATGGGTGACTGACATTTCGGCGAGATCCAGTTGGGATTTGTTTTCTGTCGATGGAGAGTTCTGCGCTCGTTAGCAATGGTTAAAGAGTTGAGCAACTTTTTGGGGCTTTGCTGGGCCATATTGAAGGAATGGCCGGAGGGGACAGTACCGACTACTAAGTACGGGGGAGGAGGGTTATGCTGGGTACTGTGAACTGGTTTGGTACTTTTTCTTTATGTTCATATAAGTTGAAATGTTACGATACAATAAAGTGAAAGTTGGGGGGGAAATTGATTGCTATGGCAGCGGGACGCGAATGGAGAGGGTTAAGTAAGGGAGAGTGTTCGCAGTGGGCAGTGGAGCCCCACTCTTGATGAGAGGAAGAATGCGTTATATTGGGGGGGGTTAGGGGGGCAAGTTGGGAAGGGGCAGGGGGGTGGGATTGTTGGGGCAGCTCATACTTTGGAAATTGGATACCTTAAGAAATGATGAGCCACATTATGGGAGATTGTATTAAAATATTGAGTTGGAATGTGAGAGGTCTGGCGGATAAAACACGGCG
This sequence comes from Ranitomeya imitator, assembly GCF_032444005.1. Taxonomy (NCBI): domain Eukaryota; kingdom Metazoa; phylum Chordata; class Amphibia; order Anura; family Dendrobatidae; genus Ranitomeya; species Ranitomeya imitator. Next base: position 195,218,873 of record NC_091287.1, read on the forward strand.
GGCGGCAAGTCTCCAGTATGTCCGAGAACAGAAGGTCTCAATGATATGTTTGCTAGAGACACATTTAGTGCGGGAGAGGGTGGATGTATTGAATAGGCGCTGGATACAGCGGGCGTATCATTCTACTTTCTCGACGTACTCTAGGGGTGTGTCTGTGTTAATACCTGCGGGGGTGCAGTATGAGGAGGTAATGGTAAAAGAGGATGTGGATGGTCAGTATGTGGTGGTGAAATGTAAGATTAATGGAGTGTTGATGTGTATAGCGGCAATGTATATTCCGCCCCCATACTCAAGTAAGAAGATAAGAGAGGTGCTGGAGAGGGTAGAGCGTTGGGGACCGTTACCATCTCTAATTATTGGCGATCTTAATAATATCTGTCATGACTTTTGGGACAAAAACAAAAATCCCCAGAATTGAACAGGGGGACATATCACTACGTTTGGGACCTATGTCCAGGAAGTAGGTATGATTGATTTATGGAGAGTTGGACATATTGGGGAAAGGACGTACTCGTGCTACTCGTCAGCTCATGGTACTTTGTCTAGGATTGACTTGACGCTGGGTAACTGTTTACTGGACACGATGGTAGGGGAGGTGAGATATTTGCCTAGGGCTCTTTCAGACCATAGTCCAGTTGAGGTGGAATTTCGGCCGGTGGGGACACGGATCGGGAGCAGGAAGGAGTGGAAGATTCACCCTAATTGGCTACACAGTATGGACTTGGAAAAGATAAAGAAGGAGTTGGTGGAATATTTTGAGATCAACGAGGGAAGTGTAGATGTTCTTACTGTGTGGGAAGCCATGAAGGCGTACTTGAGGGGACTGCTGTTCAGGGATATTAGCAGGTGTAAGAGGAAATCGAGAGAGACAGAGAGGTTGGCGGTTGATGGGCTGAGGATAGCCGAGGATGAGATGGTAATAGTGGGTACTCCGGAAGCTGGGAGGAGGCTAAAGGCAGCTCAGTCAGTTGGAAAAGGTATTGCTCGGTAAGGCTGAAAGGAAGAGGGAATTCATGAATCTGGCTTTTTACCAGGAGGGCAAATCTGTGGGTCATTTGCTATCGATGGTGGCTTCTGCCCAGAGAAACACTTCCTTTGTTCATTCTTTGGTATCGGGGAGCGGTGTGGCTGTCTCTGAGACTTCAGAGATTTTGGACATTTTTGCGGATTTTTATGCGGACCTATATTCCTCTCAGGTAGATGGGTCGGTGGAGGACACGGTGGCGTTCCTTGAGGAATTGGAGCTCCCAAGGCTGAGTGACATAGAGCAGATTTGGAAGCTCCCATCACGGAGGAGGAGTTGGGTCGGGCACCTGGCGTAGATGGATTTCCTGCTGAAATTTATAATAACTTTGTGAAGTGCTGATCCCTAAATTAACGGTACTTCTGGAGGAGGCTAGGAGTGGCGGTCGTCTACCGGCATCTATGCGGGAGGCCATAATAGTGGTGATTCCTAAGGAGGGGAAGGACCCGACACAGCCGGATTCATATCTGCCAATCTCCTTGCTTAGTACAGACGTTAAACTTCTGGTTAAGGTGTTGGCGATGAGGTTGACAAGTGTTATTTCCGGCCTGGTGCACTCAGACCAGTCCGGCTTTATGCCTGATCGGTCCACTGCGATCAACTTACGAAGGCTGTATATGAATTTGCAACTCAGATCCGACAACTGTGGCCAGAGAGTTATTGCATCTTTAGACGCTCATAAGGTGTTCGATAGTGTGGAGTGGGGGTATCTCTGGCAGGTGTTACGGAGTATGGGGTTTGGACCGCAGTTCATATCCTGGATTCGACTTATGTACTCGATGGCTAGGGTTAGGGTAAATGGGGAGTTATCACAAACCATACAACTGGCTAGAGGGACGAGACAGGGTTGTCCGCTCTCTCCTCTTTTTGTTTGCTCTGGCTGTGGAACCACTGGCTGCTAAGCTTCGACGGTCTGATGAGGTGACTGGGTTTAAATATGGGATGATTGAAGAAAGGGTGGCGTTATATGCGGATGACATTCTGCTTTTTCTGGCTGACCCGGGTACGTCCTTGGAGGGAGCTATTGGGATTATTGAGCGTTTCGGATCGGTGTCGGGACTTAGGATAAACTGGAGTAAGTCTGTCTTGTTTTAAGGTGGATGATGATGGTGGGGAGCCACTGGAGGATGGGCGACTGGAGGTGACTAGCCAATTTAAGTACCTTGGAATATGGGTATCTATGCCTGTTACTGACTATATACATAGAAATCTGACTCCAATCTTAGGTGTTCTTAAAGCGAAAGCGGATGCTTCGCTTAAACTGCATTTATCTGTGGTAGGTAGGGTGAATCTTAAAATGATTTTGATGCCAAAAATACTGTATATTCTTCATAATGCGCCAGTTTGGATACCACGCGGGAGATTTAGGGTATGTGTCCACGTTCAGGATTTCATCAGGATTTGGTCAGGATTTTTCATCAGTATTTGGAAGCCAAAACCAGGAGTGGAACAATTAGAGGAAAAGCATAATAGAAACATATGCTCCACTTTTGCATTTATCACCCACTCCTAGTTTTGGCTTACAAATACTGATGAAAAATCCTGACCAAATCCTGATGCAATCCTGAACGTGGACACATACCCTTAGACAGATTAACTCTGTGCAGGAATTTGATATGGGGGAGACAGCATCCGCGTATCAAACTGGAGACGCTTCAGCTCAGAGTAGAAACTGAGGTATTGGAATTCAGAGGGATATAGTACTGGAGTATGTGTGTAATGAAGGGACTACTGGGGGAGTCATATCTACTTTGTATAAAGATCTGTTGCATACTTTCCTATTGGGGTTTCCAATAATGGCGAGAGCTAAGTGGGAGAGGGATCTGGGTCCAATGGAGAATGAGACTTGGGAGTCGGTGCTAGAATGGGTCCCACGATTGTCACTGAGTGAACCGTATAGACTGTCACAGCTCTGTGATACACAGGGTTTATAAGTCACCGATGGTGCTATATAAGGCTGGTTTGCGTGATGATTCTGAATGCCCAAGGTGTAAAACTGCAGATGCTGATATATTTCATATGATGTGGACGTGTCCGAGACTGGCTGCCTTTTGGGTGGTAGTTTTGAGTCGTATGGAAGGTGCGTATGGATGCACAGTGCCAAGGGATCCTATAGTGTGCTTGTTGGGATGTGTGGATGAGATTGGAGTGGATAACAACCTAAAGATAGCTATTGCCAGATTGTTATACATGGCTAGGAAGGTAATAGCTCGAAATTGGATTAGGGAAGAACCGCCGTCAAGAGGAGAGTTCCTCCAGTATGTGAAGCAGGGCCTGACACTGGAAAAGGGGTTTTATAAAAAAAGAGGGAAAATCGAAATGTTCAATAAAATGTGGTCTCCATGGATTGCTATGGGATAGGAGTATTATAGAGGGAGAGTTAATTAAGGTTCCTAATTAATGGTAATGTTAAATGTGGCTTATATCATTGGCCGAGGGATTAGATAGTATATTGGTCTAATGATGGAAGTGCTAAGCAAGGTGAGCTGCTTTGTTGGGTGGGGGTGGTGGGATTGAAGGGGAATGTTTGAAGGGGGGGGGGGAAAGCTTTGTATTGCAAATGAGAATGTAACATGTCATTTATCTTGTTATTCTTAATAAAAATTTATTTGAATTAAAAAAAAAAAAAAAAAAAAAAAAAAATTTTGCAAAAAGAACTGAAACCTTGAACAGTTAAACATGTGTATTCAAAAGTTTAGAAAACGGTGACATTAAGTTCAACTGAAAAGGTTAGAGTGCATTTTGGGTTCAGCCTGAAATTTCACCAGAAAGTCAATTATCCTTAACTTTTTGTGAGCAGTGTATGTTTAGGAGGAAAATGGGGTTGTCTTGCAATACAAAGTGAGCTTTTCCTGGGGTTTGTGTAACAGGGTCACAGCATGCAGGGTCGCTGCTTCAGGATGCAGGCAACGCAGGATTACTCTGCTCCCACCACCAGCCTCCTTAAAGCAGCAACACTGCCTCCTTTGCACCCACTCCACCACAGCTGCTCCCCCAGGTAAGCTACCGTTAAAAGGGAATGCACCACCATTTTTATTTAATTTTCCCCCTCCCCCTATTTTCCATTCCAGAATTTGTGGTGCGTCTTATCTGCAAAATATTTAAGTGTATCAGGTCTTGTTAACCTGTTAAAAAAAATTCTTTTATGTTTCAGTCTCACATTATGGCCGCTAAAGCTGTTGCAAATACCCTTAGAACTTCATTGGGACCTAATGGTAAGAGATTGATTTTTGTTCTTTTATTCTCTTAGCCAAATTTGTTAACCTTTTTTTTTTTTTGAAAACCATTTTCTTTCTGCAGTAGTTTGAACCCATTCAAGAGTGACAGCTGCAGATGGAAGGCAGATGTCTGGATAAATTGATCTGCTGTGTTGAATTTTTTAGTAAATGTAGGGTGCATAGCTAACATGACAGACTTACGATGTGATCGTTGGGTGCTGATGGCTTGCTATGACAACGTGCTCAAGACCCCTGTGCTGTCCATGATGGTACTTTTATGAATCCTATTGTGTAGCTGCACTTCATAGGAGATTTTGAATTTTACTATACAGTGTAGTGTTGCGGTATTTTGTGATAACTTGTTCTGGTCCCCTATGAACACAAGAGAAAAAAAAATTACATTTGGGCCACTCCCCTTTTGCCCCGGTGTTTAAATAAAAGAAAATGTATTTCGTATCATCAGAGCTGTAACAGTCCTGTAATGAGAAAAAAAATTGAAACGTGAAAATTGTGGCAGTTTTTGGTCACTGTAAAATAAATGCAATAAAGAGCGATAAATGCGTGTCTACCTGGTATCAATAATAATAATGATGATGCCAGCTCAGGGTGCAAAAATAAGCCCTTGCATAGCTCTATTGACTGACAAATAACATTATAGGTCTTGGAACATGGTGACACAAGCGAGGGTTTTTTAATAAAAAATATTATGGATACAAGTTTGGTATTACCACACAATGAATGCTGTAAGAACTAGCCCGCGCCCCTTCCAAAAAAAAGAAAAAATGCAGAATTGACACCCATCCCACATGGGGATAAATAAACAAATCTTCATATGGCTGTGTAGAATGATAAATAATAGTTATGACTTATGCAAGAAGGGATGGAAAAAATTAGAACGTTTATAAAAAGGAAAATTGCAATGTCGGATAGAGGTGTTCTGTTCTAAAACAAGTCAGCAGCCACTCTGACTGCAGATCTGTGAATTCTCACATTCCATGCACTGTGCTTTGTGGAGCTTCTATGGTGTCCGCACTGGAAACAGCTGTCCTGTGACCCCAAGTATATGATATGCACTCTCCTAGCCGCAATTCGATCAGACTATTTCCAGCCTCGTGCAATACACTTGCATTGAGTGTGCCAGAAGCGGTCTAGTCGTATTCTGTGCCAGAGTGTGCATATCGCATACTTGCGGTTACATGGTAGCATTTTCCAGTGCTGATGCCCGAGAATCCCCATAACGCACAGTACGTACAATGTGATGATTCACAGGTCTGCAGTTGCATAAAATGACTGTGGACTTGTTGTTTTTGGATCACACAACTCCATTGATAGCAGCCTGCACAATATTATTATTAATGAAACATTTTATTTCATGGTGCTTTACATGTGAAAAGGCATATACATAGCAAAAGCAAATAGAAAAATCTTGAACAAAACGAGTCAACGGCTGGTACAGGAGGAGAGAGGACGATCCTGCCCACTAGGGCTCACAATCTACAAGGGATGGGTGAGGATGCAGAAGGGGAGGGTTGACCTGGTCATACAGCGGTATGGTGGATTGGGGGTTACGGTAGGTAGGCTTGTCGGAAGAGGTAGGTCTTGAGGTTACTTTTGAAGGTTTTCACAGTAGGCTAGAGTCTGGTATGTTGGAGTAGTGTTCCAGAGTAGGGGATATGCACGGGAAATATCTTGTATGCGATTGTGGAAAGAAAAGATGAGGGGAGTAGAGAAGGAGATCTTGTGAAGATGGGAGGTTGCGTGCAGACTAGCTCACAGATGTATGGAGGAGACAGGATGTGAATGGTATTGTATGCCATGGTAAGCGTTTTAGAACTAAAGTCTCTGGCCAATAGGGAGCCAGTGAAGTGATTGAGAGAGCAGAGGCCAGTGAATAGCTGGGGATGTTTGGAATAGTCAGGCAACAGGTTAGGATAGATGGGTGGGATGCGAGAGTATTAGAGGGGAGGCCACAAAGCAGGGGGTTGTAGTAGGCGAGGCAGAGGATAAAGGCATGCACTAGTTTTTGCATATTTTTGGTCGAGTAATGTGCCGATCTGGGAGATGATTTTTGAGTTTGAGTTGGCAAGAAGTGGAACTGGTTTGGATGTGTGGCTTGAAGGAGAGCTCAGAGTAAAGGATTACCCCAAGGCAGTGCGCTTGCGAGACTGGGGATAGTGGGAAGCCATTGACTTTGATGGACAGGTCTGTTGTAGGAGTTGAGTGAGATGTGGAAAGTTGATGAATTCTGTTTCATCCATGTTAAATTTTAAAAATGGCAGAGAAGAAAGATAAAATAGCAGACAGACATTTTGGGATTTTGGTTAATAAGGAGACTATATAGAGTCCAGAGATGTAGATCTGTGTCATCAGCATAAAGTGATACTGAAAGCTATAGGTCTCTATTGATCTGTCCTAGGCCGAAAGTGTAGATGGAGAAGAGTGGGGGGCCTAGTAATGAACCTTGGGGGACATCGTCAGATAAGTGGCGAGGTGAGGAGGTGGTGTGTGAGTGGGAGGCGCTGAATGTACGGTCTGTTAAGTATGAGGAGATCCAAGATAAGTCTGTGATGCCAAGAGATGAGCAAATCTGTAGTAAGAGAGACTGGCTCACTGTATCGAAGGCTGATGACGGGTACAGGAGGAGGAGGACAGTAGAGTCTCTTAGATTTGGCAGTTAGTAGCAGGGTGGATTTGATTTAAATCTAGCTGATTTAAATCACGATTTAAATCGCTAGTCAGTAAGGCTTGATTTAAATCAAAGTTTCTACCTAACTGAATTTGACTCCGCAGAGGTCCCAGCCTCTTCTTCACGGCAAAAATGTTACAACATGAACAGAGTTGAGAAAAAGACCTTAATCCTATTAATCCTATTGTTCTACAAACCTATGAATACAGAATTAACCCCTTCAGTGCCAAGTCCAAGAAGTTAGACAATATGTTTCTGATTGTTTGGAGTGGAATAGATCTGCACAACACAAGAAGAATGTGAATCTAAGTGTGAGGAGGAGGAAGGGCAAGCAGACAAGAAAATGAAAGTGAAACTTTGAGCACAATACTGCAGCATAGCCACAGACAGACAAGTCTGGACCTGTTTGTGTGTACGATCTGAGGTTTATTACATTCTTTCCTTATAATGGCAGCAGGCCGTAAAAGAGACCCAGTTTGGGAATATTTTAATGAAGCTCCTTCGCCTATCGGTAAGGCAGGCATGCGTGCAAAATGCAAACTATGCAACAAAGAGATGCAAGGCCTGATGGTGACTCATCTTCATCACCGCACTTCTCATGATGTTGCCTCATTCGCGCCACCAGGCCTTGCATCTTTGTTGCATAGTTTGCATTTTGCACGCATGCCTGCCTTACCGATAGGCGAAGGAGCTTCATTAAAATATTCCCAAACTGGGTCTCTTTTACGGCCTGCTGCCATTATAAGGAAAGAATGTAATAAACCTCAGATCGTACACACAAACAGGTCCAGACTTGTCTGTCTGTGGCTATGCTGCAGTATTGTGCTCAAAGTTTCACTTTCATTTTCTTGTCTGCTTGCCCTTCCTCCTCCTCACACTTAGATTCACATTCTTCTTGTGTTGTGCAGATCTATTCCACTCCAAACAATCAGAAACATAGTCTAACTTCACACTTGGCACTGAAGGGGTTGATTCTGTATTCATAGGTTTGTAGAACAATAGGATTAAGGTCTTTTTCTCAACTCTGTTCATGTTGTAACATTTTTGCCGTGAAGAAGAGGCTGGGACCTCTGCGGAGTCAAATTCAGTTTTGAGAACTGCGTAAGTAAAGCGAGCGTCTGTGATAATATAGGAGAGAAACTGCCCACTAATCCTACAGAAACCTCTGGAAGAGCATGGCATTGTGAATGTTACACATATACAGCCTTTATTCTACTGAGTTAAACAACTCGGCTTTATCTCATGATGGAAGAATCTTTGGATGGTAAAATACTTTCCTCAAAAAGCAGTTTATTGAAAAAAATCCGATTTAAATAAAAAAAATCAGATTTTTTATTAAAAAAAAAAAAAAAAATTTTTAATCCACCCTGGTAAGTAGGTCATTGGTCACCTTAGGCCAGTTTCAGTGGAATAGTGGGGTGGGAAACCAGATCGTAAGCGGTTGAAGAGGGAGCAGGAGGATAGTTAAAAATGTACATGGTGTTCCAGTAGTTTAGATGCATAGGGGAGAAGTGATATGGGGTGATAGCTAGACAGAGGATGGGTCAAGTCGAGTGTTCCTCAGTAGTACTCCTGGAAGAATGGAGATATCTCTTTTCCTCTGAAAACACTGACATGCTTCTGCAAGCCGTCAGGAGTACCATGAAAGTTTGGAATTTTTTTTTTTTTTACCACTTAGATACACCTCCAAAGAAATTGTGCAATTTTCCAATACCCGTAGCATCTCCGTTTTTTGTGATCTCGGGTGGGATGAGGGCTTATTTTTTGCGTGCTAAGCTGACGTTTTTAATTATAACATTTTGGTGCATATACATTCTTTTGATACAATATTAGTCACTGTCTTTTCATGATCTCAAAACTAAAATGGTCATTACCTTTTAGGCTTGTCCACTCAGGTTTTGTGTTTTCACTACTCTTTAAAGGGAACCTGTCAAAGGTTTGGCCAATGTAAGATATGGCTACCGCCTTTCAGGGCTTGTCTACAGCATTCTATAGTGCTATATTTAAACAAACAAACGACCAAAATCAGCATAATGAAAAATCCCACAAAAAAGAATCAAAAGAATGAAAAATATGATAATGCTGATATAAATCAGGACAAAACATATGAACTAGTTGCAATTATACATAAAAGAGGAGTGGGTTGGAAGACCCCAAAAAACGACCCAAAAACTCAAAAATTGACAGGATATAAATAATCTTTGTTAATAAAACAGTAGCACACAGGTGGGGGCATGGCGCAGCATGGCATACAAAGACACTGCACAGTCGTGTATAATACCAAGGGCGCACGGAGCCGGGGAATCAACACACCCAAATACTATTAAGAATCACCATAGAGAACCATGCATTCCCCATACAAGGGGAGAAGATTATAAGGTACATACATATCTATATAGAAAACATGGATGCACTTCAAGCATACAAATGAACAGAGGGCCACCAATATATTAATAAGAGTAAACCTTTTGTAGGAGATGTGACAAATACAAAATAAATGGTCCCCATATTATATAGCAAGATGAAGAGTGCTAATTACCTTATGGATGTGAGACTCCCAGGATCCGTGCGCCCACCCTGCATTCTATAATGCTGTAGATAAGCCCCCTATCCGATCTGAAAGATGAAAAAAATAAGTTTTATTTTACTCACCCGGGGGCCGGTCAGGTCCCATGGGTGTCGCAGGTTCGGCACCTCCCATCTTTTTATGATCGCCGTCCTGAGGGCAGAGGAAAGTACTGCAGTGCGCAGGGGTCGGGAAAGATCAGAGGCCCAGCGCCTGCGCACTGCAGTACTTTGCTCTGCCCTTAACAGGGCAGATAAGTACGCCTGCGCAGGAGCACGATGCCGGGGAGCCATGACGCAAGCAGGAGTGCCGTGATTATAAGAAGGTGGGAGGCGCCTGACCCGGATCTGCGACACCCATCGGACCGGATTATAGAATGCTGTAGATAAGTCCTGAAATGCGGTGGGCGTATCTTATATCAACCAAAATAATTCTTTTATCAGGTCAAAAGCTATAATAAAACGTGGTGCTTCGTAAACAGTTGTGATGTAGCAGGACTCAAAGCGGGCACGTATGCTTGTGCAGCTTACACAAGTGGACCTTTTATAAATTAACCACCTAGCTATAATTGTTTAAAGTTAATCTGTCACCTCATTTTGCCGCTATAAACTGCAGCCACCGCCATTAGGAGCTTATCTACAGCATTCTGTAGATGTAACCCCCTTCCCCGATGTAACCTGAAAGATATAAAAACAATTTAGATTATACTCACCCAGGGGTGGTCTGGGTCCGATGGGTGTCGCAGGTCCGGGTCTGGCTCCTCTCATCTTGCGATGACGTACTCTTGCTTCTGTCGAGGCTCATGCGCTGAGCAAAGTACTGCAGTGTGCAGGTGCCGCAAAAGGTCAGAGAAGCCCAGTGCCTGCGCACTGCAGTACTTTACTCTGCCCTCAACAGGGCAAATCAGTACGCCTGCGCAAGAGCCGCGAAACGAAGCAAGGAGGATGACTACATCGTATGAAGATGGGAGGCGCCAGACCGTCCCTGAGTAAGTATAATTTAACTTGTTTTTCTTATCTTTCAGGAATGCTGTAGATAAGCCCCTAATGGCGGTGGCCGCAGTGTATAGCGTCAAAAAGAGGTGACTAGTGATGAACGAATATACTCGTTACTCGAGATTTGTCGAGCCTGCTCGGGTGTCCTCCGAGTATTTTTTTTTTTTTTTTTTTTTTTTTTTTAGTGCTCGGAGATTGTTTTTTCCTGCCGCAGCTGAATGATTTACATCTGTTAGGCTACGTTCACATTTGCGTTGTGCGGTACTGCGTCGGCGACGCAACGCAAAACGCAGCTTTTTGTGACACATGCGTTCAATTTTTCAGGATTTTTGGCGCAGAAAAAACTGCATCCCGCAGTGTTTTCTGTTGCGCCAAAAAGACGCATGCGTCACAAAACGCAAGACAACGCATGTCCATGCGCCCCCCATGTTAAATATAGGGGCGCATGCGTCGCCGCAGCTGCGCCCGACGCAGCCCCGCAAAACGCTAATGTGAACGTAGCCTTAGCCAGCATAAGTACGTGTGGGGATTCCCTAGCAACCAGGCAACCCCCACATGTACTTATGCTGGCTAACAGATGTAAATTATTCAGCTGCGGCAAGAAAAACTAAATCTCCGAGCACTAAAAAATACTCTGAGGACCCCTGAGCATGCTTGAGGAATCTTGAGTAACGAGTATATTCGCTCCTCACTAGAGGTGACAGATTCCCTTTAACAATGAGATTATTTGTCACATTGCAGAACTCTGTTTATGAAATAATTTGTTTAATCTATTTTACTTAATTTCTAGGACTGGATAAGATGATGGTGGATCAGGATGGTCATGTCACTATAACTAATGATGGGGCAACTATTCTCGGTATGATGGATGTTGATCATCAGATTGCAAAATTGATGGTTGAATTGTCCAAATCTCAAGATGATGAAATTGGTGATGGGACAACAGGTGTTGTTGGTAAGTTTTTTTTATTTTTTTTTAAATTTTTTAAGTTCTTGTTCAGTTGCGGTTACACCTGACATTACATTGCCAACAAAAATATAGTTAGGAGACCAGACCCAATTTTTGAAATCTGACTTGCACACGTTCAGGAATTCATGCAGAAAATTCCTGTGAAAAACCGGACATTTTCTGCATGAAATCCGGAAGAAAACCGCATGCGTTTTTTGACGCGTTTTTGTCGCGTTTTTGTCGCGTTTTTTCCGCGTTTTTTTCCGGACACTTCCCAATGCATTTTGCAGTGGGAAATCCGCATAAAAACCGCAAAAAGAATGAGCATGTCCGGATTTTGTGCCTGATGCGTTTTTCATGCGGAAAAAAACGCATCATGTGCACAAAACATGCGGAATTCATTCTAAATGATGGGATGCTTCTTGTATGCGTTTTGTTTGCGGTTTTATAGCGTTTTATAGGGAAAAACCGCGAAAAAAACGCGAAAAAACCGGAACGTGTGAACACAGCCTTACATGTGGTATTAATTTTTGGAATGCTTCTACACATCCAAATGAATGATATTATTTTGTTGTGCCATAATGAACTTTACTAGTAAATTTCCAGTTCAATATTTTGTTTTATTTATGAAAATATCTGTAATTTTCTGAAAACTTAACCCCTTAGTGACCGGGCTAATTTTTTTGAAATCTTACCAGTGTCCCTTTATGTGGTAATAACATGACATGTTATACTTTGTTAATGGTAAATTTGTCTATATTTTTATTTGTTTTTATAAAAAAAAAAATAAGAAACTTGTCAATGTGAAAAAAAATAAAAACATAGCAATTTTCAAACTTTGATTAACCCCTTCATGACCTTGGGATTTTTCGTTTTTCCGTGTTCGTTTTTTCACTCCCCTCATTCCCAGAGCCATAACTTTTTTTATTTTTTTTATTTTTCCATCAATTTGGCCATGTGAGGGCTTATTTTTTGCAGGACGAGTTGTACTTTTGAACGACATCATTGGTTTTAGCATGTCGTGTACAAGAAAACAGGAAAAAAATTCCAAGTTCGGTGAAATTGCAAAAAAAAGTGGAATCCCACACTTGTTTTTTGTTTGGCTTTTTTGCTAGGTTCACTAAATGCTAAAAATGACCTGCCATTATGATTCTTCAGGTCAGTACGAGTTCATAGACTCCTAACATGACTAGGTTATTTTTTACCTAAGTGGTGAAAAAAAATTCCAAACTTTGCTAAAAAAAAAAAAAAAAAAATTGCGCCATTTTCCGATACTCGTCTCGTCTCCATTTTTCATGCTCTGGGGTCGGTTGAGGGCTTATTTTTTGCGTGCCGAGATGTTGTTTCTGAACGTATCTGGTGCAGACACGTTCTTTTGATCGCCCGTTGTTGCATTTTAATGCAATGTTGCGGCGACCTAAACGTAATTCTGGCGTTTCGAATTTTTTTCTCGCTACGCTGTTTAGCAACCAGGTTAATGCTTTTTTTTAACTGATAGATTGGGGCGATTCTGAGCGCGGCGATACCAAATATGTGTAGATTTGTTTTTGTTTTTTATTGATTGATTTTGATTGGGGCGAAAGGGGGGTGATTTAAACTTTTATATATTTTTTATTTTTATTTTTTTCACTTTTTTTCACTTTTTTTTTTTTTTTTACTTTTGCCATGCTTCAATAGCCTCCATGGGAGGCTAGAAGCAGGCACAGCACGATTGGCTCTGCTACATAGCAGCGATCTGCTGTTCACTGCTATGTAGCAGAAAATCAGGTGTGCTGTGAGCGCCGACCACAGGGTGGCGCTCACAGCTACCGGCGATCAGTAACCATAGAGGTCTCAAGGACCTCCTATGGTTACAATGGAGAAGCATCGCCGACCTCCGATCATGTGACGGGGGTCGGCGATGCCGTCATTTCCGGCCGCCCGGCCGGATGCGGTAGTTAAATGCCGCTGTCTGCGTTTGACAGCGGCATTTAACTAGTTAATAGGCGCGGGCAGATCGCGATTCTGCTCGCGCCTATTGCGGGCACATGTCAGCTGTTCAAAACAGCTGACATGTCCCGACTTTCATGCGGGCTCACCGCCGGAGCCCGCATCAAAGCAGGGGATCTGACCTCGGACGTACTATCCCGTCCGAGGTCAGAAAGGAGTTAAAGCGGTTGTCCACTACTTTCAGTTAACCCCCCAATGTAGCCCCTAATGAATTTTAGAAATGCCTTCCGTTGCAGTTTTCGCCTGTGAGCGGCGCTATGGCGGCGGCTGAGTCCGGGTCACGTGACCCCCAGGCTGCAGCTGCCGCTACGTCAATTTCCAGACTCTGGAAATTGACGTGACGTCAGTAGCAGGCGTGACCTATCCTCCACAGACAGCAGTCACTCGAGTGACTGGGCTGGGGGCTGCCTGTGGGGCTGGGCTGGGGGATGCCTGCGGGGCGGGTTTGGGCTGGGGGCTGCCTGCGAGGCTGTGCTGGGGGCAGGCGGGGCTGGGGTCTGCGGGCAGGGCCGGGGTTCGCCGGCCGCCGCCGCATTAATGTGTTGAGATGTGCGGTTGTGGCGGCCGGTGCAGTGGTGTTGGGGACGGCGGGGGGTGGGGGTCTGCGAAAGGTGCTGGAGTGTGTGGGCAGGGTGTCTGCGGGGCTGTGCGGTGGGGTCTTTGTGTCTGTGCAGGCATCGTCCGAAGGGACTACAAGTTCTATTGGGCTATGCCTGCTACAGTGACATAGAGTGACACATTAAGGTACCTTCACACATAACGATATTGTTAACGATATCGTTGCTATTTGTGACGTAGCAACGATATCGTTAATGAAATCGTTCTGTGTGACAGCGACCAACGATCAGGCCCCTGCTGGGAGATCGTTGGTCGCTGAATAAAGTCCAGAACTTTATTTCGTCGCTGGACTCCCTGGAGACATCGCTGGATCGGCGTGTGTGACACCGATCCAGCGATGTCTTCACTGGTAACCAGGGTAAACATCGGGTAACTAAGCGCAGGGCCGCGCTTAGTAACCCGATGTTTACCCTGGATACCATGCTAAAAGTTAAAAAAAACAAACACTACATACTTACCTAACGCTGTCTGTCCTCCAGCGCTGTGCTCTGCACTCCTCCTGTACTGTCTGTGAGCCGGAAAGCAGAGCGGTGACGTCACCGCTCTGCTTTCCGGCTCACAGACAGTACAGGAGGAGAGCAGAGAAGCAGAGCGCAGCGCTGGAGGACAGACAGCGGCATCGTTGGTCGCTGGAGAGCTGTCTGTGTGACAGCTCTCCAGCGACGCTGCAGCGATCCGGATCGTTGTCGGTATCGCTGCAGCGTCGCTTAATGTGAAGGGGCCTTTAGCCAATGATGGGACAGTAGTAGTCCCATCTCATCCGGCTGTGTTGAATGTAAAAAAAACAAAACACATGCACATATACAGTACAGACAACATACATTTCACATACAGAACATGCAACATGTGACCACATGCACCATGCAGCGACATGCACCATGTGACACGCAACATTCCACGCAACATGCCACATACAGTACGGGCACACAGTACTAGGGGACACAGGTTGGTTGTCAGTCTCCCTTTGGGATACCCCCTCGGGTCCGGGCTCAGTCCGGATTGGCCCCAGTGGAGGATCGTGGCCTTTTACCAGACTCCGGGGCTGGTGGGGCCCTTACCTGACAGCCGAAGTGGAGCAGTGTCCCGTATAAAGTCCTGAGTGTCTATTTACTTCTCCACCAGTCCAATTATCTGGTCCAGAGTGCCCGGGTACCCTCGCCCCACCCAACGCTCTATGGCTGCTGGCAGAGCACTCACCAGCCAGTCGACCACCACCCTCTCTACCATCTGAAGTGGGGTTAAAGTCTCAGGTTGGAGCCATTTTTTATACCAGCTGTATCAAGTTATATGCTTGAGACCTGGCGGGACGAGGCTCTGCAAAGGACCGCTGGTACACCCGCTGAGCCTGCACATAGGTATTAACCCCCAGTCTGGCAAGGATATCCTCTCTCAGCTTCTCGTATTCCAGATTATCGTCCCAACTGAGGTCCAGGTATGTCTTCTGGGCATCTCCCGTCAGAAAGGGGGTCACTATTTCAGCCCACTGGGATACCAGTAAGCTCTCCTGCTCTACAGTGCATTCGAAGACTGTGAAGAAGGCCTCGTTGTCATCCTCAGGAATCATGTTCCTCAGTGAGGACTGAACTTTTGTACCGGGCCTCAGACCGGAATGCGGTTGCTGTTGGGGGCCGTCTCTCGCATAGCTGTGATCTGCTGCATTAGCAGGTTGTTTGTCTACTGCTGTTGCTGAAACTGCTGCTCCTGACGCTGTAGCTTCTGCTGGTGCTGCTCACGTTGCCGTTGCTGTGCAAGGACTAACTACATTCCTCTATCTTGTCAGCTGGCTTGAACTGCAGCATTTCAGGCCTAATAACCGACATGTAGCATGCCTTGGGGTATTCCTCGGCTCACACTGTCTGCATTCTCCACCAAATGTAGTGCAGCGGTGTGCAGTGAGAAGGCAGTGACCCGACAAAAGTTCAAAATAAAGTCTTGTTTAATGTATAGCGTACTCGCAAACAAAAGTAAAACTGATCCTCTGGAACACAGCCGGGAAAACAAAGACAGTTTGTGATCGGTTGTCGTGGGCTACAGCACCGCAGTGTATGCTGAGGGTGCCAGGCTTCTTGACTCTGTTTGGCCCTGTGTTGCCTCACACAGTTAATGCTCTGCGGGGCTGTCTCCTCTGCCTGCTTGTAAAGCCTAACTGACACACCCAAATCCTTCCTGCAGGTTTTTTTTTTCTCAAACTGCAATCTGTAGCCATAAACCACTTGCAAGACTTGCTTGGGGAAAAAAAAACCAGACCACCCTACTTCCTTCCTGCAGTCCATTTAAAAAATTAAAGCCCATACCAGCTTCTCCTGAACAATGCCCAGGCCAAATAGCTTGACCATGTGCACGCTTACTTTTATTTTGCCCTGTGACTCACAAGGCTCTCCAGAGGGTTTAATAGGACCTGGGGAAAACATATAGACCATCACATAGGACACCAGTCATTGCCTCACAACATTTACCAGCAGTTTTCATTTTTCAAAATTTTTTTACATATTTTACGAACTAATTCAGAATGGAGATTACGTTGATCCATCCTGTACATTGGAAAGCATCAAACAAATAATTTTTAATTCTGCATCCCCGGTATTTAAAACTGCTGTCAGGAAGTTTAACCTCCGAGGGTGGTTTGCACATTAACCCCTTCCTGACCTGTGACACCACGTAGGCGTCATGAATGTCGGTGCCAATCCGACCTGTGGTGTCATGGCAGGAACAGGGGAACTTGTAATTGAGCCCAAGGGGAAATGTCTTTGCTCCCCCTCCCACCCCCCACCCCGCCGGCTACAATCGCTCTGGTGACCACTTTGTCACCACCCCCAGATCTGATTGGAGCTAGCATCCATGTGACGCTATCTCTCCATTCAGATGTGGAGGGGCAGAGTAAACCATGGCTGCCTTGCTGTCCAGCTTCATGCCTTCCGTGGAAGCTGAACAGCGTGGTGCCTGCTTGCTGCCCTGCCACATACTGCGATCACCACCATCATCGCCGCCGCCAGGTACTCCCCTCTGCTGCCGTCCGCTCCCCCCACCATCTGTTCCCTTCCCCCTGCCCATTGATTACCCCTGATAACCACACCCTGCTGCTGACGGCTCCATCTGCTGCTGCATCTCCTCGCCCCCACCCCCGTGCCGCGCTATACTCCATTAGACTAGTGGCGGATACCGCGTCCATGAGCGCCACGGCGGCATACTGCAGTTTTTCTGCGCTGAGGCCTGTAATTAATCGAACACTCTGTTCCACGTGCTTCCCATTCTCGGACCACACTGGAAACTGGTACAGTGGGGCAAAAAAGTATTTAGTCAGTCAGCAATAGTGCAAGTTCCACCACTTAAAAAGATGAGAGGCGTCTGTAATTTACATCATAGGTAGACCTCAACTATGGGAGACAAACTGAGAAAAAAAAATCCAGAAAATCACATTCTGTTTTTTTTTTTTTAACAATTTTATTTGCATATTATGGTGGAAAATAAGTATTTGGTCAGAAACAAACAATCAAGATTTCTGGCTCTCACAGACCTGTAACTTCTTCTTTAAGAGTCTCCTCTTTCCTCCACTCATTACCTGTAGTAATGGCACCTGTTTAAACTTGTTATCAGTATAAAAAGACACCTGTGCACACCCTCAAACAGTCTGACTCCAAACTCCACTATGGTGAAGACCAAAGAGCTGTCAAAGGACACCAGAAACAAAATTGTAGCCCTGCACCAGGTTGGGAAGACTGAATCTGCAATAGCCAACCAGCTTGGAGTGAAGAAATCAACAGTGGGAGCAATAATTAGAAAATGGAAGACATACAAGACCACTGATAATCTCCCTCGATCTGGGGCTCCACGCAAAATCCCACCCCGTGGGGTCAGAATGATCACAAGAACGGTGAGCAAAAATCCCAGAACCACGCGGGGGGACCTAGTGAATGAACTGCAGAGAGCTGGGACCAATGTAACAAGGCCTACCATAAGTAACACACTACGCCACCATGGACTCAGATCCTGCAGTGCCAGACGTGTCCCAATGCTTAAGCCAGTACATGTCCGGGCCCGTCTGAAGTTTGCTAGAGAGCATTTGGATGATCCAGAGGAGTTTTGGAAGAATGTCCTATGGTCTGATGAAACCAAACTGGAACTGTTTGGTAGAAACACAACTTGTCGTGTTTGGAGGAAAAAGAATACTGAGTTGCATCCATCAAACACCATACCTACTGTAAAGCATGGTGGTGGAAGCATCATGCTTTGGGGCTGTTTCTCTGCAAAGGGGCCAGGACGACTGATCCGGGTACATGAAAGAATGAATGGGGCCATGTATCGTGAGATTTTGAGTGCAAACCTCCCATCAGCAAGGGCATTGAAGATGAAACGTGGCTGGGTCTTTCAACATGACAATGATCCAAAGCACACCGCCAGGGCAACGAAGGAGTGGCTTCGTAAGAAGCATTTCAAGGTCCTGGAGTGGCCTAGCCAGTCTCCAGATCTCAACCCTATAGAAAACCTTTGGAGGGAGTTGAAAGTCCGTGTTGCCAAGCGAAAAGCCAAAAACATCACTGCTCTAGAGGAGATCTGCATGGAGGAATGGGCCAACATACCAACAACAGTGTGTGGCAACCTTGTGAAGACTTACAGAAAACGTTTGACCTCTGTCATTGCCAACAAAGGATATATTACAAAGTATTGAGATGAAATTTTGTTTCTGACCAAATACTTATTTTCCACCATAATAAGCAAATAAAATGTTAAAAAAACAGACAATGTGATTTTCTGGATTTTTTTTTTCTCAGTTTGTCTCCCATAGTTGAGGTCTACCTATGATGTAAATTACAGACGCCTCTCATCTTTTTAAGTGGTGGAACTTGCACTATTGCTGACTGACTAAATACTTTTTTGCCCCACTGTATATCCATATATATATTTTTATACTATTTTACAGACTTTACCACGCCATCCAATTCCGTTCCTAATAGCAATTTCGGTATGTGTTCTTATTTTTTCCTTCACCACCACATCACTCCGTATATTTTGATCATACCATTTTCCTGTCCCACAATAGAGGTAGCTATATAATTGTGATCGACTGACCCCCTCAAGCGAGTTTGCACTCTTATACACTGGCATATGCAATTTCATTCTATTATCAGATATTTTTGTATCCTGACCCTGTTCATATTTCAGTGACTTTCCGTTTTACAGGCACTTGCGCAAAAATCACTTTTCAAATATGATCGCTAATGTGAGACGCCCTAAGTACTCTAGGTTTCAGCTACTTCATTCCATTACATATATTGTATATTATATATTTATGACCTTTTTATACATGTGGATCTCATTGTATACCTTATTTATTTTTTGTTGTCTTTGCACTGTTTTACTATATTTATCATTATTTTGTAGTAATTGATGAAGGTCTGAGGTCAAGACAGAAACGTTTTCACTACAGTGAACCATATTAAATTCTGTTAGATCACTTAAGATGAGTGCTGGGTTTATCTAATATATACATAGTGTGGGAACCTACCTGTTATGAAAGGTAATTCAGTACCACAATGGACATAGAGGTCAGCGCACATACAGTGACCTGGCAATAACCCAAAAAACAAGAACGAGCTCTGAGACGTGGGAACTCTGTTGACCACAATCCCTAATCCTCTCCAACCACACTAGAGGCAGCCGTGGATTGCGCCTAACGCTCCCTATGCAACTCGGCACGGCCTGAGAAACTAGCTAGCCTGAAGATAGAAAATAAGCCTACCTTGCCTCAGAGAAATACCCCAAAGGAAAAGGCAGCCCCCACATATAATGACTGTGAGTAAAGATGAAAAGACAAACGTAGAGATGAAATAGATTTAGCAAAGTGAGGCCCAACTTTCTGAACAGAGCGAGGATAGGAAAGGTAACTTTGCGGTCAACACAAAACCCTACAAAAACGACGCAAAGGGGGCAAAAAGACCCTCCGTACCGAACTAACGGCACGGAGGTACACCCTCTGCGTCCCAGAGCTTCCAGCAAGCAGTAAAAAACAAATTGACAAGCTGGACAGAAAAAAACAGCAAACAAATAGCAAAGAGGAACTTAGCTATGCAGAGCAGCAGGCCACAGGAACGATCCAGGAGGAAACAGGTCCAATACTAGAACATTGACTGGAGGCCAGGATCAAAGCACTAGGTGGAGTTAAATAGAGCAGCACCTAACGACTTCACCACATCACCTGAGGAAGGAAACTCAGAAGCCGCAGTACCACTTTACTCCACCAACGGAAGCTCACAGAGAGAACCAGCCGAAGTACCACTTGTGACCACAGGAGGGAGCTCTGCCACAGAATTCACAACACCTACCCAGGCACCCCTCTATATAGTTGTGCGCACGGTACTCATTATTCTGAAGAGGTTAATGACCGACCCCATTTTTACAATTCTGACCACTGTCCCTCTGAGGTAAAAACTCTGGAAAGCTTCCATGGTTCCCGGTGATTGAGACTGTGTTTTCTCGTGACATATATTGTACTTCATGTTAGTGGTAAAACTTTTTTGATATGACTTGCGTTTAATTGTGAAAAAAAAAAAAAACCCGGAAATTTCTCAATTTTCTAACTTTGAATTTTCATGCCGCTGTTAGGGACTTATCTACAACATTCTCATGTAACCTGAAAGATAAGAAAAACAAGTAGATTATACTCACCCAGGGGCGGTCCGGGTCCGATGGGTTTCGCAGGTCCGGTTCCGGCGCCTCCCATCTTCATGCGATGACATCCTCTTCTTTGCTTCTGTTGAGGCTCCTGCGCAGGCATTATTCTCTGCCCTGTTGAGGGCAGATCGAAGTACTGCAGTGCGCAGGTGCCGGAATAGCTCAGAGAGGCCCAGCGCCCTCAACAGAGCAAATCAGTACGCCTGCGCAGGAGCCGCTACACGAAGCAAGGGGGATGACTACATCGTATGAAGATGGGAGGTGCCAGACCGTCCCTGGGTGAGTATAATCTAAAGGTACCTTCACACATAACTATTTCGTTAACGATATTGTTGCTTTTTGTGACGTAGCAACGATATAGTTAACGAAATTGTTATGCGTGACAGCGACCAACGATCAGGCCCCTGCTGGGAGATCGTTGGTTGCTGGGGAATGATCAGGACTTTATTTTGGTCGCTGATCTCCCGCTGTCTTCGCTGGATTGGCGTGTGTGACGCCGATCCAGCGATGTGTTCACTGGTAACCAGGGTAAACATCGGGTTACTAAGCGCAGGGCCGCGCTTAGTAACCCGATGTTTACCCTGGTAACCATTGTAAAAGTTTAAAAAAAAAAAAAAACAGTACATACACACATTCCGGTGTCTCACGTCCCCCGGCGTCAGCTTCCCGCACTGACTGTCAGCGCCAGCCGTAAAGCAGAGCACAGCGGTCACCCCCCCCCCCCCCCAAAGTGACCCCATTTTACGAACTACACCTGTCAATTCAGCATCTAGTGGGGCCATGATCATATTGACAGCATGGGTGTGTCACTGAATTTTATATCATTGGGAAGTGAAGACAAAATAACTACATGTTCTCAGTCCCCCCATGACAGCACCACGGAGAGAGGGGATCTGCCCTTCAGGGACAGAAAACCTACAGGATAAAAACCTCTCCCCCGCATCAGCTGGTTTCCTCTCCCTGATAGGGAACCTATTCGGTGTCGGTACCTGAGACGCCATCCGAAGATCAATGAGGGATTCCGGGGTCGGCCAGTTCTGGCAGCGGGGAGGCCCCTGCCACAGCTGTTGTGGTGTCCAAAGCCGCCACTGCTGGGACCGATGGGGGAAGCGTGGCCGCCGCTCTTGAATGGAGATGGGCTTCTGGGTCCTGGACCACATGCACGAGGAGCTGAGAGTGCCCTGGGTGTTCCAAGATGGATGCCGCGCCAGAACTAGCGTCCGGTTTTCGGGGGTGGTGATTGCGCAGTGTGTGTCGGGTGCACCAAGATGGCCACCACCCCACATCTAAAAGTGGCACTTCCTTGTCAGCGCGCGCATGCGCAGTAAAAAGGGGAAAAAGGCTCCCCCAGCTACACAGCCACAGGAGGGAGAGGTTGGTAGTAGGCGCCAAGCTTTAGAAAGCGGTGAGATGTGGAGTTCCCTGCTGCATGCCGTCTCAGGTGATAACCATGAAGGACAGTGACCAGCAGATTCAGCCACCGCAGCAGTGCGACCACCAGCGACAAATCAGATGTGCAGAGGAAACTGTCTTCTGCTGACAACCGGAGTACTCGTGAACCAGATACCATCTCCGAAACTCACATTGCAGGATCCTACCCCTCCTCCG
Source organism: Ranitomeya imitator (assembly GCF_032444005.1). Lineage (NCBI taxonomy): Eukaryota > Metazoa > Chordata > Amphibia > Anura > Dendrobatidae > Ranitomeya > Ranitomeya imitator. The sequence continues at coordinate 195,241,195 of NC_091287.1, forward strand.
GGACCGGTACCTGCGGCTGCGTCAGATTGGTGAGTGATCTTCGTTAAAGTTAACTGTTATAATTGGGGTCCCCTTCTCTTCCATTTATTTTAGGGAAGGAAAAGAGCAGGAAAGACAAAACACAGATCCTTCCCGTTGTGCGAAAAACCCGTACCACGGTCCTGGGATAAGAAGCTTTGCGACTCCTGTATAGGGCGGGTTCTCTGTGAGGAAACCCCAAACTTTGCCTCTGAATTAAGATCTGTAATCAAGTCGGAGGTAGAGAATGTGTTTTAAGTCCCTTAAAGAAGGGTAGAAGGTCAAGAGAAAAGAATCTCTAGTTTATTCCCACTCCGATTCCTCTAGTTCCTAGGGTAGGGACTCAGATGCTGGACTCTTCCCTCTCTTCCTCGGATGATGAAAGCGGGGGCCGTCACTGGTTTCCCCTAGATGAAGTAGATGCACTTGTGAAAGCAGTAAGATCTACTATGGGAGTGCTGGTATCCTCGCCCTGACAAAACGGTCCAGGATATAATGTTTGGGGGGTTAGGCCAAAAATGGCGGAAAGTTTTCCCCCTTAATGAGAATATCCAAGCCTTAATCAAAAAGGAATGGGAGAAACCAGACAGGAAAAACTCATCGGTACACTAACTTAAAAGAAAATATCCCTTTGAGGAAGAGGCTTCCACTTCATGGGATAAGGCCCCTAGACTTGATGATGCAGTGGCTAAGGCCTCTAAAAAATTTGCACTCCGCTTTGAGAACATGGGAACTCTGAAGGATCCCCATGACAAAAGAGCTGACACCTTCATTTAACCCCTTTACCCCCAAGGGTGGTTTGCACGTTAATGACCAGGACAATTTTTACAATTCTGACCACTGTCCCTTTATGAGGTTATAACTCTGGAACGCTTCAACCGATCCCGGTGATTCTGACATTGTTTTCTCATGACATATTGTACTTCATGATAGTGGTAAAATTTCTTTCATATTACCTGCGTTTATTTATGAAAAAAATGGAAATTTGGCAACAATTTTGAAAATTTCGCAATTTTCCAACTTTGAATTTTTATGCTATTAAATGACAGAGATATGTCACACAAAATACTTAATAAGTAACATTTCCCACATGTCTACTTTACATCAGCACAATTTTGGAACCAACGTTTTTTTGTTAGGGAGTTAAGGGTTAAAAGTTGACCAGCATTTTCTCATTTTTACAACACCATTTTTTTTTTTACGGACCACATCTCATTTGAAGTCATTTTGAGGGGTCTACATGATAAAAAATAACCAAGTGTGACACCATTCTAAAAACTGCACCCCTCAAGGTGCTCAAAACCACATTCAAGAAGTTTATTAACCCTTCAGGTGTTTCACAGGAATTTTTAGAATGTTTAACCCCTTCATGACCCAGCCTATTTTGACCTTAATGACCTGGCCGTTTTTTGCAATTCTGACCAGTGTCCCTTTATGAGGTAATAACTTAGGAACGCTTCAACGGATCCTAGCGATTCTGAGACTGTTTTTTCGTGACATATTGGGCTTTACATTAGGGGTAAATTTAGGTCGACAAACGCAAAAATTATTTTTGAAAAAAATGGAAATTTGGCTAAAATGTTGAAAATTTCGAAATTTTTGAATTTTTATTCTGTTTAAACGAGAGTTATGTGACACAAAATAGTTAATAAATAACATTACCCACATGTCTACTTTACATCAGCACAAGTTTGGTAACAAAATTTTTTTTTTTTTTTGCTAGTTATAAAGGTTTAAAGTTGACCAGCGATTTCTCATTTTTACAGCAAAATTTTTTTTTAGGGACCACCTCACATTTGAAGTCCGTTTGAGGGGTCTATGTGGCTCAAAATACCCAAAAGTGACACCGTTCTAAAAACTGCACCCATCAAGGTGCTCAAAACCACATTCAAGAAGTTTATTAACCCTTCAGGTGCTTCACAGCAGCAGAAGCAACATAAAAATGAAAAAATGAACATTTAACTTTGATCTTTTAGCAACAATTTTTTTATTTTCCCAAGGGTAAAAAAAGAAACTGGACCCCAAAAGTTATTGTACAATTTGTCCTGAGTATGCCGATACCCCATATGTGGGGGGAAACCACTGTTTGGGTGCACGACAGGGCTCTGAAGGGAAGGAGCGCCATTTTTCAATGAAAACTTAGCTCCAATCGTTAGCGGACACTATCGCGTTTGGAGAGCCCCTGTGTGCCTAAACATTGGAGCTCCCCCACATGTGACCCTATTTTGGAAACTAGACCTCCCATGGAACTAATCTAGATGTGCGGTGACCACTTTAAACCCCCAAGTGCTTCACAGAAGTTTATAACCCAGAGCCGTGAAAATAAAAAATAATTTTTCTTTCCTCAAAAATTATTTATTATCCCGCAACTTATTTTCACAAGAGTAGCAGGAGAAATTGGACCCCAAAAGTTGTTGTCCAATTTGTCCTGAGTACGCTGATACCCCATATGTTGGGGGGAACCACTGTTTGGGCACACGTCGGGGCTCGGAAGGGAAGTAGTGACGTTTTAGAATGCAGACTTTGATGGAATGGTCTGAGGGCATCCTGTTACGTTTGCAGAGCCCCTGATGTGCCTGAACAGTAGAAACCCCCCACAAGTGACCCCATTTTGGAAACTAGACCCCCCAAGGAACTTATCTAGAAATGTGGTGAGCACTTTAAAGCCCCAAGTGCTTCACCGAAGTTTACAACGCAGAGACGTGAAAATAAATCATTTTTTTCCCTTAAAAATGATGTTTTAGCAAGCAATTTTTTATTTTCACAAGGGTAACAGGAGAAATTGGACCACAATATTTGTTGCCCAGTTTGTCCCAAGTATGCTGGTACCCCATATGTGGGGGTAAACCACTGTTTGGGCACACGTTGGGGCTCGGAAGAGAGGGAGCACCATTTGACTTTTTGAACGCAAGATTGGCTGGAGTCAATGGTGGCGCCATGTTGCGTTTGGAGACCCCTGATCTGCCTAAACAGTGGAAACCCCTCAATTCTAACTCCAACGCTAACCCCAACACACCCCTAACCCTAATCCCAACTCTAGCCATAACCCTAATCACAATCCTAACCCCAGCACACCCCTAACCCTAATGCCAACCCTATCCCCAACACACTCCTAACCATAACCCTAACCCCTCAAGCCTAATCTCAACCCTATTTCCAACACTAGCCCTAATTCCAACCCTAACTCTATTTCCATTCCTAACCCTAAGGCTATGTGCCCACGATTCGTGTGAGATTTTTCCGCACCATTTTTTTTTTTGAAAAATCCGCAGGTAAAAGGCTCTGCGTTTTACCTGCGGATTTCCAGTGGTTTTTTTTTTGCTCGGTTTTCACCTGCGGATTCCTATTGAGGAACAGGTGTAAAACACTGTGGAATCCGCACAAAGAATTGACATGCTGCGGAAAATACAACGCAGCTTTTCCGCGCGGTATTTTCCGCACCATGGGCACAGCGGATTTGGTTTTCCATAAGTTTACATGGTACTGTAAACCTGATGGAAAACTGCTACGAATCCGCATTTGACTTTTCAATGCAAAATTGACTGGAATTGAGATGGGACGCCATGTTGCGTTTGGAGAGCCCCTAGTGTGCCTAAACATTGAAATCCCCCACAAGTGACACCATTTTGGAAAGTAGACCCCTAAGGAACTCATCTAGGTGTTTTGTGAGGGCGTTTATACCGTTCCGCGTTAGGTAAAATGGATAAAGCAGTTTTATTCTTCGGGTCAGTACATTTACAGCGATACCTCATTAATATAATTTTTTTATGTTTTGGCGCTTTTTATACGATAAAAACTATTTTATAGAAAAAATAATTATTTTTGCATCTCTTTATTCTGAGGACTAATTTTTGTTATTTTTTCGCTGATGATGCTGTATGGCGGCTCGTTTTTTGCAGGACAAGATAACGTTTTCAGCGGTGCCATGGTTATTCATATCCGTCTTTTTGATCGCGTGTTATTCCACTTTTTGGTCGGCGATATGAGAATAAAACTTTTTTTTTTTGCCTCGGTTTTTTTTTTATGGTGTTCACTGAAGGGGTTAACTAGTGTTACAGTTTTATAGGTCGGGTCGTTACGGACGCGGCGATACAAAATGTGTACTTTTATTTTTTTTATTTTTTTTTTATTTGGATAAAGAAATTTATGGGAACAATATATATAAAAATTTTTCTTTACTTAGGATTTTTTTTTTTTTTACTTTGTCCCAGGGGGGACATCACTGTATAGTGACAGATTGCTGATCTGACACTTTGCAGAACACTGTGTTAGATCAGTGATCTGGCGTGCCCTGCTGCTTAAAGACAAAACACACGGCACTCAAGGATCCTGTGTGGTGCCCAAGTCAGGTTTCCATCCCGTCAATCCAATAGTAATAAATCACTTGACACTCAAATGGTTTCTTTCAGATGAAAAAGTGAACATCCCATTTATTTGTGCATCCAGTTCAAAGATTATTTAAACATTTTCGGTCAAATCACAAGACCTTCATCAGAAATATCTTTAACAAAACTGGAAGCATAGGACAATGGGGTATATGAGCCTAGGCAACCCGGGATGGAAAGCGCACCTGGAACGTCTCACGGATCCTGAAGGGAGGAGGGCGTGTATCCGCCGCTGCATATGGCGCTCATATACGTCCAGTCCGTCGCGCTGTACAAAAAGTGGCTAATCTGGTCCTCTTTACCTCTAAACATTGGAAGGGATTTATTGAATGAAGCATTAACCCCTTACCGACCTCCGCCGTACTATTACTGCCGAGGTCTGTTCCCCTGCTTTGATGTGGGTTCCGTCGATGAGCCGACATCAAAGTCGCGACATGTCAGCTGTTGTGAACAGCTGACATGTGCCCACAATAGCAGCCTGTGAAATCACGATTCACCTGCCGCTATTAACTAGTTAAATGCCGCTGTCAAATGCGTACAGCGGCATTTAACCGGTGCTTCCGGCCATGCGGCCGTAAATGCGCGCATCGCTGACCCCCGTCACATGATCGGGGGGTCAGCGATGCGTCAGGATAGTAACCATAGAGGTCCTTGAGATTATTTCCTTAGCCTACCAGTCAGAAGGTGTTAGCCCCCTCGAAGGTTTAAGAGCCCACTCAACTATAGCAATATCAACTTCCTGGGCTGAGAGAACGGGAGCCTCATTAGAACAGATCTGTAGGGATGCAACTTGAACCTGGCTTGACACATTTTGCAGGCATTATAAACTAGACCTATCTGGCCAGCAGACTGCTTTCGTGAGAAAAGTTCTCCAGGCAGTAATCTCACCCTGAGGAGGTACTCTGGTATTCTCTATGGTGCTGTCAGAAGGGACGTCCCGGAAAATAGGTATTAGACCTACTGGTAATTGTTTCCAGGAGTCCATCCTGACAGCATGGTTAGTTCCCTCCCTGATTATGGCATATGGTGTAATGATATCGTCAAATAAAAAATGTTACATTATCCATGGTGTTGTACTTGTCAGAACACTGAGGGATTTGGGGTGGGGCGGGGACCTTTTAACCTCTCATGTGCTTTTCCTGTACCTGTTAGGAGCAGGAGGACGTCCTCCATGGTGCTGTCAGGATGGACTCCTGGAAACCTTATTACCGGTAGGTCTAATACCTACGTATATACTCGAGTATAAGCTGAGATTCTCAGCCCATTTTTTTGGGGCTGAAAGTCCCCCTCTCGGCTTATATTCGAGTCATACCCAGGGGTCGGCAGGGGAGGGGGAAGCGGGAGCTGTCTAATTATACTCGCCTACTCCTGGCGCGGTCCCTTCAGGTCCCTGCTTCCCCGATGCTGCTTCTTCTTCCTGTACTGAGCGGTCACATGGTTCCCTCTCATTACAGTAATGAATATGTGGCTCCATCTCCAATAGGGGTGGAGCCACATATTCATTACTGTAATGAGCGGTAACGGTGACAGCTGAGTACAGGAAGAAGCTGCGGTGCTGGGGAAGCAGTGACCGCGCCGGGAGCAGGTGAGTATAATGGGGAGGGGGACCGCTGCGCAATATTCACCGCTCCTCGTTCCGGGCGCTGCTTCGTCTTCAGCGTTTTCTGCAGTGACGCTCAGGTCAGAGGGCGTGGTGACGTGATTAGTGCACACCCTCTGCCTGAACGTCCGTGCAGAAGACGCTGAAGATGGAGCGGCGCCCGGAATGAAGTCAGGTGAATATTGAAAGTGCAGGGGGCCTGAGCGACGGAGAGGTGAGTATGTGATTGATTTTTTTTTTTCTTTAATCACAGCAAATGGGGCAAGTGTCTGTATGGAGCATCTTATGGGGCCATAATCAAGGTTTGTGGAGCATTATATGGGGCAAATGTCTGTATGGAGCATCTTATGGGGCCATAATCAAAGTTTGTGCAGCATTATAGTGGGCAAATGTGTCTATGGAGCATCTTATGGGCCATTATAAATCTTTATGCAGGATTATATGCGGCATATTTTAATATGGAGCCATCATAAACTTTATGGAGCATTATATGGGGCTCCTGATTCAATATGGATATTCAAAAACACTTAACCTACTGATGTCTCAATTCATTTTACTTTTTGACATTTACTGGTAGCTGCTGTATTTCCCACCCTAGGCTTATACTCAAGTCATTAAGTTTTCCCTGTTTTTTTGTGGCTAAATTAGAGGGGTCGGCTTATACTCGAGTGTAAACGGTATTTTTTTGTTTGTTTGTTTTTTTCACTGCTAAGGGTATGAGCACACATTGCGGATTTGTCTGTGGAACTTTCTGCACTGAATCCGCATCTCTTGGCATAAAACACAGATAAAAATCTAATTTTTATGCGTTTATTTGCACTGATTTAATGGTTTTTTTGAAAGCTAAATAAAGATCTGTTATTGAACAAAAAAAAAGATTTTTCTCTTCGCCACGACAGCACCCACTGAGAGAGGGGATCTGCCCCTAGGAACAGGAAACCCTACTGAGAGATAAAAGGGGCGGTCCCCCTCGCTCCCACAGTTTTGGTTTCCTGTTCCTACGGGAAAATCCACAGAGAAAAGGATGCCCAGCCTGGACGCCGCTTGCGCAGTTTACCTTTGAGGACGGCAAGGGCTCCATAGCTGGAAGCAGCGTCGGGGGGGGGGGGGGGGTCCTGCCTCAGTTTCCCCCCTCTGCTGGCAGCCGCCGTGAGGCCAGGACGGGCGGTTGCTGGCTCACGAGGTACCATCCGGATTGTCTGCGGGGAGTAAGCGCTGCGGTAGTGAGCGTCGCGCCGTCCTCGGCGGACGCTCAGGCAGCATGGAGCCCCAGTGTGTTCCCCCGGAAGTGCAGGTAAGCTCCCGGGGTGATGGAGGAGGGAGCCTGCGCTGATGCCGGTGGCAGCACAGGCGCATAGAGTATGGCCGCGACCCGGAGGTGGTTAGCACTTGAAGAAGATGGCGGCCCCCATGTGAAAAGGACGCCGGCGCTGACAATCCGGCGTCCAATATGGATTCTGCGCAGGACCCTGCGATGTCTTCCGTGGAAGTCACTTCTACCGCTCCACGCAGCCATGCCAGCAGCAGTCGCTCTAGACAGAGCGGATCTTCTAGAAAGAGCAAGTCGGATCGAGCTGTTCCTCTGCTTGTGCCTCAGTCTCCTCCTCATCAGCCGGTACCTTGACAGACAACTTCACTGGGTGAGTGTGCATCTACCCCACTAATCTGATTATTGTCCCCTCTCCCTCTATACACCCTAGGCAAAAAGAACTGAAAAAACGAAACACACAGTGTGCGTTATGTCTCCAGCCCATTCCGGATAGTCACACTAAGAAGCTTTGTAAACCATGCATTGATGCTACCTTACGGGAGGAAGCCTCAGTTAAATCAGACATTAGTCATGATTAGGGAAGAATTACGAGCCCTGCATAGTTCTGACAAGGAGCCGCGTACTAAGGGAAAAAGGGGATACATTTCCCCTATATCTGACCAGTCTTCTGATATAGAGAATGCAGACGCTGATAAATCCCAGGAATATGTTTCCTCAGACGAGGATCAAGATACATGCTTTCCCACTGATAGTATTGATAACCTTGGGAAATCCGTTTGTAACACCATGGGCATCGAGGATTCTAAGGTCCCTAGAACACAGCAAGACATAATGTTTGCTGGTCTATCCGAAAGGAAAAGACCCTCCTTTCCGGTAATAGCAGCAGTGAAAAATTTAGTCAAAAAAGAGTGGGAAAGCCAGGGGCAAAAGGGGATTGCCACCATCTTCAAAAAGGCGTTATCCCTTCAATGATGAAGAGTTTTCTACGTGTTCAAAAGCCCCGAAGGTAGTCGCGGCAGTGGCGTCCACATCCAAAAAATCCTTGCTGCCTGTGGAGGATTCGGGCTCATTACAAGATCCACTAGACCGTAAAGCCGACTCGCTTTTAAAAAGAGCCTGGGAGACTTCTGCGGGGGCTTTTAGACCGGCTATATCGGCTACATGCAACGCTAGATCCATGCTAGTCTGGCTAAGTGACTTGGAGGAAGGGCTGAAAGGAGGTCTCTCGAGAGAAAAATTGTTATCCTCTATACCCCTAATTAGGGGTGCTACAGCTTTCCTGGCAGACTCATCTGCTGACTCCATACGCCTGGCAGCCAAGTCGGCAGGACTGACGAATGCAGCACGTAGGGCCCTGTGGCTTAAGGGCTGGGAGGGTGATCCCAAAACAAAATCCAAATTGTGTGGCCTCCCATGTCAGGGTGAGTACCTGTTTGGTACTAAACTGGACAAGATCCTAACCAAAGCGGGAGAGAGAAAAAAGGGCTTCACTAATAATAATAATTACCTTCCATTCTATAGGAGAGTGTTCCGAAAGCCCGCGTTTAATAAAAGGAAGGATTTTAAGAACCAAGACCGCTGGGCCACAAGAGACACCAAACAAAGAGGTGCATTCTTTGGGAAGCGCCCTTTCAAAATTGAAGACAAACCCCGTTGGAGGACAATCTACCTCCCACAGGTAGATCTGCTCTTTCTCAAATCAGTGGCGAGCGATAACGTCAAACGTTTGGGCAAATAGCCTCATCACCTCTGGCTTAAGATTAAAATTTTCCTGAGTCCCTCCGGACTCATTTCTATTGACTTCTTTAAAGTCTCAGTTGCAACAGGAGGCATTGGAGCAGGAAGTAATGAATCTTCTATCCAAGGGAGTTTTGGTGGAAGTTCCATTCCTTCAGGAGGGAAAGGGATTCTATTCCCCTTTATTTTTGATTCCAAAACCGGATGGATCGTTCAGAACCATTATAAACCTTAAAAAGGTTGAACATCTGCTTAGAAAATCAAACCTTTAAAATGGAGTCTATCAGGTCCACCATAAAACTCCTGTTTCCCCATTGCTTTATGATGGTACTTGACCTTAAAGATGCGTATTACCATCTACCAATCTATATAGAGCATCAACAATATCTCCGCGTGGCGATTGTATTGAATGGGTGTATACGGCACTTTCAGTATGCCGCAATGCCCTTTGGACTATCAATAGCTCCAAGAGTGTACACTAAATTAATGGCGGAGGTAATGTCATACCTAAGGTTAAAAGACGCCCTCATAATTCCATACCTAGACAACATTTTGGTAGTATGAAATTCCCCTTCCCAATGTCAGCAACGATTGTGTGATATGATTTCATCTCTACAGGGGTTAGGGTGGTTAATAAACTGGGAAAAATCTAGGCTATTCCCAACAACTCGGCAAATTTTTCTGGGGATTATATTAGATTCTATAAGCCAGAGATGTTTCCTCCCCGGAATCTAAACAGAAATAAGGTTCAGTCTGTAATAGATAAACCTCTAATTTCTTTGAGAGAAGGCATGTCCCTTCTTGGCTCCTTCACGTCATGTATCCCAGCTGTTCCATGGGCTCAATTCCATTCGAGACGTTTACAGTATGCAATTTTACATGAAGAGGTAAAATCACAAGGTCGTTTAGACGGTAAAATTAAACCCTCAAACACAATATATACGGATGCCAGTCCTAGTGGTTGGGGAGCACATTTAGGAGACCACCTAGTCCAAGGACTATGGTCAGTTGCGGAGTCAGATGACTCTTCTAATATAAGAGAGCTAAAAGCTATCTATCATGCTCTATGTGAATTCCTTCCGCAGCTGCACGGGACATACCAGAATTCTGTCAGACAACATGACATCAGTGGCTTATATCAATCATCAAGGAGGAACAAAATCAGGAACTCTCATGTCTATAGCCGAAGACATTCTAACTATAGCCGAAGAACATCTTCTGTCCCTGTCAGCGCTACATGTCAGAGGAGTGGACAACTCAAAAGCGGACTTCCTCAGTCGTCATACCCTCCACCAAGGGGAGTGGGTTCTAAATCATCGAATTTTCAAAATGATAACCGTGAAATGGGGTATACCCGATATAGATCTCTTCGCTACAAGAGACAACAGGCAGTTAAAAAGATTGGCTTCAATGTTCCGAACCGACAATCCCGATATTCTCGATGCCCTTCAGGTTCCATGGACATTTCAGAAAGCATATGCTTTTCCTCCATTGATTCTTCTTCCAACAGTAATCAGGAACATAAGGGAGGACAGAGCAAATATAATCCTGATTGCCCCATTTTGGCCAAAGAGACCATGGTTTTCCCTGCTCAGAGCCATGTCCATCTCAGATCCATGGATTCTCCCAGAGGATCAGGATCTTCTCTTCCAGGGGCCCTTCAACCACCCTCATGTGAAGGGTCTACGGTTGACAGCCTGGAATTTGAGAGGCAGCTGTTAAAACTAAGAGGCTTCTCTGATAAAGTGATTAATACCTTATTGTCAAGTAGAAGAAAATCCACTACATCCATATATGTGAGAGTGTGGAAGAAATTTCTAAGTCTCTATCCATTGGCCTTGTCAAATGAAATTCCCGTCTCTACTATTCTAGAATTTCTTCAGAAAGGACGTGATTTAAGCCTTTCAGTTAGTACTCTAAAAGTACAAGTTTCTGCTCTAGGGCCTTGTATAGTCACAACGTTGCGGGTGATAGATGGATAGCCAGATTTATTTCAGCCTGCCAGTGATCAGAACCAGTTCAGATTCCCCAGATACCTTCTTGGGATATTAATTTGGTCCTGGAAGGCTTGACAGGTCACCCGTTTGAGCCTCTAGACTCAGCTCACATTAAATGTATTTCCCTCAAGACTGCTCTTCTTGTCGGTCTGGTGTCGGCAAGAAGGGTAAGTGACATACAGGCACTATCAGTAGATTTATGTCAATTTTTCCAGATAGAATTGTCCTGAAAACAGACCCTTCCTACCTACCTAAAATGTTTACTAAATTTCATAGGTCTCAAGAAATCCTTCTTCCTTCTTTCTATAATAACCCTACAAATCAGGAGGAGGAAAAGTACCATATTTTAGATATGAGAAGGGCTATAATAGCTTATCTACACAGGACTAGCGCCTGGAGGAAGGGCAGGGCTCTTTTTTTTTTTTTTCTCCTTCCAGTGTCAAAGGAAAGGATCTGGTGTTACAAAAAGGCACATTATCCCGATGGATTCGGGAGGCGATATACCTGGCCTATTCGTCTAAAGGGGAGAATCCACCTGAGGCTGTGAAGGCACATTCCACCCGGGCGATAGCATCATCCTGGGCTGAGCAAGCAGAGGTTCCTATAGAACTCATATGTAAGGCTGCAACCTGGTCTTCTCCTACTACCTTCTATAGCCACTATAGATTAGATCTATCTGCCTCCACTGACTTGTGTTTCGGTAGATCAGTTCTTAATACGATAATCCTGCCCAAATAACTATCTCTGAAAGTCTCTCAGTGGGTGCTGTCGTTGCAAAGAGAAAACACCGGATTACGTACCAGTAATGCTCTTTTATAGAGCCACGACAGCACCCCTTCACTTCCCTCCCATTTACATATATTAGTTTGCATATGAGCACTGTTAAGGGTGGTGGATTCTTGTAATTATACGTAATTAAGTTAAGATAAATGGTGATATAGAATTACCTACTAAAACTGGTGGGTGGTTCCTCGCAATCTCTGTAACCCAAACTGTGGGAGCGAGGGGGACCGCCCCTTTTATCTCTCTGTAGGGTTTCCTGTTCCTAGGGGCGGATCCCCTCAGTGGGTGCTGTTGTGGCTCTATAAAAGAGCATTACCGGTACGTAATCCGGTGTTATCTTTTCTTGTCCAACCTCTTATTTTACATTTGTCCAACCCACACTCCATCAGACAGACAATAGTTGGATAGATCTAGAACATAAATCGTTTGATATTATTTATATATATTTCTCTTTCCTTCTATCTCTCTCATTCCATAGATGGATAATCTCCATCATATCACCGGAGCCCCTGGAGAGCGGTCGCATCCGCTCATGTGACAGCTCTCCACGGGAGATTGTCGTGGGACAATCGTACATGTTAGGGCATGTTAGGTTAGGCTATGGGTTGAACTAGATGGACTTATGGTCTTCCTTCAACCTTAATAACTATGTATTAATTAAATTACGTTGGACACAGGGAGTATATTGTTCATTTAAAAAATTTTTCAGGTGAGGGCTTCAGAGATTAGGTGTAGATGGCGAGTATGAGCTATATATGTACTGTATGTGTTTCTTTTTTTTTTTTTTACATTCTACACATTAACCGGATGACTGGACTACTACTGTCCCATCATTGGAAATGTGTCAATCACGTCACTGTAGCAGGCGTAGCCGGATGGGACTTGTAGTCCCATCGGTCGATGCCTGCACACACACACTGACGCAGAGACCCCCTGCACAGCCTCGGCAGACCCCCGCCTGCACAGTCACTACCCACACTTTCCTCCTCCCGAGCCGCAGCATTTCTTGCACCCACATTCGCAGCAAAACCATAGATCTTTTTAACACCTGCGGTTTTGCTGCAGATTGGCCTGACACATTGGAAGTCAATGGGTGCAGAAACGCTGCACTTCAGCACAAAGAATTGACATTTTGCGGGGAAAAAAATGCTGCAATCTGCGAGGTTTTTTTCTGCAGCATGTGCACAGGGTTTTTTTGATTTTCCCCATTGATTAACATTGTGTGCCCAACGCTGGATTTGAGGCTATTTGCATCCCAAAACGCTGCGGAAACGCATCAAAAACCGCAACATAGCCTTAACGTTATAAACTTCTGTGAAGCAACTGTGGGATAAAGGTGCTCAATACACATCTAGATAAGTTTCATAAGGGGTCTAGTTTCCAAAATGGTGTCACTTGTGTGGGGGTTTCCACTGTTTAGGCACATTAATTATTCCATCAAGTTTTGCATTCCAACAGAGGAACGTAAAGAGCACCATTTCTAACACTGCCGCACGCCCAAACAATAGTATTCCTCCACATATGGGGTATCTGCATACTCAAAAGAAAATTGCACAAAAAAATGTATGGTCCATTTTCTTATTTTATCCTTGTGAAAGTAAAAAAAAATTGGTCTAAAGGAAAATTTTTGTGAAAGAAAGTAAATGTTTATTTTTTCCTTCCATATTCCAATTCCTGTGAAGCACCTGAAGAGTTAATAAACTTCCTGAATGTGGTTTTGAGCACCTTGAGGGGTGCAGTTTTTATAATGTCACATTTGGATATTTTCTTTCATATAGACCCCTCAATGGTTTTGTAAAATTTGTTGAAAAAATGAAAAATCCCTGGTCAACCCTTAACTTCCTACCCCCAAAAAAAATTGGTTCCATAATTGTGCTGAGGTAAAGTAGACATGTGTGAAATGTTATTAACTATAACTGCCTTTACCTCTAGTGATTTTAAGGATCACCATTACCAGTCATGGTTTAGCTATTTGACATCTAGGATTGTATTATGACTAGTGATGAGCGAGTGTACTCGTTGCTCAGGTTTTCCCGAGCACGCTCAGGTGATCTGAGTATCTGTAACGGCTTGAAGATTGTTTTCATTGCCCCAGCTGAATGATTTACAGCTATTGGCCAGGCTGAGTACATGAGGGGGTTGCCTGGTTGCTAGGGAATCCCCACATGTAATCAAGCTGGCTAGTAGCTGTAAATCATTCAGCTGCGGTGATGAAAACTAAATTTCCAAGCAGTCATAAATAGTGATGAGTGAGTGTACTCATTGCTCGGGTGACCTCCGAGTATTTGACTGCTCGGAGATGGTTTTCATCACGGCAGCTGAATGATTTAATATATATCTATATCTATATCTATCTATATCTCTATCTCATCATGATTACTCGCTAATCCCGCCCCCTGCACAGAAGCTCTGCCTCCCACCACATCACACACAATCCTGCCCACCACCACATTACCACACATAATTCTACCCCCCCACCACATTATCACAGATAATCCCCACCACCACATTACCACACATAATCCCGTTGGATTGAACAATTAATAAATGTTCACTTAGTTGCCTACTCCTGGCCTAATGGATATTGATCAGGTGCGCACCAAAGAAATAAACATATAACAACACAGTCATATGTAAACTCTCCATGATCAATCTATGGCTCAGCTCCAAGAAGGGGCTTTATTCAGTCAGGACACAGATTTATATATCCCTTGTAAGGGGGCTCGATTAGCTTTAAAATGGGAGTGATCGGATGCATTCCATTGGTTAGTGGGTTGGGCAATGAGCAAGTCCATGGGTGGATCCATGAGGTCATCTGGGTGGGTGTCATCTTGGATACCAGCCATATGGTATGCTGAGACAGGAAATGGCAGCCATCTTTAGGATCTCACTTTTGATCGAAGATAGCTTATGTAACGTTAAGCAATACATGTTATGGGTCACTTGTCTCAACCTCTTATGTCTTGAGGTTAACCCCTTAGCGACCGCCGATACGCCTTTTAACGGCGGCCGCTAAGGGTACTTAAACCACAGCGCCGTTAATTAACGGCGCTGTGGAAAAAGTCAATAGCGCCCCCCAGAGGCCGATTTTCTCCGGGGTCTCGGCTGCCGGGGGTAGCCGAGACCCCAGAGAACATGATTCGGAGGGTTTTAAACCCACCCCGCATTTGCGATCGCCGGTAATTAACCGTTTACCGGCTATCACAAAAAAAACGCGATCTCTTTTTAATTTCTCTGTCCTCCGATGTGATCGCACATCGGAGGACAGAGAAAAGGGGTCCCAGGTGGCCCCCCAATACTCACCTAGCTCCCCCGATGCTCCTCGTGTCTCCCGGTGGGCGCCGCCATCTTCAAAATGGCGGGCGCAGTGCGCCCGCCGGCCGGCATCGGGAGAATCTTTGGGGTCTCGGCTGCCGGGGGTAGCCGAGACCCCAAAGAGCATGATCGGGGTCGGTATTACCGACCCCTGTTTTGCGATCGCCGGTAATTAACTGTTTACCGGCGACCGCAAAAAAAAAAAAAAAAAAAAGTAATGTGTAATTCTCTGTCCTCTGATGTGATCGCACATCAGAGGACAGAGAAATAGGGGGATTCGCGGACCCTAGCATACTCACCTAGGTCCCTGGATCCTCTTTCTGCTCCTCCTGGCCGCCGGCAGAAGAAAATGGCGGGCGCATGCCCAGTGCGCCCGCCATCTGTCTCCATCTGCCGGCCGGCAGGAGAACAGCAGTTGGGGCTAAAATTAGGGGTAGGGTTAGAGCTAGGGTTAGGGTTGGGGCTAAATTTAGGGTTAGGCTTCTTTCACACTTACGTCGCTACGGGGCCGTCGCAATGCGTCGGCCCGACATACCGACGCACGTTGTGAAAATTGTGCACAACATGGGCAGCAGCTGTAGTTTTTCAACGCATCCGCTGCCCAATCTATGTCCTGGGGAGGAGGGGGCGGAGTTACGGCCACGCATGTGCGGTCAGAAATGGCGGATGCGACGTACAAAAAAAGTTTCATTGAACTTTTTTTGTGCCGACGCTCCGCCAAAACACAACTGATCCAGTGCACGACGGACGCGACGTGTGGCCATCCGTCACGATCCGTCGGCAATACAAGTCTATGGGCAATAAACGCATCCTGCGGGTACATTTGCAGGATCCGTTTCTTGTCCAAAACGACGGACTGCGACGGAATGCCAAACGACGCAAGTGTGAAAGTAGGGTTAGGGTTGGGGCTAAAGTTAGGGTTAGAGCTGGGATTAGGGTTAGGGTTTGGATTAGGGTTGGTGTTAGGGTTGGCATTAGGGTTACGCTTGGGATTAGGGTTAGGTTTGGGATTAGGGTTAAGGTTAGGGTTGTGATTACGGGTGTATTGGGATTAGGGTTAGGTTTGAGGTTAGTGTTGAGATTAGGATTAGGGGTGTGTTGGATTTAGGGTTTTGATTAGGGTTATGGTTAGGGTTGACATAGGGTTGTTTTGGGGTAAGGGTTGTGATTATGGTTAGGGTTAGTGATTAGGATTATGGATCAGGTTGGGATTAGGGTTAGGGGTGTGTTGGGGTTAGGGTTGGAGCTAGAATTGGGGGGTTTCCACTGTTAAGGTACATCAGGGGGTCTCCAAACACGACAGCCAATTTTGCGCTCAAAAAGTCAAATGGTGCTCCCTCCCTTCTGAGCTCTGCCGTGCGCCCAAACAGTGGGTTACCCCCACATATGGGGCATCAGCGTACTCGGGATAAATTGGACAACAACGTCTGGGGTCCAATTTCTCTTGTTACCCTTGTGAAAATAAAAACTTGGGGGCTACAATATCTTTTTTGTGAAAAAAAAAATATTTTTTATTTTCACGACTCTGCATTTTAAACTTCTGTGAAGCACTTGGGCATTCAAAGTTCTCACCACACATCTAGATAAGTTCCTTGGGGGGTCTAGTTTCCAAAATGGGGTCACTTGTGGGTGGTTACTACAGTTTAGGTATATCAGGGGCTCTGCAATCGCAACATAATGCCCACAGACCATTCTATCAAAGTCTGCATTCCAAAAAGGCGCTCCTTCCCTTCCGAGCTCTGCCGTGCGCCCAAACAGTGGTTTACCCCCACATATGGCGCATCAGCGTACTCGGGATAAATTGGACAACAACGTCTGGGGTCCAATTTCTCTTGTTACCCTTGTGAAAATAAAAACTTGGGGGCTACAATATCTTTTTTGTGAAAAAAAAAATATTTTTTATTTTCACGACTCTGCATTTTAAACTTCTGTGAAGCACTTGGGCATTCAAAGTTCTCACCACACATCTAGATAAGTTCCTTGGGGGGTCTAGTTTCCAAAATGGGGTCACTTGTGGGTGGTTACTACAGTTTAGGTATATCAGGGGCTCTGCAATCGCAACATAATGCCCACAGACCATTCTATCAAAGTCTGCATTCCAAAAAGGCGCTCCTTCCCTTCCGAGCTCTGCCGTGCGCCCAAACAGTGGTTTACCCCCACATATGGCGCATCAGCGTACTCGGGATAAATTGGACAACAACTATTGCAGTCCAATTTCTCCTGTTACCCTTGTGAAAATAAAAACTTGGGGGCTACAATATCTTTTTTTTGTGGAAAAAAAAATTTTTTTTATTTTCACGGCTCTGCATTATAAACTTCTGTGAAGCACTTGGGCATTCAAGGTTCTCACCACACATCTAGATAAGTTCCTTAAAGGGTCTAGTTTGCAAAATGGTGTCACTTGTGGGGAGTTTCCACTGTTTAGGCACATCAGGGGCTCTCTAAACGTGACATGGCGTCCGATCTCAATTCCAGCCAATTCTGCATTGAAAAAGTCAAACTGCGCTCCTTCACTTCTAAGTTCTGCGGTGCGCCCTAACAGTGGTTTATCCCCACATATGGGGTATTGGCGTATTCAGGAGAAATTGCATAACAAAATTTATGGTTACATTTCCGTTTTTACACTTGTGAAAATAAAAAAAATGGTTCTGAATTAAGATGTTTGCAAAAAAAAGTAAAAACGTTCATTTTTTCCTTCCACATTGTTTCAGTTCCTGTGAAGCACGTAAAGGGTTAATAAACTTCTTGAATGTGGTTTTGAGAATCTTGAGGGGTGTAGTTTTTAGAATGGTGTCACACTTCATTATTTTCTATCATATAGACCCCTCAAAACGACTTCAAATGTGATGTGGTCCCTAAAAAAAAAAAAAAAAATGGTGTTGTAAAAATGAGAAATTGCTGGTCAACTTTTAACCCTTATAACTCCCTAACAAAAAAAAATTTAGTTTCCAAAATTGTGCTGATGTAAAGTAGACATGTGGGAAATGTTATTTATTAACTATTTTTCGTGACATATCTCTCTGATTTAAGGGCATAAAAATACAAAGTTTGAAAATTGCAAAATTTTAAAAATTTTCGCCATATTTCCGTCTTTTTCATAAATAATCTCAAGTAATATCGAAGAAATGTTACCACTAACATGAAGTACAATATGTCACGAAAAAACAATCTCAGAATCAGCGGGATCCGTTGAAGCGTTCCAGAGTTATAACCTCATAAAGTGACAGTGGTCAGAATTGCAAAAATTGGCCTGGTCATTAAGTACCAAATTGGTTCTGTCACTAAGGGGTTAATTAAGTATTTGATCTTATGGCTCTCCTCAACACTGCCCCCCTACCACTTTACCACACACAATCCCGTCCCCACACATTAAATTGTACCTGGTAGGAGTCAAGGAAAGATCTTTGAAAATGACAAAAATGACTATACATTTAATTGTGCTTACAGAGAAATTTTAACTTAATTTGTTTCGTTATGAAGTTTGTTTAGATGCTGTAATGAATAAAAAACGCACATCTTACTGAATTCAGTTTGTTTTTTATTTTACACTGTGAATAAAATGTATTAGTATTATTCAGATTTTTTATGATTATTATTGTGTTTAACTTCATTTTAAGTTAATTTACCACCTCCATAAGCGCTATTGAATGTTGTCATTATTTACTTTAGTTTAATCACCAGCAGCGTTAATTAGATAGCAATGAGCGTGCCGGGCGTTAGCTGGCTGGAAACAGCTAGTTACCTCATACAGTGGTCAGAATTGTAAAAATTGGCTTGGTCATTAAGGTGAAAACAGGCTTCGTTCTACAGTTCTGTGCACTTAAGCAAAGGACAACGCTGCTGTTTTAATACTTTTATCCATTTGGTATACATTGTTCATGTATTTTGTGTGTATGCACCTATAAATACAAGTAAATGTTCATTGCCTGGGCTCTGCAATATTAATCATGTTTTTATGTTTATCTTCAGTTCTTGCTGGAGCATTATTGGAACAAGCTGAACAATTATTAGATCGTGGAATCCATCCTATTAGAATTGCAGATGGTTATGAACAAGCTGCCAGAATTGCAATTGACAACCTAGATAAAATCAGTGATTGTTTTCCAGTTGATCCTAGAAATGTGGAACCACTTGTCCAAACTGCTATGACCACGTTGGGATCAAAAGTGTAAGTATATGTATTGTAGGCTAGCTTTAACTACTTTAGGGAGACCTCACAGACCGCGTTGATTTTTCTTTGCAAAACAGAGCCTCTGATTTACTTTGCAGCACAATATTAAAGGAAACCTGTCACCCCCAAAATCAAAGGTGAGCTAAGCCCACCGGCATCAAGGGCTTATCTACAGCATTCTGTAATGCTGTAGATAAGCCCCCGATGTATCCTG
Organism: Ranitomeya imitator; assembly: GCF_032444005.1. Classification (NCBI taxonomy): domain Eukaryota; kingdom Metazoa; phylum Chordata; class Amphibia; order Anura; family Dendrobatidae; genus Ranitomeya; species Ranitomeya imitator. Next base: position 195,260,685 of record NC_091287.1, read on the forward strand.
AAAGATGAGAAAAAAGTTAGATTATACTCACATGGGCGGTCCGATCCGATGGGCTTTGTGGTCCGGTCCGGGGCCTCCCATCTTCATAGGATGACGTCCTCTTCTTGTCTTCACGCTCCGGCGCAGGCGTACTTTGTCTGCCCTGTTGACGGCAGAGCAAAGTACTGCAGTGTGTAGGCATTGGGCCTCTCTGACCTTTCCCGGTGCCTGCGCACTGCAGTACTTTGCTCCGTCCTCAACAGGACAAAGTACGCCGGAGCCGCAGTGTGGAGACCAGATAAATTTATCGTATGAAGATGGGAAGAACCGGACCGCAACGCCCATCGGACATGACCGCAGCGGGACCGCCCCTGGGTGAGTATAATCTAACCTTTATTTTTCCTCATCTTTCAGGATACATTGGGGGCTCATCTACAGCCTTACAGGATGCTGTAGATAAGCCCCTGATACTGGTGGACTTGGCTCACCTTCGATTTTGGGGGTCACAGGTTCCCTTTAATACATACCATGACCTTTGTTCAGTGTTAGGTCAGCATGTTAGTTTTTACCATCCGTGTTTCATAAGTGATTTTCATTGGAAGAATAAAAAAATTGCAAAGTTAATCATGGACTGCACTTTGCTATTGGTGTACAGTTTGTGATTGTCACTGGCCCATAGACTAGTATGGATAATTATAATCCCAATTCCTTGTTTTAAAAAAAAAAAATAGGGCATGTCTCCATGATTTATTGTTGACTGAAGAATGACACGTTAACTGCTCCATAGAATATAATGTTTACACGTTCTATCAGTGAAAACCACAGAACATGTATGTGATTCAGACGTTTGGTTTCAAAATATTTTATTGAAATTTTAACAAACAAGCAAATCAAATGGGAGGGATGGAAAGTAGATGGGGGGGGGGGGGGGAGGGAGGGAGGAGAGGGAAAAGAGGGAAAGAAAATAAATAGAATAAAGTACAATCAAACATATTGTTGGTATCATTAGTACTTTAAGAGAAACTCTAAACATCTTAATGTATAACCAAGAAAGGAAATTAGAGCAATTTGGAAACATGGATCAAATTTATAACTTTATAATTATTGAATGGAGCATGAACTTGTCTGACTCTTCACGTAATCGGGGTAGGGAATATCTGATCCCATCTAGACTATTTTTTTGTTGAGATTGAGATTCATGTGATCTGTGTTGGGAAATTCTTAGTATTATATCTTTTGTTGATGGAATGTGTTGACTCTTCCAATGGAATGCAATACTGTTTTTTACCACTAGGCATATGTGGATTATAATTAATTTCAGATTATGGTCTAGTTGTTCAAGCCCTAATGATAGGGCAGTTTGAGGTCGTAAAGTGTAGGGAGCGTTGATGAGTTTGCTAAGAATATCATTGGAAATTTTTGTCCAAAGAGAATTTACCGTTGGGCAACTCCAGAAAACATGCATCATGTCGCCTCTTTGTGATTCAGACGTTTGAACAAGGCAAATAGTTACATGAAATGCACTACAAACTATCTGCACTTTTTTTTTTTTTTTTCCCCCTCAGCTCACCCACTTACTAGAAAGGTATACAAGAAATGGAATGAGAACGATCTGTCATGGGCTAAACATATCAAGTTACTGTTCATTGTAGTTAAAATATAAATGTCCCCCTCCCATTAAGGCAGGGTTCATATTCCGTTGGGGCTGTCCATTCAACACATGCGTTAAACGGACTGCATTAACACAAGTGCTGTTAAAGATCGCGTTGTGCGATCGCGCCATCCGCGCAGATGCTCCATCTGCGCTAGTGGTGACGGACCCCCGAAACGCTGCAGACCGCGTCCATGGGTCCATCACAGAATGACGGCATATCGCTAATGCATGCTGATTATGACATGCGTTAGCGATGCGCTACATAATTGCAGTCAATGGGTGCGCTAATGCATCCGTTACATAGCGTTAGTGCTGCTATGTAACGGATGCCGTCAGCGCATTACCATTAACGCAATGTGAACCCAGTCTAAGCAACATGGTAGACTACAGCCTTGCAAAATTTTTAGAGTAACACTCATTTAATTTGTATTTCATAAGTCAATAGTGCATGTGAAAAATATGCAGCTTTGTAATAGAGAGATTTGCTTCTTTTTCTGCCAGAATAGTTCATGCATTATCAAAATTCTCAACGAAAATCTGTACGTATTTAAGACTTTCCCATTACTGAGATAGAATCTTAGTAGTAGCCTCCACCTCCTATGTAGACGGGAGGGGCTAGAGATCGAGCTCCTCCCTCCTATCTCTCACGGTTCCTCTGTATCTCAATGAAGCAGTTGAGAAATTAAGCCCTTCCCGACCCATGACGCCACTTAGGCGTCATGAAAGTCGGTGCCAATCCGACCCATGATGCCTATGTGGCGTCATGGAAAGATTGCGTCCCTGCAGATCGGGTGAAAGGGTTAACTCCAATTTCACCCGATCTGCAGGGACAGGTGGAGTGGTACTTTAGCCCAGGGGGGGTGGCTTCACCCCCCCTGTGGCTACGATCGCTCTGATTGGCTGTTGAAAGCGAAACTGCCAATGAGAGCGATTTGTAATATTTCACCTAAAAAAAAAAAAAAAACTTGTGAAATATTACAATCCAGCCATGGCCGATGCTGCAATACCATCGGCCATGGCTGGAAACACTGATGTGAAAATACCGCGCGGGAACGCTGTGTTGTATTTTCCACAGCATGTCAATTCTTTGTGCGGATTCCGCAGCGTTTTACACCTGTTACTCAATAGGAATCCACAGGTGAAATCTGCACAAAAAACACTGGAAATCCACGGTAAATCCGCAGGTAAAACGCAGTGCCTTTTACCCGCGGATTTTTCAAAAATGGTGCGGAAAAATCTCACACGAATCCGCAACGTGGGCACGTAGTCTAAAGGTACCGTCACATTAAGCGACGCTGCAGCGATATAGACAACGATGCCGATCGCTGCAGCGTCGCTGTTTAGGTCGCTAGGAGACGTCAAACACTGTAACAGCTGAACGATGCAGGAGCGATCCAGTGACGTACTTCTCGTTCTCGCTGGTTGTTAGCTCCATGGAAAAACATTGCAGGTATCGTTGCTTTTGCTGTCAAACATGACGAATCACGCCGACCTGACGACCAAATAAAGTTCTGGACTTTCAGCGACGACCAGCGATGTCACAGCAGGATCCTGATCGCTGCTCGTGTCAAACACAATGAGATCGCTATCCAGGACGCTGCAACGTCACGGATCGTTGTCGTTCTCGTTGTAAAGTTGCTCAGTGTGAAGGTACCTTTAGGGTTAGGGTTGGAATTAGGGCTAGGGTTGGAAATAGGGTGAAGATTAGGCTTGTGGTTAGGGTTATGGTTAGGGGTGTGTTAGGGTTTGGATTAGGGTTAGGATTATGTTTAGGGTTGGGATTAGGGTTAGGGGTGTGTTGGGGTTAAAGCTGTGGTTAGGGTTGTGATTAGGGTTATGGCTAGAGTTGGGATTAGTGTTAGGGGTGTGTTGGGGTTAGTGTTGGAGTTAGAATTGAGGGGTTTTCACTGTTTAGGCACATCAGGGATCTCCGAACGCAACTTTGGCGCCACCATTGATTCCAGCCAATCTTGCGTTCAAAAAGTCAAATGGTGCTCCCTCTCTTCCGAGCCCCGACGTGCGCCAAAACAGTGGTTTACCCCCACATATGGGGTACCAGCATACTCTAGACAAACTTGGCAACAACTATTGGGGTCCAATTTCTCCTGCTACCCTTGTGAAAATAAAAAAAACTCCTTGCTAAAACATCATTTTTGAGGAAAGAAATTTTTTTTTTTTAAATTTTCACGGCTCTGCGTTGTAAACTTCTGTGTAGCACTTGGGGGTTCAAAGTGCTCACCACATACCTAGATAAGTTCCATGGGGGGTCTAGTTTTCAAAATGGGGTCACTTGTGGGGGTCTCTACTGTTTAGGCACATCAGTGGCTCTGCAAACGTAACATGATGCCCTCAGACAACTCCATCAAAGTCTGCATTCCAAAACGTCACTACTTCCCTTCTGAGCCCCGATGTGTGCCCCACATATCGGGGTATTGGCGTACTCGGGACAAACTGGACAACTATTTTTGGGGTTCAATTTCTCCTGTTACTCTTGTGAAAATAAAAAATTGCGGGCTAAAAAATAATTTTTGAGGAAAGAAAAATGATTTTTTTTATTATCACGGCTCTGCGTTATAAACTTCTGTGAAGCACTTGGGGGTTTAAAGTGGTCACCGCACATCTAGGTTAGTTCCATGGGAGGTCTAGTTTCCAAAATGGGGTCACATGTGGGGGAGCTCCAATGTTTAGGCACACAGGGGCTCTCCAAACGCGATAGTGTCCGCTAACGATTGGAGCGAAGTTTTCATTGAAAAAGTCCAAATGGCGCTCCTTCCCTTCCGAGCCCTGCCGTGTGCCCATGTGTAAATGAACAAATTGAGGCTAAAAGAAATTTTTTGTGAAAAAAAAAAAAAAAGTACCTTTTCATTTTTATGGATCAACTAGCTGAAGAGCCCGGCGTTGCCTGGGCATAGTAAATATCTGTGATTAGTTATAGCACCTCACTTCTCTTATTTTCCCATCACGCCTCTCATTTTCTCCCTCACTCCTCTCATTCCCCCCTAACATTTGTCATTTCAACCTCACATCTGTCATTTTCTGATAACTCAACTATTTTTCCTCACTCCTCTCATTTTGCACTCACACCTTTTCATTTTCACCTCACACCTCTCATTTTCACCTCATTACCTCAGTATATACATGTTTGTCATCTCCCTTATATATAGTATACATCTGTATGTCATCTCCTGTATATAGTATATACCTGTATGTCATCTCCCCTGTATATAGTATATACCTGCTGTGTCATCTCCCCTATATATAGTATATACCTGTATGTCATCTCCTCCTGTATATAGTATATACCTGTATGTCATCTCCTCCTGTATATAGTATATACATGTGTCATCTCCTCCTGTATATATATGTACCTGTATGTCATCTCCTCCTCTATATAGTATATACCTGTGTGTTATCTCTCCTGTATATAGTATATACCTGTGTCATCTCCCCTGTATATAGTATATACCTGTGTCATCTCCTCCTGTATATAGTATGTACCTGTATGTCATCTCCTCTATATAGTATATACCTGTGTCATCTCTCCTGTATATAGTATATACCTGTGTGTCATCTCTCCTGTATATAGTATATACCTGTGTGTCATCTCCTCCTGTATTAGACCGCTTTCACGTGCTATTTGGTCAGTATTTTTACCTCAGTATTTGTAAGCTAAATTGGCAGCCTGATAAATCCCCAGCCAACAGGAAGCCCTCCCCCTGGCAGTATATATTAGCTCACACATACACATAATAGACAGGTCATGTGACTGACAGCTGCCGTATTTCCTATATGGTACATTTGTTGTAGTTTGTCTACTTATTAATCAGATTTTTTATTTTATTTTTTTTTTTCAACAATAAGTTTTTATTGAAACATTTTCAAGTTTACAAATGATGCAATAACTCAAGTATCATTACAAACTGTAAATCAACGTGTGCATAAAAAGCGTGTAAGCTAATAACACGTAGTTCTTTAATCAAACAACTACAAGGGGTAGGGGGGAGATGGAGTAAGACACAAATGGGGGGAAAAGAAAAAGGGGGAGAGGGGGGGAAGCCCGAGGGTGGGATTGCGTTGTGTACAGTAATTATAAAGAGTTATTCTGAATCAGACAGTTCAGGGTTGGTTAAAGTACAGGTACCGCAAAAGGAGTGTGGTTGGTATATTCCGCCCAGGGAAGCCATACTCTTTCAAATTTACCGACTTTGTCCATGAGAATAGCCGACAGTTTCTCATTGATCATATACCAAGAGAGGCGAGACTTAACTGTGGAAAAATCTATAGTTGTTTTTTTCCAGGCTAAAGCTATTGTTTGCTTGGTTGCTAGAAATATAAATTATATAAGAGCCTGGGTGTGTTTGGGAATATTGGGGATGCGCTTGTTGAGCAGGGCCTCCCAAGGGTTTTTTCTGAGGTTTACATTTGTGACCGAGAAAACTAAGTGATAAACTCTGATCCACAGTCTCCTGACAGTCGGGCATAGCCACCAGATATGGAACATGTCTCCAGTAGAGTTGCATCCTCTGAAGCAGTTTGAGGGGTAGTTGGCCACTGCCTTAGCTACTCTCGCTGGGGTCAGGTACCAACGGGTTAATACTTTATAGTTAGTTTCTAACATAAGGGTATTTAGGATTCCTCCAGTTGAGGAGGACCAAATTTGGGACCATTCGGAATCAGTCAGGGTAGATCCAATATCAGACTCCCATCGAGATGTATATTTTAAACAATTTCTATGTGAGGGGGAATTGATTTGCGAATAGAGGAGAGATATAGTACCTGAGGAGTGGGGGTTTTGGCGGCATCTTTGTTCAAATGGAGTGAAAGAGTATGGGGGCTCAGAATTCTTCAGTAAAGAGCTGATAAAGTTCTTAAGTTGCAAGTATCGAAATACCTCTCTGGGGGGGAAACCATATTTTTCTCCTAAGGGTTGGGAATGGGATAATCCCGTCTACATTAAAAAGGTGGTGGACTTTAGTTATCCCCGCTTCAACCCACTTGTAGAAGTATCTTAGGGGACCCATACCTGGGGGAAATAGAACATTGCCCCAAATTGGGGCGAGAGGCAAAAAGGGTGAGATTAGTTGTGAAGAGTACTTGTGGGAGTCCCAGATTGCAAGGGAATGCTTTATTATGGGGTTTGAAATATGTTTACGTTGCGTTGGGAGAATCCATAGTATTGTGTCTAGAGTGTCGGGTTGTAGTTCTGCGGCTTCTAGAGAAAGCCATAATGGGGGTTCGGTGTAGGCATGATAAAGGGTCAGTTGGCCTAATTGAGCTGCTTGGTAGTATTTGGAAAGGTTGGGAACTCCCAAACCTCCTTTTAAGCGATGTCGATAGAGAGTAGCTTTGTTAACCCTGGGGAGGCCTCCCCTCCAAACAAAGGCATCTATTGCTCTTTGGGCCATTTTAAGAAAGTGCGATGGGATAGGGATTGGTAGGACTCGAAATAAGTAAAGTAGCTTGGGAAGGATAGACATTTTGAGGGCTCGCACACGGCCTAGCCATGAAAGATGCAATTTCTCCCAAGACTGTAGCAAAAGGCGAAGTTTTCGAAACATGGGGGGATAGTTGGCGGTGTAGAGAGAGTCTAGGTTAGCCGTCAGTTTCACTCCCAAATAGTCCAAGTGTTTAGTAACCCACTGGAAAGGAAAGTCGTTTTGGAGATTTGTAATGGTTGATTGTGGGAGGGATATTTTCATGGCGTAGGATTTGGTGGTGTTTATTTGTAGGCCGGATAGTGCTCCGAAGTTTTGTAAGGCTTGGAGAACGGCCGGTATAGACTTCTGGGGGGATGATAAAAGGACAGATTTTTTATTTTTGAAGGATAATGCCAGACTTGTGTGTGTTTTAGGGCGAGTTTCGTTTGTCAAGTTGTGTGTGTTGAGTTGCGTGTGGCGACATGCATGTAGCGACTTTTGTGAGATGAGTTTTGTGTGGCAACATGCGTGTAGCAACTTTTTGTGTGTCGAGTTGCATGTGACAGGTTAGTGTAGCAAGTTGTGTGCAGCAAGTTTTGCGCATGGCGAGTTTTGCGCGTGGCGAGTTTTATGTGTGGTGCCTTTTGAGTATGTGCAAGTTTTGTGTGAGGCAACTTTTGCATGTGTTGCAACTTTTGTGCATGTGGCAATTTTTCCGCGTGTGCAAGTTTTGCGTGTGGCGAGTTTTCCATGAGGTGAGTTTTGCACTTGTGGCGAGTTTTGCAAGAGCCTAGTTTTTCCATGTGGCGAGTTCTGCGCGTGGCGAGTTTCGAGTGGCGACTTTTGTGTTTCAACTTTTATGTGGCGAGGTTGGTGTATTTGTGGTGAAATGTGTGCTGAGGGTAATATGTGTTCAAGCACATGGTAGTGTGTGGTGCATTGTGTGTGTTCATATCCCCGTGTGTGGTGAGTATCCCATGTCGGGGCCCCACCTTAGCAACTGTACGGTATATACTCTTTGGCGCCATCGCTCTCATTCTTTAAGTCCCCCTTGTTCACATCTGGCAGCTGTCAATTTGCCTCCTACACTTTTCCTGTCATTTTTTCCCATTATGTAGATTGGGGCAAAATTGTTTGGTGAATTGGAAAGCGCGGGGTTAAAATTTCACCGCACAACATAGCCTATGACACTCTCGGGGTCCAGACGTGTGACTGTGCAAAATTTTGTGGCTGTAGTGCTCACTATGCATCTAGATAAGTTCCTTGGGGGGTCTAGTTTCCAAAATGGGGTCACTTGTGGGGGAGCTCCAATGTTTAGGCACACAGGGGCTCTCCAAACGCGACATGGTGTCTGCTAAAGATTGGAGCCAATTTTTCATTGAAAGTCAAATGGCGCTCCTTCCCTTCCGAGCCCTGTCGTGCTCCCAAACAGTAGTTCCCCCCACATATGGGGTATCGGCGTACTCTGGACAAATTTTACAATAACTTTTGGTGTAAAGTTTCTCTTTTTACCCTTGGGAAAATAAAAAAATTGTTGCTAAAAGATCATTTTTGTGACTAAAAAGTTAAATGTTCATTTTTTTCCTTCCATGTTGCTTCTGCTGCTGTGAAGCACCTGAAGGGTTAATAAACTTCTTCAATGTGGTTTTGAGCACCTTGAGGGGTGCAGTTTTTAGAATGGTGTCACTTTTGGGTATTCTCAGCCATATAGACCCCTCAAACTGACTTCAAATGTGAGGTGGTACCTAAAAAAAAATGGTTTTGTAAATTTTGCTGTAAAAATGAGAAATCGCTGGTCAACTTTTAACCTTTATAACTTCCTAGCAAAAAAATAAATTCCAAAATTGCGCTGATATAAAGTAGACATGTGGGTAATGTTATTTATTAACTATTTTGTCACATCTCTCTCGTTTAACAGAATAAAAATTCAAAATGTGAAAATTGCGAAATTTTCAAGATTTTAGCCAAATTTCCATTTTTTTCACAAATGAACACAAAAATTATTGACCTAAATTTACCACTAACATGAAGCCCAATATGTCACGAAAAAAAAATCTCAGAACCGCTAGGATTCGTTGAAGCGTTCCGGAGTTATTGCCTCATAAAGGGACAGGGTCAGAATTCACTTCTTTACTGCGGATTTTCACCTGCTACAATAGGAAACTGCAGATGAAAATCAGCAGAAGAAACCGCAGTAAAAACCACGTTAAATCCGCAGTAAAAACCGACGGGTTTTCACTGCGGATTTTGGAATTTTGCTGCGGAAAAATCCGCAGTGGAATCCGCAAAGTGTGAACTTAGCCTAAGTGTGACAGCTGCCAGTCATAAAAACCCGCTATAAATCAGCAGAATAAATTCGACAACATTCATTACTGCTTGTATCTGGAAAATACCAATGGAGTCAAAATCGTCTCTACACCTGTAGATTCCTCAAGGGGTATAAATTCCAAAATGGGGTCACTTGAGGGGGATTCTGCTCTTCTATCACTTGGGGGCTCTTTATATGGAATCCGCAAACTTTTCTAGGAAAATCTAGACTCCAGGAGCCAAATGGCGCTTCATTCCTTCCGAGTCTGCCCATATGGCTAAGTAGTACTGGACAGCCACATATGGGGTATTGCCACGTTAAGTAGAAATTCTGGGACAAATGTTGGTGCCATTTTTACCCATTTGATTGTGTGAAAATATAAAATCTGGGGCTAAAACAAGCTTTTGGTGGTAAAAATGTAGTTCTTTTTTTCTTCACTGCCCAATGGTATAAAATTCTGTGACACACCTGTGGTGTCAATATGATCACTGCACCCCTAGGTGAATTGATTGAGAGGTGTAGTTTGTAAAATGGGGTCACTGCGGGAGGGTTCTGCTGTTCTATCACCTCATGGGCTCTCCCAGTGGGTCATGGCACCTGCAAACCGTAAAAGTACAATCTGGCTCCTTGCCTTCTGAGCTTTGCACTGTGCCTGAAAAAGATTTCCTGATTGCATGTAGAGTATATAAATGGGAAACCTGATGAGAAAGCAGGAAAATAAACATAGGGTGGCCCCTATGCAATAGTGTTATGTCTCCTTTACAAACACAAGGCACCTTATGAATAATTATTTGAAAGCGCACTGTTTTTTTTTTTTTTCAATTGTAGAATTAACCGATGCCATAAACAAATGGCTGAAATTGCAGTATCTGCTATTCTTACTGTTGCTGATATGGAACGCAAAGATGTGGATTTCGAGTTAATTAAAGTTGAGGGTAAAGTTGGAGGAAAGCTTGAAGACACCCAACTGATAAAAGGTGTTATCGTAGACAAAGATTTCAGTCACCCACAAATGCCAAAGGTAAGTTTGTTAGACATTTTACAAATCAAAGAGAACCTGGCAAGTGATTTATGCTGCTCGTGATTCAGGGGGCGGGTCATTCCATATCAAGTGATCCAGATATGAATATTTTTTTTACCTGACGTCTTTATTTTTTTTGTTTTTTTATGAAGTACAACTTTAGTTAATTACAAATTAAAAGTTTAGAATTTTTTTTTCTTCATCAGTTAATTTTTTACAGATTTTTAAAGTTTTGAAAAAGCGCGGATTTTGGCCTGGTATGGCTTTACATTTTTTCATATCTCGGGCTAGAATTAAGATAAAGAGGTGGGAGAGGCATCATTGTTCTCAGAACGGTACCAGCTTTCATTTGATAGGTCACAAGACTATGTTTCTTTATATTTTGTTTTGGAGAAATCAAATTAAAAATTTTGATGCGCAATTGTGAAAAACACGTATGTTTTAAAATTGTGAAAACATGCATGTGTGTTACTTGTGTTCTTGTTTATATTTGTACAGAGATTCAACTTGGGACCTGTCAAATTTGTATCTTTTTCTTTTTTTTTTTTTTTTTTTTAAGCCATGCATCATCAGATTGTGTTTGTTTCTTCCCTTTTTTCTTTTCAAATTACAACTTATTGAATTCCACATTTATATGTAACAACAAAGAAACACAGAAAACAAATACCGAAGTGCCAGAATAAATCCATCTTATTCATCATAACAACTTGCTCAGCATTTTCAACCTGAATTCATTGAACAAGCCAAAAGATAAAAGGTGATCACATCCTCAAGTGTGATTTTCCAAATACAGTCTCATCCTAATTATGTTAAAAATCAGATTAAAAGAACCAATATTTTTACCACCTATTTATACAGTTTTTTTTCTATTATATCACTAAACATGTAATTTATGAAGTGTTTAAGAGGAATAGTACAGTAGTTAAATCCTCGTTTTATGAAATACGAACTAATCAAACAATTAATGGTAGGTTTTTACACTGGCCTTCTATCATCAATGTGTCCCTTCTAGTGGGTGAAATGTCATCTTGTCCATAAGCGCTTACTAGCAATGGCCGTTTCCTTTTGTTTCAGTATGTACGGCCGGTCATGGTGCTCGGCTCCACCTGAGTCCATATCGGATTTTTGTTAACTTTTACAATGTCTGGTTTTCTTGGATGCACAAAGGACCAGAAGCTGCAGAAAATCCTTTCTACGTCTTCATTTTCACAATCAGTAGCCGCCACCAGGGCCACCAATCATATTCACAGGTCACATCACCACTTTTGTCATCCATTGCCGATCTTGTGCCGCCTTCTACCACGTCATGGACGTCACTCTTTGCTGAATGAAGAAACCCTTGTTTTTATTTCTGTTTCCCTACATGGGATGACAGTCCGGTATTGCTGAGTCCCTGTGATGGATTCTGCTTCCTGTAACTGATGTTATAACAAACTCTCCTCCTCCTCTTCGTAGTCCTGGTTTGTACAATACATGAACTGGATGTTAAGAATATTTTTCTCCCTCTATTTGGGGAGTTGCCTGGGTGATCAGATCTGATGTGAATGTGGCCTCTGGAGGCTGGAGCTGCCGGCCTGTCATCTGCTCTGCATTCACCGTCTACCCCTGGTCATTCTCAGCCCTAACAAAGCTTTCTCCTCTGTCCTCTCCTGCTTCTAAGCTGTAACATAATAAAATAATACAGTAATATCTAAAAATCATGGATTATTTGGTAAATCTAGACCCCACACTGTTAGACCACAGGCTGAACAGATCTGAATGCGAGATTTTTGAATTGACACTGTAATAGTTTTATTTTGTTAAATATGATCCCATCACGATCCCAGCTTGTATTTTGGTACAGATGTGGCTAGGAGCATAGCAGGCACATGCGCAGTTTTTGAAATTTTTAAGGCTACGTTCACATTAGCGTTTTGCGTGTTTGCGTCGGGCGCCGCAGCAGCGACGCATGCGTCATGCGCCCCTATATTTAACATGGGGCGCATGGACATGCGTTGTGCGACGCATGCGGTTTTTTTGCCGCAAGCGTTGGGCGCAGAAAACGCAAGCTGCATTTTTTTTTGTGTCCAAATTTCGGCAAAAAGACGCATGCGTCGCAAAACGCAGCGTTTTAGCGTACGTTTTGGTGCGTTTTTATTTGCGTTGTGCGTTGCGTCGCCGACACAGCGGCGCACAACGCAAATGTGAACGTAGCCTAAATTAAACTTTTTTTTTCTGAAATGTGTTTTAAAGTTTTGCACTTGCATTCGCATAGGTAAAATATTATCAAAGATACTCTTGTGACATATCTGGTGAAAGCCTGTACAGTTCTGAGTAGAATGGTGTTTATTTTCTTTCTCTATCTTTTTTCTAGTCTGAGTTATGGGGAGAAAAATAAAGGCAGGCAACACCGAAATTCGCACTTTTTCCAAACTTTGAAAATCAATAAAAATTTTTTAAAAAAATCTAGAATTTTTTTTCCATCACATTTTGCTTTCTCTGACACACTATTACCAAATAACAAAATCTCAAAAGAATTAAAAATATAGTGGTAAAAATCATTGGTTCACTTGACATGGAATGACCTGGGCATGGCTATGTTATAAAGTTCCTTTTAAGCATTTTATACATTATAAAATCACGAAACCCACCTATTTGGTAAACTTTTAAAAAGGTTTTGGGAGATCATCTTGATTTCTCTCCTTTTACACACTTTCCTTTCCCCTACACCTTAAACTCCCGGAGCTTTTTTTGTTTTTCGCTCCCCTCTTTCCCAGAGCTATAACTTTTCAATTTTTCCATCAATATGGCCATGTGAGGGCTTATATTTTGCGGGACGAGTTGCACATTTGTACGACACAATTGGTCTTACCATTTCTTGCACTAGAAAACCGGAAAATTCCAAGTGCGGTGAAATTGCAAAAAAAGTGCAATCCCACACTTTTTTGTTTGGCTTTTTTTTTGTTGCTAGATTCATTAAATGCTGAAACTGACCTGCCTTTATGGTTCTCCGGGTCATTACGAGTTCATAGATAAAAAATAACCTAGACATGTTTGGTGTCTAAGTGCTGAAAATTCCAAAAAGTTGGTTTAAAAAAAAAAAAAAAAAAAAAAAAAAAAAAAAAAAAATTGCGCAATGTTTCCGATACCTGTAGCATCTCCATTTTTTTGGGGATCTCTGGTTGGGTGAGGGCTTATTTTTTTGCGTTCCAAGCTGACTTTTAACCCCTTAATCCCATATGGCGTACCCGTCAAGGTGACCTGGGACTTAATTCCCAGTGACGGGATAGTACGTCATGCGATCGGCCGCGCTCACGGGGGGAGCGCGGCCGGGTGTCAGCTATGTGCCAGGAGCGGTCACAGACCGCTCCCGGCACATTAACCCCCAGCACACCGCGATAAAACATGATCGCAGTGTTTCGGGGGCATAGGGAAGCATCGCGCAGGGAGGGGGCTCCCTGCGGGCTTCCCTGAGACTATCGGTACAAGGTAATGTGCTCACCTTGTACCAAGCGTCTCCTCCCTGCAGGCCCCGGATCCAAAATGGCCGCGGTGCTACTTCCGGGTCCAGAGCAGACACTGGTAACCAAGCAGCAGGGCATGCCAGATCGCTGATCTGACACAGTGCTCTGCAAAGTGTCAGATCAGCGATCTGACACAGTGCTCTGCAAAGTGTCAGATCAGCGATCTGTCACTATACAGTGATGTCCCCCCTGGGACAAAGTAAAAAAGTTTAAAAAAACCAAAAAACTTTTAGGCTAGTTTCACATTTGCGTTTAAATCCTCAGCGTTTAATCCGCATCCGCAAGTGGTGGAAAAAACACGTACAAACGCGGCGTTTTTTAGACGCATCTGCGTTTTTGGTGCACATGATGAGAAGTTTCACAAGAGAAAAATCTTGATAACCAGACACCGGCAATGGGACTACTGAGGGCGTGTATTATGGTATTTCTTTATATAGACCCCTGAACAGCTGTAATCTTCAGATTTTGCTCCTGTATCCTGTGTCATGATGGATCTTCGCATGGAGAGCTTTTATTTCAACCTGGATTTAAGCATCAAGCTGTTTCTTGCCTGTGCTTTTGCTTGGGAGCAAGACAGAAATCGCGAAAGATGGAGAACGAGACAACGTAGGCGTTTTTGGAGACACCCCATTATTGAACTACGTGACACACAAGACACACAAAGCTGCAGTCTTTTTTTTATAACTAAAGACATGATGTGGCCCAAAATTAAGTGTGTGGCGAAGTTTCTTATTTGGCGCACGGTGTGTGTTGCCGGCGGCGATAGACACAATAAACCAAACAGAATTCGGGCAAATCAAATTGTATTTATTTTTTAACAACCAAAAAATGTATTTAACTGCGCCGGCTTGAGGTCGAGTGATGTAAACGGGGGTGTGAAGCACTGAGGCCTGGCTAACCGTGGACGACGCAGAGGTGGCAGGAATAGGGGCAATAAAACTAGTGCGGTCTGGAAGTTTGGGGATGGGGCTTGACACATGAGAGGCTTGAGACGCACTGGAAGGGTGAGACAAAACTGACATTACAGACACATTGGGAGGTGAAGGTGGAGGAATACTAAGAGTTTGTGGTTTTTTTTTTTTTGCTATGTTCTGGGAAGCCTTGGTGGGCTTATATGGCGTGGTGGTGGGTGACCTGTCCGGGTCCGGCTACACTCAGTCCATAGCGCTCGTAGAGTGTGCAGCCATGCCAGAGTCCATAGTGTTCGTAGAGCGTGCAGCCATGCTAGAGTCCATAGCGCTCGTTGAAAGGAAGGCCATGCCAGGGTCCTGCTGCATGGTGGTGGTGGTGGTATGGAAGGCCATGCCAGGGCGTTGTTTCTCATCAGAAGACGACATTCTGATGCATGTAGAAAGAAAGAAATGTAAGAAATTAGGACATGTAGAGACAGAAAATAAAAAATAATTGGCTAGGATTTACTCACATTCTTCAGTGTCTTGTTTTCCTCCAAGATGTAGCCTGTGTCTCGTCTGCTTCAGTGTCTGCTGAGTTGTGACTTGCAAATGTCCACTACCTCCCTTTATCACCCACTATGTGGGGGGTGGCTTATCAGTGTCTAGACATGGTGTTTTCAATTGAAACGCATGCGATCACGAACGCAAGCAAACTCATGTGCTTGTGAACGTATGCGTTCATATAGACAGCAATGCATTTTTTTGTCACAATCCTTGCGCAATAGACCGCATACGTTTCCAGGCGGCAAATTGACGCCTCTAAAAATTACTACATGTTGCATTTCCGCGCCAAGCCGCAAACGAAACGACGCATGCGGCGTCGAAACGTGAACAATCAAAAACGCATGTTTCCCTAATCCTAAATATAGGAATACACGATGCATGCGGATCTATGCGGTAGAAACGCTGCGGACACAACCACAAATGTGAAACCAGCCTTGGATGTTTAAAAAATAAATAAATGTATATATATATGTGTGTGTATATATATATATATATATATATATATATATATATATATATATATATATATATATATATATATATATATATATATATATATATATATATATATATATATATATATATATATGTATATATGTATATATGTGTGTGTGTTCCCATAAATAGAGAAATGTATCTAAATAAAAAAAAAGGACACATTTAGTATCGCCGCGTCCGTAACGACCCGACCCATAAAACTGTCCCACTAGTTAACCCCTTCAGTGAACAGCGTAAAAAAAAAGCTTTATCATACCGCCGAACAAAAAGTGGAATAACATGCGATGAAAAAGACTGATATAAATAACAATGGCACCGCTGAAAACGTCATCTTGTCCCGCAATAAACGAGCCGCCATATAGCATCATCAGAAAAAAAATAAGTTAGTCCTCAGAATAAAGCGATGCAAAAATAATTTTCTATAAAAGTTTTTATCGTATAAAAAGCGCCAAAACATAAAAAAATGATATAAAAGAGGTATCGCTGTAAACATACTGACCCGAAGAATAAAACTGCCTTATCCATTTTACCAAACGCGGAATGGTATAAACGTCCCCCCCCAAAAGAAATTCATGAATAGCTGGTTTTTGGTCATTCTGCCTCACAAAAATCGGAATAAAAAGTGATGAAAAATTGTCACGTGCCCGAAAATGTTACCAATAAAAACGTCAACTCGTCCCGCAAAAAACAAGACCTCACATGACTGTGGACCAAAATATGGAAAAATTATAGCTCTCAAAATGTGGTAACGCAAAAAATATATTTTTTGCAATAAAAAGCGTCTTTCAGTGTGTGACGGCTGCCAATCATAAAAACCCGCTAAAAAACTCGCTATAAAAGTAAATCAAACCCCCCTTCATCACCCCCTTAGTTAGGGAAAAATAAAAAAAATGTATTTATTTCCATTTTCCCATTAGGGCTAGGGTTAGGATTAGGGCTAGGGTTAGGGTTAGGGCTAGGGTTGGGGCTAAAGTTGGGGCTAAAGTTAGGGTTAGGGTTTAGATTACATTTACAGTTGGGAATAGGGTTGGGATTAGGGTTAGGGTGTGTCAGGGTTAGGTGTGGTTAGGGTTACCGTTGGAATTAGGGTTAGGGGTGTGTTTGGATTAGGGTTTCGGTTATAATTGGGGGGTTTCCACTGTTTAGGCACATCAGGGGCTCTCCAAACACGACATGGCGTCCGATCTCAATTCCAGCCAATTCTACGTTGAAAAAGTAAAACAGTGCTCCTTCCCTTCCAGAGCTCTCCCGTGTGCCCAAACAGGGGTTTACCCCAACATATGGGGTATCCACGTACTCAGGACACATTGGACAACAACTTTTGGGGTCCAATTTCTCCTGTTACCCTAGGGAAAATACAAAACTGGGGGCTAAAAAATAATTTTTGTGGGAAAAAAAATTTGTTTTATTTTTATGGCTCTGCATTATAAACTTCTGTGAAGCCCTTGGTGGGTCAAAGTGCTCACCACACCTCTAGATTAGTTCCTTAGGGGGTCTACTTTCCAAAATGGTGTCACTTGTGGGGGGGTTTCAATGTTTAGGCACATCAGTGGCTCTCCAAACGCAACATGGCGTCACATCTCAATTCCTGTCAATTTTGCATTGAAAAGTCAAATTGCCCTCCTTCGCTTCCAAGCTCTGTCATGCGCCCAAACAGTGGTTTACCCCCACATATGGGGTATCGGCGTACTCAGGACAAATTGTACAACAACTTTTGGGGTCCATTTTCTCCTGTTACCCTTGGTAAAATAAAACAAATTGGAGCTGAAGTAAAAATTTTTTGTGAAAAAAAGTTAAATGTTCATTTTTATTTAAACATTCCAAAAATTCCTATGAAACACCTGAAGGGTTAATAAACTTCTTGAATGTGGTTTTGAGCACATTGAGGGGTGCAGTTTTTAGAATGGTGTCACACTTGGGTATTTTCTATCATATAGACCCCTCAAAATGACTTCAAATGAGATGTGGTCCCTAAAAAAAAAAATGGTATTGTAAAAATTAGAAATTGCTGGTCAACTTTTAACCCTTATAACTCCCTAACAAAAAAAAATTTTGGTTCCAAAATTATGCTGACGTAAAGTAGACATGTGGGAAATGTTACTTAAGTATTTTGTGTGACATAGCTCTGTGATTTAATTGCATAAAAATTCAAAGTTTGAAAATTGCGAAATTTTCGCCAAATTTCCGTTTTTTTCACAAATAAACGCAGGTACTATCAAAGAATTTTTACCACTATCATGAAGTACAATATGTCACGAGAAAACAATGTCAGAATCACCAGGATCCGTTGAAGCGTTCCAGAGTTATAACCTCATAAAGGGACAGTGGTCAGAATTGTAAAAAGTGGCCTGGTCATTGACGTGTAAACCACCCTTGGGGGTAAAGGGGTTAAGGTCAAAATAGGCTGGGTCATGAAGGGGTTAAGTAGGAGCTTTTGTCTTCTCAGATTTGCAGGTGCGATATGGGTCAAGACAGATAACCAGTGGATGGGTGTAGGTCTGATAGCACCAGAAATTATGCGCATAGAGTTGTTCAACTGATTGTCGATTGCATTCACATGACAACTATTCAGCCATACTGGAGCACAATATTCTGTGGCAGAGTACACCAAGGCAAGGGTAGACGTTCGCAAGACAGGTGTGGAGGAACCCCAGGAGGATCCGCGGAGTTTCTGAATATTATTGCGTGCTTTCAGTTTCTGTGCGGTCTTTTCCAAGTGAGACTTGAAGGTTAGGCTTCTATCAAGGATTATGCTTAAATACTTTGGATTGAAGTTGTTTGATAAGTTGACCTTCAAAACGTACTTTGATTTCAGTCTTAGCACTTGCGTTGTGTAAATTAAAGTAACACTTTCGTTTTTGATATATTGGACTTTAGCCTCCATTGTCGAAAATACTTTCCCATTACACTAAGATCTTCTGTTAGAACCTCCTCTGCTTCCTCCATTGTTTTGCTCACTGTAGCAAGTGCCCAGTCATCGGCGTATCCAAATTTCCATGATATTGTCAGGAATGTCCGCTAGGTACAAAGCAAACAGTAGAGGTGCCATCACTGATCCCTGGCCCAAACCATTGTTTAAGGTTTTCTTACAACTGGTTAAATCACCCATGATAAGTTGAAAGGCTCGATTTGCAATCATATTATTCAAGAGGTACATAATTTTCTTACATTGAATCACCTTCAGAAACTTATATAGAAGTCCTTCCCTCCACACAGTGTCATATGCGGCAGAAAGATCGATAAACGCCACTGAAACCTTCTTGTTCTTTTGAAACTCAGCTTCAATTAAAGTTGTCAAGGCTAAAACTTGGTCACTGTAGTTTCGAGCAGGTCTAAAGCCGGGTTGCTCTATAGATATTGAGTCAAAAATCTTTAAATTGATCTTGTTATAGAGTAAGCGTTCTAACGGCTTGTAAAGGCAGCTCAATAAAGCAATGGATCTATAGCTTGATGGATTATCTTCAGGCTTCCCAGGTTTTAACAATGCAATGATCTTGGCCCCTCTTTAGCCAGTAGGCGTGGATCATGTCTGGGCCAGGTGCTGTCCAGCTCTTCATGTACTTTACCCGCTGTTGGATGTCTGCTTCTGTAATGGTGACTGCTCTACGTGGTTGCTGTGTTTCATTCTCAGATCTTGTAGCCACTTTTCACTTGTGGTATTTTTCCTTCTCCCATATGTTCCTCCAGTATTCAGTATTTTCTATTGGTGGAGTTGCTGCCTTTGTGCTGTTGCTCTGTAGTTGAGAGTATACCTTGGATGGTTTTTTTGAGAACAGGGCATTTATCATCTTTGCTTCAGCTTCTCTAGTGTATCTCCCTAGTCTTGCAGCGAGTTGCTGTGAGCCTTTGTTTAGCAGTCTCTAGGGCGGTGTCCCCCAACTCCGGTCCTCAAGAGCCACCAGCAGTTCATGTTTTCAGGATTTCCTTTAGTATTGCACAGGTGATTGAATTCTTGCCTGTCCAGGTAATGCAGTTATCACATGGGCAATACTAAGGAGATCCTTAAGACGTGACCTGTTGGTGGCTCTTGCGGACCGGAGATGGGGGAGTACTGCTCTAGGGCTTCAGTTGGGGTTAGGCCTTTGTACTTGTCTAACTTGGTCTTATTCTTCATCTTTGCACCCTTCTGTATGTTAGCTGGCTGACTTTCCTTCGTGTCACCTTGATCTGTCTCCAGGCTTCTTTTCCAAGGGGGCACGTACTACTTTTGTTTTTGCTGGTTTGTTATAGCCAAGATTTCCATGATTGCTGAGGCAGTAGCCTAGATTAGTGTGTATAGATAGAGATCTATAATCTAGATAGATATAGAGATCTCTTGGGGGGGGTCCTTCTGCAGGCAGATGCCAGCGAAGACACCTGCGCTGTAGCATAATCGCATATGTTTATAATTTAATTTTTTTTGCTGTTCTCCTGATATTCCTAAAAAAAAAAAATGAAAATGACGCTGTCCGCATCTGCGCAGTAGCAGCTATCAGGGAAGCCATCTTGCTAAAGGAAAAAATAATTTCATGCTATAAGATGGCACTTGCGCAATAGCAGCTCTCTGCGTGCGATAGCTGCTACTGCGGAGTTGCCATCTACGAAGAGGGATTTTTTTTCTTTCTCTAGCAAGATGGAGCTGTATGCGCTGTAGCAGCGGTCGGACCACATATAGCTGCTGCTGCACAGGCACCATTTTCAAGCGGATTTTTTTTTAAGGAATATCAGGAGAACAGCAAAAAAATTAATTACTAACACATTGCATATGCGATTATTCTGCAGCAGTAAGCCCCCCCCCCCCCCCCCCAACAGGCATAGGTATATACTCGAGTATAAGCCGAGATTTTCAGCCCACTTTTTTGGGCTGAAAGTCCCCCTCTCGGCTTATACTCGAGTCATACCCAGGGGTCGGCAGGTGAGGGGAAGCGGGGGCCGTCTAATTATACTTACCTGCTCCTGGCGCGGTCCCTGCAGGTCCTTACTTCCCGGCGCACCAGCTTCTTCCTGTACTGAGCGGTCACATGGTACCGCTCATTACAGTAATGAATATGCGGCTCCATCTCCCATAGGGGTGGAGCCACATATTCATTACTGTAATGAGCGGTAACTGTGACCGCTCACTACAGAAAGAAGCTGCAGCGCCGGGGAAGCAGGGACTGCACAGCGCTAGGAGCAGGTAAGTATAAAGGGGAGGGGGAGCGCTGCGCGATACTCACCTGCTCCTCGTTTCGGTGCCGCTCCATCTTCAGCAGTGGCGCTCAGGTCATAGTGCGTGGTGACGTAGTTAGTGCGTGCCCTCAGCCTGAATGCCAGTGCTGAAGATGGAGCAGCGCCGGAACGAGGAGCACGTGAATATTGAAAGTGACGGGGGCCTGAGCGACGGAGAGGTGAGTATGTGATTTTTATATATATATGTATATATATATGTATGTATGTATGTATGAGTGTATATATGTGTATATGTGTATATGTGTGTATGTATGTGTGTATATATGTGTATGTATGTATGTATGTATGTATATATTATTTCTATAATCTATATCACAGCAAATGGGGCAAGTGTCTGTATGGAGCATCTATGGGGCCATAACGTTTGTGCAGCACTGTATGGGGCCATAACGTTTGTGCAGCACTGTATGGGGCCATAACGTTTGTGCAGCACTGTATGGGGCCATAATGTTTGTGCAGCACTGTATGGGGCAAGTGTCTGTATGGGGCCATAACGTTTGTGCAGCACTGTATGGGGCCATAACATTTTTGCAGCACTATATGGGGCAAGTGTCTGTATGGGGCCATAATCAACGTTTGTGCAGCACTATATGGGGTGTGAAGCAGCGGTATGACCATACACAGTGAAACGGCAGTGACCCAAACAAGTTCAAACAAAATGTTCTTTTATAGTGTTACTTCACACAGTCAATATAATATACGGCTTCTTCATACTGTCCATTAATAATGCATGGCTATATGACGCAGTCAATACACAGGCCGAACTTCCCTTTGTCCAGTTTCCCTGGGTGACCGCACGCCGGTAACAAGTCTCTGTACTCACTCAGCACACTGCACTCTTTATCCTCTGGAGTGCAGCCGGGAACACATAAAGGTACCGTCACACTGAGCGACGCTGCAGCGATACCGACAACGATCCGGATCGCTGCAGCGTCGCTGTTTGGTCGCTGGAGAGCTGTCACACAGACAGCTCTCCAGCGACCAACGATGCCGGTAACCAGGGTAAAAGTAAAAAAAACAAAAAACAAACACTTCATACTTGCCTTCCGCTGTCTGTCTCTCGGCGCTCTGCTTCTCTGCCCTGTGTAAGCCCAGCGGCCGGAAAGCAGAGCGGTGACGTCACCGCTCTACTTTCCAGCCGCTGTGCTTACACAGGGCAGAGAAGCAGAGCGCCGAGGGACAGACAGCGGAAGGTAAGTATGAAGTGTTTGTTTTTTTTTTTTTACTTTTACGCTGGTAACCAGGGTAAACATCGGGTTACTAAGCGCGGCCCTGCGCTTAGTAACCCGATGTTTACCCTGGTTACCAGTGAAGACATCGCTGAATCGGTGTCACACACGCCGATTCAGCGATGTCTGCAGGGAGTCCAGCGACCAAATAAAGTGCTGGACTTTCTGCAGCGACCGACATCACAGCAGGATTCTGATCGCTGCTGTGTCAAACTGAACGATATCGCTAGCCAGGACGCTGCAACATCACGGATCGCTAGCGATATCGTTTAGTGTGACGGTACCTTAAGACAGCCCAAGACGCAGGGTGTCAGTCTCTCTGGTTACTTTAGCCTCTGTGCAGCTCCACACAGAGAGCTCTGCAGACAACTGCCCTGTCTGCTTCCAAGAACACACTGACACACCTCCCCCACTACAGGGCTTTTAATCAGTCACTGCTTCATCATTCTAGTTACAGCCACACCTGTGTCTGTAGTACGGCCTCATGGCCTCAATACGCTTCCATGCACATTCTGCAGAGCACATACAGCGCCCCCTAGCTGTAACAGGGGTCACTGTCTCACAGGGACAAATATCTTTATGGAGCATCTTATGGGGCCATAATCAGCATTTGTGTAGCATTATATTGGGCAAATATATTTATGGAGCATCTTATGGGGCCATTATTAACCTTTATGCAGGATTATATGGGGCATATTTTAATATGAAACATCTTTTGGGGCCCATCATAAACTGTATGGAGCATTATATGGGGCTCATGATTCAATATGGATATTCAAAAACACTTAACCTACTGATGTCTCAATTAGTTTTACTTTTATTGGTATCTATTTTTACTTTTGACATTTACCGGTAGCTGCTGCATTTCCCACCCTAGGCTTATACTCGAGTCATTAAGTTTTCCCAGTTTTTTTGTTGCAAAATTAGGGGGGTCGGCTTATACTTGAGTATATACGGTAATTAACTCAAAACTGAAAGATTAAACAATCATTATAATCAGTATAATGGCGCTGACCTGATACTTGTCTGTAGGTTATTGTGCACAATCCAGCCTGTTTTCACTTAAATGTCCTGGCCAATTTTTACAATTCTGACCACTGTCACTTTGAGGTAATAACTCAAATGGTTCAACGGATCTCGGTGATTCTGAGAATGTTTTCTCGTGACATATTGCACTTTGATAGTGGTAAAATTTCTTCGATAGGTCTTGTGTTTATTTGTGAAGAAACTGAAAATTTTGCAAAAATTTTGAAAATGTTGCAATTTTCAAACTTTTATGCCCTTAAATCGGTGGTATCACACAAAATAGTTAATAAATAACATTTCCCACATGTCTATTTTACTTCAGTTCAATTTATTTTTTTAGGAAGTTGTAAGGGTTAAAAGTTGACCAGCGATTTCTCATTATTTTTTTTTTTTCCAAAATTCAGAAAACAATTTTTTTATTTTTTTTTAGCCATCACATCACATTTCAAGTCACTTCTAGGGAACTATGACAGAAAATACTCAAGAGTGACACCATTCTAAAAACTGCACCACTCAAGGTGCTCATAACAACATTCAAGTATGTTAACCCTTCAGGTGCTTCACAAGAGCTGAAGCAACGTGGAAGGAAAAAACGAACATTTAACTTTAGTCACAAAAATGATCTTTCAGCAATGAATTTGTTTATTTTCACAAGTGTAAAATGAGAAAATGGGCCATTAAAGTTGTCGTGCAATTTATCCTGAGTATTTAGATACCCCATATGTGGGGGGAAAACCACTGCTTGGGCACACGAAAGGGCTCTGAAGAGGAGCACCTTTTGGCTCTTTGAATGCAAATGGGCTGGAATTGAGAATGGACACCATGTTACGTGTGAAGAGCCCCTGATGTGCTTAACTGTTATGAAAGGCAATTTAGTACTACAATGGACATAGCGGTCCGAGCACATACAGTGATCTGACAATAACTCAAAATCATAGAACGAGCTCTGAGACGTGGGAACTCTGCAGACCGCAATCCCTAATCCTCTCCAAACACTAGAGGCAGCCGTGGATTGCGCCTAACTCTGCCTATGCAACTCGGCACAGCCTGAGAAACTAACTAGCCTGAAGATAGAAAATAAGCCTACCTTGCCTCAGAGAAATACCCCAAAGGAAAAGGCAGCCCCCCACATATGACTGTGAGTTAAGATGAAAAGACAAACGTAGAGATGAAATAGATTCAGCAAAGTGAGGCCCGACTTTCTTAACAGATCGAGGATAGAAAAGGTAACTTTGCGGTCTACACAAAACCCTAAAGAAAACCACGCAAAGGGGGCAAAAAGACCCTCCGTACCGAACTAACGGCACGGAGGTACACCCTTTGCGTCCCAGAGCTTCCAGCAACAAATTAGACAAGCTAGACAGAAAAAATAGCAAACAAATAGCAAAGAAGAACTTAGCTATGCAGAGCAGCAGGCCACAGGAATGATCCAGGAAAAAGCAAGTCCAACACTGGAACATTGACAGGAAGCCAGGATCAAAGCATTAGGTGGAGTTAAGTAGAGAAGCACCTAACTACCTCACCAGATCACCTGAGGGAGGAAACTCAGAAGCCGCAGTACCACTTCCCTCCACCAACAGAAGCTCACAGAGAGAATCAGCCGAAGTACCACTTGTGACCACAGGAGGGAGCTCTGCCACAGAATTCACAACAGTACCCCCCCCCCCCCCTTGAGGAGGGGTCACCGAACCCTCACCAGAGCCCCCAGGCCGACCAGGATGAGCCACATGAAAGGCACGAACAAGATCGGGAGCATGGACATCAGAGGCAAAAACCCAGGAATTATCTTCCTGAGCATAACCCTTCCATTTAACCAGATACTGGAGTTTCCGTCTAGAAACACGAGAATCCAAAATCTTCTCCACAATATACTCCAATTCCCTCTCCACCAAAACCGGGGCAGGAGGATCAACAGATGGAACCATAGGTGCCACGTATCTCCGCAACAATGACCTATGGAATACGTTATGTATGGAAAAAGAATCTGGAAGGGTCAGACGAAAAGACACAGGATTAAGAACCTCAGTAATCCTATACGGACCAATGAAACGAGGTTTAAACTTCGGAGAGGAAACCTTCATAGGAATATGACGAGAAGATAACCAAACCAGATCCCCAACACGAAGTCGGGGACCCACACGGCGTCTGCGATTAGCGAAACGTTGAGCCTTCTCCTGGGACAAGGTCAAATTGTCCACTACATGAGTCCAAATCTGCTGCAACCTGTCCACCACAGTATCCACACCAGGACAGTCCGAAGACTCAACCTGTCCTGAAGAGAAACGAGGATGGAACCCAGAATTGCAGAAAAATGGCGAAACCAAGGTAGCCGAGCTGGCCCGATTATTAAGGGCGAACTCAGCCAAAGGCAAAAAGGACACCCAGTCATCCTGATCGGCAGAAACAAAGCATCTCAGATATGTTTCCAAGGTCTGATTGGTTCGTTCGGTCTGGCCATTAGTCTGAGGATGGAAAGCCGAGGAAAAAGACAAGTCAATGCCCATCCTACCACAAAAGGCTCGCCAAAACCTTGAAACAAACTGGGAACCTCTGTCAGAAACGATATTCTCTGGAATGCCATGTAAACGAACCACATGCTGGAAGAACAATGGCACCAAATCAGAGGAGGAAGGCAATTTAGACAAGGGTACCAGATGGACCATCTTAGAAAAGCGATCACAGACCACCCAAATGACTGACATCTTTTGAGAAACGGGAAGATCAGAAATAAAATCCATAGAGATGTGTCCAAGGCCTCTTCGGGACCGGCAAGGGCAAAAGCAACCCACTGGCACGAGAACAGCAGGGCTTAGCCCGAGTACAAATCCCACAGGACTGCACAAAAACACGCACATCCCGCGACAGACGGCCACCAAAAGGATCTAGCCACCAACTCTCTGGTACCAAAGATTCCAGGATGACCAGCCAACACCGAACAATGAACCTCAGAGATAACTTTATTGGTCCACCTATCAGGGACAAACAGTCTCTCCGCTGGACAACGATCAGGTTTATTAGCCTGAAATTTTTGCAGCACCCGCCGCAAATCAGGGGAGATGGCAGACACAATTACTCCTTCCTTGAGGATACCCGCCGGCTCAGACAAACCCGGAGAGTCGGGCACAAAACTCCTAGACAGAGCATGCGCCCTCACATTTCTAGAGCCCGGAAGGTACGAAATCACAAAGTCAAAACAGGCAAAAAACAGCGACCAACGAGCCTGTCTAGGATTCAACCGCTTAGCAGACTCGAGATAAGTCAAGTTCTTATGATCAGTCAATACCACCACGCGATGCTTAGCTGCTTCAAGCCAATGACGCCACTCCTCGAATGCCCACTTCATGGCCAGCAACTCTCGGTTGCCCACATCATAATTTCGCTCAGCAGGCGAAAACTTCCTGGAAAAAAAAGCGCATGGTTTCATCACTGAGCAATCAGAACCTCTCTGCGACAAAACAGCCCCTGCTCCAATCTCAGAAGCATCAACCTCGACCTGGAACGGAAGAGAAACATCTGGTTGACACAACACAGGGGCAGAAGAAAAACGACGCTTCAACTCTTGAAAAGCTTCCACAGCAGCAGAAGACCAATTGACCAAATCAGCACCCTTCTTGGTCAAATCGGTCAATGGTTTGGCAATACTAGAAAAATTGCAGATGAAGCGACGATAAAAATTAGCAAAGCCCAGGAACTTTTGCAGACTTTTCAGAGATGTCGGCTGAGTCCAATCATGGATGGCTTGGACCTTAACAGGATCCATCTCGATAGTAGAAGGGGAAAAGATGAACCCCAAAAATGAAACCTTCTGCACACCAAAGAGACACTTTGATCCCTTCACAAACAAAGAATTAGCACGCAGGACCTGAAACTGTTCTGACCTGCTTCACATGAGACTCCCAATCATCCGAGAAGATCAAAATTTCATCCAAGTACACAATCAGGAAATTATCCAGGTACTCTCGGAAGATGTCATGCATAAAGGACTGAAACACCGATGGAGCATTGGCAAGTCCGAATGGCATCACTAGATACTCAAAATGACCCTCGGGCGTATTAAATGCAATTTTCCATTCATCTCCTCGCCTGATTCGCACCAGATTATACGCACCACGAAGATCTATCTTGGTGAACCAACTAGCCCCCTTAATCTGAGCAAACGAATCAGATAACAATGGCAAGGGGTACTGAAATTTAACCGTGATCTTATTTAGAAGGCGGTAATCTATACAAGGTCTCAGCGAACCATCCTTCTTGGCTACAAAAAAGAACCCTGCTCCTAATGGTGACGATGACGGGCGAATATGCCCCTTCTCCCGGGATTCCTTCACATAACTGCGCATAGCGGCGTGCTCAGGCACGGATAAATTAAACAGTCGACCTTTTGGGAATTTACTACCAGGAATCAAATTGATAGCACAATCACAATCCCTATGCGGAGGTAGGGCATCGGACTTGGGCTCATCAAATACATCCCGGTAATCAGACAAGAACTCTGGAACCTCAGAAGGGGTGGATGACGAAATAGTCAGAAATGGAACATCACCATGTACCCCCTGACAACCCCAGCTGGACACCGACATGGATTTCCAATCTAATACTGGATTATGGGCTTGTAGCCATGGCAACCCCAACACGACCACATCATGCAGATTATGCAACACCAGAAAGCGAATAACCTCCTGATGTGCAGGAGCCATGCACATGGTCAGCTGGGTCCAGTATTGAGGCTTATTCTTGGCCAAAGGCGTGGCATCAATTCCTCTCAATGGAATAGGACACTGCAAGGGCTCCAAGAAAAACCCACAACGCTTAGCATACTCCAAGTCCATCAAATTCAGGACAGCGCCTGAATCCACAAATGCCATGACAGAATACGATGACAAAGAGCAGATCAAGGTAACGGACAGAAGAAATTTTGACTGTACCGTACCAATGGTGGCAGACCTAGCGAACCGCTTAGTGCGCTTAGGACAATCAGATAGCATGAGTGGAATCACCACAGTAGAAACACAGCCCATTCAGACGTCTGTGTTCTTGCCGTTCAACTCTGGTCAAAGTCCTATCGCACTGCATAGGCTCAGGTTTAAGCTCAGGTAATACCGCCAAATGGTGCACAGATTTACGCTCACTCAAGCGTCGACCGATCTGGATGGCCAAAGACATAGACTCATTCAGACCAGCAGGCATAGGAAATCCCACCATGACATCCTTAAGGGCTTCAGAGAGACCCTTTCTGAACATAGCTGCCAGCGCAGATTCATTCCATTGAGTGAGCACGGACCACTTTCTAAATTTCTGACAATATACCTCTATCTCATCCTGACCCTGACACAGAGCCAGCAAATTTTTC
The DNA here is from genome assembly GCF_032444005.1 of Ranitomeya imitator. NCBI lineage: Eukaryota > Metazoa > Chordata > Amphibia > Anura > Dendrobatidae > Ranitomeya > Ranitomeya imitator. The sequence continues at coordinate 195,289,335 of NC_091287.1, forward strand.
TCTGCCTGATCCACTGAATTAGGTTCATCGTACAGCAATCCGAGCGCCAGGAAAAACGCATCGATATTACTCAGTGCAGGATCTACTGGCGCAAGAGAAAATGCCCAGTCCTGAGGGTCGCAGCGCAAAAAAGAAATAACAATCAAAACCTGTTGAACTGGATCACCAGAGGAGCGAGGTTTCAAGGCCAGAAATAACTTACAATTATTTTTGAAACTCAGAAACTTAGTTCTATCTCCAAAAAACAAATCAGGAATAGGAATTCTTGGTTCCAACATAGCTTTCTGATCAATAGTGTCTTGAATCTTTTGTACTCTTGCCGAGAGCTGATCCACAAATGAAGACAGACTTCTAATGTCCATCGCTACACCTGTGTACTGAACCACCCAAATGTCTAGGGGAAAAAAAAGGCAAAACACAGTGCAAAGAAAAAAAAAATGGTCTCAGAACTTCTTTTTTCCCTCTATTGTGAATCATTAGTACTTTGGGCTTCCTGTACTGTTATGAAAGGCAATTCAGTACTACAATGGACAATAGCGGTCAGAGCACATACAGTGATCTGACAATAACGCAAAATCATAGAACGAGCTCTGAGACGTGGGAACTCTGCAGACCGCAATCCTTAATCCTCTCCAAACAACACTAGAGGCAGCCGTGGATTGCGCCTAACTCTGCCTATGCAACTCGGCACAGCCTGAGAAACTAACTAGCCTGAAGATAGAAAATAAGCCTACCTTGCCTCACAGAAATACCCCAAAGGAAAAGGCAGCCCCCCACATATGACTGAGTTAAGATGAAAAGACAAACGTAGAGATGAAATAGATTCAGCAAAGTGAGGCCCGACTTTCTTAACAGATCGAGGATAGAAAAGGTAACTTTGCGGTCTACACAAAACCCTAAAGAAAACCACGCAAAGGGGGCAAAAAGACCCTCCGTACCGAACTAACGGCACGGAGGTACACCCTTTGCGTCCCAGAGCTTCCAGCAACAAATTAGACAAGCTGGACAGAAAAAATAGCAAACAAATCGCAAAGAAGAACTTGGCTATGCAGAGCAGCAGGCCACAGGAATGATCCAGGGAAAAGCAAGTCCAACACTGGAACATTGACAGGAAGCCAGGATCAAAGCATTAGGTGGGGTTAAGTAGAGAAGCACCTAACGACCTCACCAGATCACCTGAGGGAGGAAACTCAGAAGCAGCAGTACCACTTCCCTCCACCAACAGAAGCTCACAGAGAGAATCAGCCGAAGTACCACTTGTGACCACAGGAGGGAGCTCTGCCACAGAATTCACAACACTTAACCCCTTAACGACCTCCGATACGCCTTTTTTCTGCGGCAGTTAAGGGTATTTAAATTAACGGCGCTGTGGAAAAAGTGAATAGCGCCCCCCAGAGTCGGATTTTTTCTGGGGTCTCGGTTTCCGGGGTAGCAGATACCCCAGAGAACATGATTCGGGGTTTTTTACCGACCCCCGGGTTGCGATCGCCGGTAATTAACCGTTTATCAGCGGTCACAAACCCCAATCTCCCCCCCCCCCCCCCCCAAAAAAAAAAACAAAAAAAAAAAACGCAGTTTCCCATTTAATTTCTCTGTCCTCTGATGTGATCGCACATCAGAGGACAGAGGAATGGGGTCCCCCGATACTCACCTGTCTCCCCCAGTGCTCCTCGTGGCTCCCGATAAGCGCTGCCATCTTGATCTGGCAAAAAAATGGCTGGCGCAGTGCGCCCGTCGGCCGGCACCCGGAAAATGTTTGGGGTATCAGCTGCCAGGGGTAGCCGAGACCCCAGAGAACATGATCGTGGTCAGTTTTTACCAACCCCTGTTTTGCGATCGCCGGTAATTAACTGTTTACCGGCGGCCGCAAAAAAAAAAAAAAGACATCTGTCATTCTCTGTGTGATCACACATCAGAGGACAGATAAATGGGGGGGATTCGGGGACCCTGCTATACTTACCGGTGTCCCTGGGTAATCCTGTGTCCCCTCCTGCCCGCCAGCTTCTTCATCTGTTAAGAAAATGGCTGGTGCATGCGCAGTGCGCCCGCCATGATCGGCCGGCCGGCAGCTGGAGTAGTTGGGGCTTAATTTAGGGTTGGGGCTAAATTTTGTGTTCGGGTTGGGGCTAAAGTTGGGGTTTAGTGCACCCGCCATGATCGGCCAGCAGCTGGAGTAGTTGGGGCTAAATTTAGGGTTGGGGTTGGGGCTACATTTAGGGTTAGGGTTGAGGCTTCTTTCACACTTGAGTCGGTACAGGGCCGTCGCAATGAGTCTGCCCGACGTACTGACGCATGTTGTGAAAATTGTGCACAACGTGGGCAGCGGATGCATCTATTCAACGCATCCGATGCCCAGTCTATGTCCTGGGGAGGAGGGGGCGGAGTTACGGCCACACATGCACGGTCAGAAATGGCGGACGCGACGTACAAAAAGTTACATTGAACGTTTTTTTGTGACGACGGTCCGCCAAAACACATCGGATCCAGTGCACGACGGACAAGACGTGTGGCCATCCGTCGCGATCCGTCGGCAATACAAGTCTGGGTAAAAACCGCATCCTGCGGGCACATTTGCAGGGTCCGTTTTTTTTGTCCAAAACGACGGATTGCGACGGATGCCACACGACGCAAGTGTGAAAGTAGCCTTAGGGCTTGGGTAGGGTTAGGGTTGGGGCTAAAGTTAGGGCTGGGGCTACAGTTAGGGTTAGGGCTGGGGCTAAAGTTAGGGTTAGGGCTAGGGCTAAAGTTAGGGTTAGGGTTGGGGCTAAATTTAGTATTAGGGTTGGGGCTAAATTTAGTGTTAGGGTTGGGGCTAAATTTAGTGTTAGGGTTGGGGCTAAATTTAGGGTTAGGGTTGGGGCTAAATTTAGGGTTAGGGTTGGGGCTAAATTTGGGGTTAGGGCTAAATTTAGGGTTGGGGCTAAAGTTAGGGCTAGAGTTGCAGCTAATGTTAGGATTAGGGTTGGGATTAGGGGTGTATTGGGATTAGGGTTAGGGTTGAGATTAGGATTAGGGGGGTGTTGGATTTAGGGTTGTTTTGGGGTTAGGGTTGTGATTATCGTTAGGGTTGTGATTAGGATTATGGATTTCTATAGGTTTCGATTGAAGCGGATTGGCTTTCCATAGGTTTACATGGTACTGTAAGACTATGTGCACACGTTGCAGATTATTAGCGGTTTTTTAGCGTTTTTACGCTATAAAACTGCAAATCTGCATACATTAAGCATCCCATCATTTATAATGAAATCCGCAATTTTTTTGCACGTGATGTGCGTTTTTCCGCATGAAAAACGCATTGCGGAAAAATAATGAACCTGTTCATTAATTTTGCATTTTTTTTTCGCGGATTTCCCACTGTCTAATGCATTGGGAAATGTCCGGGAAAAACGCGTCAAAACCGCGCAAAAAAGCATGCGGATTTCATGCGGAAATCTGGCAGAAATGTCCCAGGTTGTCACAGGTCGGGAAGGGGTTAATATTCAATTCAAAATACACAGCACACGTTATCCTTCAAATCGTAGCAGGGAAACAGGACATTCCACCTCCGGATCGCAGCCGGGCACATATCCTCTGGTTCAGTAACTAAGCACGCCAGTCCACCTCTGACCGGTTGCCATGGGCGACTGCACCGCCGTGTTAATGTCGCTCTACTCACAGCAATACACAGTACACGATATACTACGGATGGCAGCCAGGAACCGTACCTTCCAGCTTGGCCACAACCTGCCAGTCCACCTTTGACCGGTTACCGTGGGTGACTGTGCATGGGTGACTGCACCGCTGTGCACACGGGTGCCAGACGTCTCAGCTCCCCTGGCTGCGTTGCCTCACACAGGAGCTCCACAGAGCTGACTGCTATGCCCTCTAGCATACTGACTGACTCTGGCACACCCAGACCCTATACAGCAGGGCCATCAACTTGAATCTGTGGCCTTCAGCCACACAGAAAACCTGGCCTGGAATGAAACGTTCTGCACGACTACCATGCTGCTGTCCGTTTCAAAACACAAAAGCCCAGAGCAGGTCTTCGCCAAATTTGCCCTGGACAGCCAGCATGTCAAACACCCATACTCGCCTTAGTCTGCATTGCAACAACAGCTACACCTGTGACTGCAGTGCACTTTCATGGCCTCAATACGTCTGTGCATCTTGGGGGAAACATATAGTGACCCTCACATGTAATACCTGTCACTGCCTCACACTAGGTCCCTCTGGGGTTTGTACACCTCAGTAAATTTTCTGCTGAATTGTTCAACCACTGGCAGGATTTTATATAGACTATCAAAGTTTGGATCGTCTCGGGGAGGACACTGCGCATTATAATTATAATGCAAAAATTTGGGGGTCACTTCAAATCGTGTCTGTCATGGCCATGTGGAATACCGGTGTACTGTAAAGAATATCCATACTCCAGTATCGCCGAAGCTTTGGCTTTCGGAGTATGCCCATATGCAGCAAAATTTCCAAAAAATGTCATCACCTCTGCTGCATTTACAGTAGTCTATCTGGCGTATGATGACGTGGGATTTTGGGTGAGAAATTGATGGGCATACAGGTTTGTCTGGGCCACATAACATTTATTAGTTCATCACGGAAAAAAATTTGAATAAGTCAATTTCAGGGAGGTCAGTGGTGTCAGACTGGATTCCTGAGCTGCCGATGAAATCCGGAATGATGGGCTGATAATTTTCAATGGGTGCAATCCATATAGGATCGATTGCTGTAGGAGTTGCCTGGGTCCTAGGGCGCCTTGCTGGGGATCCTTCCTCACTAGATGAGAAGGAGGATAAGGTATAGAGGAATGTGGGATCTTCTTCACTGCCTGAATCCGTGTCGGAGCCAAGTAAGGCGTAAGCCTTTGGTGAATAGCATAGTCTTGACAAATGGGCCTTTTTTTTTTTTTTTCTTCCCCAAACCCCGGGATGTGTGTGGAAGTGGTGCTTTTAGACTTATAATGTGTGGGGCTTGTGTAAGAGTACAATTTATTATAAGAAAAAAGAGATAAAATGTATAAAAGAAAAATCAGATCTAAAAAAAAATTAGACATTCACTACACTAATTGCCCTCCCGATAAATTTACCCGATGCAAATGCCATATATACTCGAGTATAAGCCGACCAGAGTATAACCAGAGACCCATAATTTTGCCCCAAAAATCTGGGAAAACTTAATGACTCGAGTATAAGCCTATTGAGGAAAATGCAGCACCTACTGGTAAACTTCAAAAATAAAAATAGATACCATTAAAAGTAAAATTAATTGAGACATCAGTAGGTTAAGTGTTTTTGAATATCCATATTGAATCAGGAGCCCCATATAATGCTCCATACAGTTCATGATGGGCCCCATAAGATGCTCCATATTAAAATATGCCCCATATAATGCTGCACAAAGGTTAATAATTGCCCCATACAATGCTGTACCGCTCATTAAAGGAATATTCATTATTTTAATGAGCGGTACCACATGACCGCTGAAAACAGGAAGAGCTGCCAGCGCCCGGAGACCATCGGACATGCAGGGACCGCGCCAGGAGCAGGTGAGAATGTGACAGCCGCCGCTCCCCTGGGACAACGACTCGAGTATAAGCTGAGGGGCACTTTCAGCCTAAAAAATGGGCTGAAAATCTCGGCTTATACTCGAGCATATACGATAATGATTTTTTACAAAAGAAAAATGAACATCACCAACAATGTGACGTATGCTCCCCTAATGCACTCGCTAAAAATTGACGTCGCCAACAATGTGATGCACTCTCTTAATGCACTAGAAATTGCCTGACGATAGCAGTTTTTTTTATGCAAAAAGACGCTACCTCCCTATCTATAAAACTACTCTATTTCTAGCCCCCTCCCTTCCAAAAACAAGATCGGATGTCACCAAAACATTGATGTCGGCTATACTAACATGCTACCTATAAATCTACTCTGTACAATTTTTGTTTTTCTCGAAAAGATTGGTCGTCAATAAGACACTGATGCTATGCTACCTCTTAAAATTATGCTGTACTATTTTTTTTTTTTTCTAAAAAATAAAAATCGGACATCGCTTAAACTGCGACTTCCGGTAAGCTACCTAGCTAAAAAGAGAAAGTCCCATGGCGAAGTCTCTAATCAGAGCACTGCGGACACAGGAATAGCACGAATTCTCTGCGCAGAACGCTGCACACACGAAAAAGTACGCTAAAAATTCAATTGGGAGGGGGGTACTGGAACAGGGATGGGAGGACTGGGACATGGATGGGGGAGGTGTTGCTGCTGTGATCACTGACTCACACAGCAGAGCACAGTCACAGGAGGATCTCAATGGAGCAGGAGGCAAAAGATCGCAGGGAGGATCACACTGGCCACCAATGGACTCTTTTACTCAGGTGACACAAAGGGGCTAGAGAACCGCTCTGCACGACAAATCTGAGACAAATCTGGCATGCAGGGCGGTTATCGCTATTTTAGATTACCGTATATACTCGAGTATAAGCCGACCCGAGTATAAGCCGACCCCCCTAATTTTGCCACAAAAAACTGGGAAAACTTATTGACTCGAGTATAAGCCTAGGGTGGAAATTCAGCATTTACCGGTGAATTTCAAAAATAAAAATAGATCATTATTTCCCCATAGCTGTGCCATATAGTGCTCTGCACCGTTCATATTTCCCCATAGGTGTGAACCATATAGTGCTCTGCACCGTTCATTGTGCCCCCTAGCTGTGCCATATACGGTGCTCTGCACCGTTCATTGTGCCCCATAGATGTGCCATATACGGTGCTCTGCACCGTTCACTGTGCCCCATAGCTGTGCCATATACGGTGCTCTGCACCGTTCACTGTGCCCCATAGCTGTGCTGTGCCATATACGGTGCTCTGCACCGTTCACTGTGCCCCATAGCTGTGCCATATACGGTGCTCTGCACCGTTCACTGTGCCCCATAGCTGTGCTGTGCCATATACGGTGCTCTGCACCGTTCACTGTGCCCCATACATAGCTGTGCTGTGCCATATACGGTGCTCTGCACCGTTCACTGTGCCCCATAGCTGTGCCATATACGGTGCTCTGCACCGTTCATTGTGCCCCATAGCTGTGCTGTGCCATATACGGTGCTCTGCACCGTTCACTGTGCCCCATAGCTGTGCTGTGCCATATACGGTGCTCTGCACCGTTCACTGTGCCCCATAGCTGTGCTGTGCCATATACGGTGCTCTGCACCGTTCACTGTGCCCCATAGCTGTGCTGTGCCATATACGGTGCTCTGCACCGTTCACTGTGCCCCATAGCTGTGCTGTGCCATATACGGTGCTCTGCACCGTTCACTGTGCCCCATAGCTGTGCTGTGCCATATACGGTGCTCTGCACCGTTCACTGTGCCCCATAGCTGTGCTGTGCCATATACGGTGCTCTGCACCGTTCACTGTGCCCCATAGCTGTGCTGTGCCATATACGGTGCTCTGCACCGTTCACTGTGCCCCATAGCTGTGCTGTGCCATATACGGTGCTCTGCACCGTTCACTGTGCCCCATAGATGTTCCACATAAATTTGTGCCGCCGCTGCCGCAATAAAGAAAAAAAAACACATACTCACCTCCCTTGATTGCAGCTCCCGGCGTCTCGTTCCGGCGCCTCCATCTTCCCGGCGTCTCTGCTCTGACTGATCAGGCAGAGGGCGCCGCGCACACTGTATGCGTCATCGCGCCCTCTGCCTGAACAGTCAGAGAGCAGAGACGCCGGGAAGATGGAGGCGCCGGCCGGGAAGATGGATCGGCGCCCGGCGGCTGGAACGAGGACAGGTGAATATAACATACTCACCTAGTCCTGGCGATCCTCGCGCTGTCCCCTCCTGTCTTCGGTGCCGCAGCTTCTTTCTCTATCAGCGGTCACCGGCACCGCTGATTAGAGAAATGAATAAGCGGCTCCGCCCCTATGGGAGGTGGAGCCGCTTATTCATTTCTGTAATGAGCGGTCCCACGTGACCGCTGAAGAGAGGAAGAAACTGCAGCGCCGAAGCCCGTGGGACGGCAGGGACAGCGCGAGGATCGCTGGGACTAGGTAAGTATACCTCAGCGCCCTCAGCCCCTCACCTGCCGACCCCACCGCTACCGTGACTCGAGTATAAGCCGAGGGGGGCACTTTCAGCCCAAAAATTTGGGCTGAAAATCTCGGCTTATACTCGAGTATATACGGTAACCCCTTAGGCGCTGATTGTCCAAAAACTATTGTTCAGCCCAGGGCTGTGGAGTCGGAGTTCGTTTTGGTTGGAGTCGGTAGAAATGTACCGACTCCGACTTTTAAAAAAAAAATGTATTTCATAATTGAACTTTCATATGAATTTTATAAATGTTACTCAATTTATATGTTCCATCAAACTATGAACAACAGTGATAAGCAGTTCTGCTGGAGATACATTTCTTACTTGTGTGTCACTGTTCTCTACTGCCCTTATCTAATCTTATACTTGGTTAACCTCATGCTGCCCCCAACCCCCCTACTTACAATGTATGAAGCTGAAAGTGAAAATGTGTTGCAAATTCTTAGTAGTAAAGCTCCTCCTCTGGACTAGATGTTTGGTGTGCGTCTTCCAAGCATCTCACAGCTGCTACTCTGAAGAGGAAGACTGTAAGAAGTATTATCCTTTCAAGAAATTTTGCATCAGTTAACTGTGAGTACATGAGGAATGACAGTATTACTGACCACTATATCTGTTGTACGATCTGGCAATAATTTTGTACAATTGTTTTTAGGAAAAACAATTGTCATTTGGATTGTGAATGCAGAATTAAAAACCTGAGAATGTCAAAGAAGCGTCACATTGAATCAGCTGTATTTGAACATTTCACCATCACTCAAGATACACTGACAGACAATGTTTTCTATGACAAATGATCCAGACGAAAACAAATGCTGTGAAGCCAAGATAAGTGCATATTCAGGCAAAGATAAAAATGCTCCTACCAGAGCTTCTAATCTAAAGAGACATTTACAGCGCTTTCATCCAGAAGTACTGAAAGCAGTGGATGAGAAAGACTGCATCTAAACCAATGAACCAGTGCCCAGCTCTTCCAGCCAAAGGAGCCGAGAACTTTGCAGCCATCAGTTGCAAGATATTTTGTCAGTGACAGTTACTGTGACAATGACAGTAGATACATTTAAAAAACAGATCGTAGTGCTTGTTGTAAAGGATTGTGTGCCTATTTCATTATTTTCACGACCAGCTTTTATGTGTCTGAATGGGGAAATGGCCCGCAAGCTTGGTGATTCTCTGTAGAGAGAGAGAGTATTAGAAAATTAGTAATCGAAGAAGCTTTTAAACAAAAAAGAAGAACTTAAAAAAAACTCTCAAGGGACGCTTTGTTTCTTAAAATGGATGCCTGCACACGTCAGAGTGAACTATTTTGCCATCAATGTCCGATTTGTTTGTGACAAAAATGAAATAGTTCCCAAGACATTGGCAGTAAAAGACACCAAAGCTCATCACAGCAGTGAGTTTCTCCAGGTCTTGGTGGAAAATGTTCTGCAAGACTATGTACTTAAAAAAGAGCAAGTTCTTTCTGTCGTAACTTACAATGCTTCAAATATAAGTACTATTAAGCTAATGAATAAGAGTAATGATGGTGACCAGCAGCTAGAAGAACATTCTGGGTCCACACATACAGAAATGTTTGAAATAGAGGAACACAGTATTGTAACTGAGGAGCAAACTGAGGTTGCTTCAGATGAACCGCAGCATGAGTTAAGATGATCTTGTTGAAACTGTGTCAATACGTTCTTCCATTCATCACATGCGCTGTGTTGTGCATACGCTACAGCTGGCTATAAGAGACAGTCTGCAAGAAGGACATGCTGCTGCACTGATTGGCAAGGTAAGAAAATTGGCTAGTGTTGCCAGAACCCCTAAAGTTGACTCAATTTTGAAGAGACGTGCTGGAAAAGGGGCAATTATTGATCAAGCCACACGATGGGGCAGTACTTAATGATTCAGCGCTTGGTTGAACTGAAAACCTTTCTTGTAGACATGGCTAACCCTCAACTGACGCTAAATGAAAGTCAGTGGAATCGGGTAACTGAGCTGGAAAAATTGCTAGAGCACCCATTTACAGTGACTAAGAAAATACCTTAAAGGAGTGGAAGAACCTGATGTTTCGCCTGTCCCAAAGAGGAGCGTTAATTGCAAGTGGCATTGCTACATCAATGAAATGGAGAGAGGAGCTACTATTACAAAATAACATTTTGGCAGCTGTTTATGTAGACCCAATGCATCTGATTTTTCTAGATGATCAACAGCTAACTAAAGGAAAAGAAGCTCTGTTTGAAATAGCAGTAAGGATGAAAGGGTTGAAGAACAGTCAGGAGGAACAAGAAGAATTTGGTCGTCCTGCCACATCTTCACCCTCATCAACTGATGAAGAATTTAATTTAGAAAAATATTTGGATCACAAGGACCGTGCAAAGCGTTCCTGCATAGAAGAGTCATCCCCATCAAAGAACACAGCCAGTACATTTCAGCAGAATTTTTCATGTGCACTAAAAGAAATTGAGAAATTTGACCGTTCATCAAAAATAACAGTGCAGCAAGCGATTCCTCTGTATCCTGACATTGTCAGAAATTGCCCGAGTGGTTACTGCTTTGCCACCAACCCAAGTTAGTGTAGAGAGGTTGTTCTCTGCTCTCAAAATAATTAGATCAGATTTGAGGGCATCCATGAAGGAGGATCTGACAGAGGCAATACTTTTTCTGAGGACAAATTTATAGATTTCTTATTAACTGCATAACAGTGTTTATTGCATATTTACTTACATGAGTTTAGAAAAGTTTATAAAAGTTATTTGCTATATTCTAATTGTATTCTATTAAATATAGTTTTTGCTCTAAGTGGTCTGATTACTTATATGATAGTGAGAAACTGAATAAGAACGATGTTAATATTTGACAACTGTAAATTTATTGTTACGAATTGGCCATTTATGAAGGAGCCGGAACCTGGTAAAATCCAGGATTCGACGTCGCAACTGTAGCTTACCGACTCCACAGCCCTGGTTCAGCCAATCGGAGCCGAGGGGGTTAATCAGGAGTTGACATCGCGTTCACTTTTCTGTAAGATATGTGACCCTGCTATAATTCTGATGATAGAATCCCTCTAATAGCGTTTTGTTTGTTTTTTAATTTCAGGAAGTTAATGATGCTAAAATTGCCATTCTGACATGTCCATTTGAACCACCTAAACCAAAAACTAAGCATAAGCTTGACGTAACATCAATTGAAGACTATAAGTCTCTTCAAAAGTATGAAAAAGAGAAGTTTCTTGAAATGGTTAAACAGGTTCGTATAATCTTTTTCATGTTCTTGATATTTTGTGCCTTTTTTTTTTTTTTTCAATATCTTACATACGCACTTGGGGCTCATCTGTAATACTGGAGAGAGCTGATGGTTAAAGGGAATCTCAGCAGGATTGTGCCCAGTAACCTACACGGTGTCAGTTCAGCGCCATCATACGGATTAAAATGATATCTTGGTTGATGAAATCCGTCTTGTGGTTGTTTAATCTTTATTTGTAGTTTGCAGTTAATGAGATTCTCGCACTTCGGGATGGCCTGTGGCTGGGTTTGTGTGCAGCGCTTTTTATTGCTCTGCTTGCATATTCATCTGAATAGCTTATGACAGATCACTGATCCTCCAGTGACCTGCCCCCTATTTACATACTGAACGATTTGAGAAAAAACAAAAACACATTTATAAGGCAGGCTGCGGTGGCGACTGTGCTATAGGATGACTCGGTGGATAAATATTTTCGTTTGATGTAGACATGCAGTTTAGTTTACTGTATATACTAGAGTATAAGCCGACCCGAGTATAAGGCTACTTTCACACTGGCGGTTTTTGCCAGACGTCGCAATGCGTCGTTTATGGCAAAAAAAGCATCCTGCAAAGTTGTTTGCAGGATGCGTTTTTGCCCCATAGATTAACATTGGCGACGCTTTGCCACACGTCGCAACCGTCGTGCGACGGTTGCACAGTGTTGTGGCGGACCGCCGGGAGCAAAAAAACGTTACATGTAACGTTTTTGCTCCTGACGGACCACTTTTTCCGACCACGCATGCACGGCCAGAACTCTGCCCCCACCCCCCCGCACCTCACAATGGGGCAGCGGATGCGCCGGAGAAATGCATCCGCTGCGCCCATTGTGCAGTGCGTCAAACGCTAGCGTAGAAATCTCTGCCCGACGCATTGCGACGGGGAGATTCCGACGCTAGTGTGAAAGTAGCCTAATTTTGCCACAAAAAACTGGGAAAACTTATTGACTCGAGTATAAGCCTAGTGTGGAAAATGCAGCAGCTACCGGTTAATGTCAAAAATAAAAATAGATACCAATAAAAGTAAAATTAATTGAGACATCAGTAATTTAAGTGTTTTTGAATATCCATATTAAATCAGGAGCCCCATATAATGCTCCATACAGTTCATGATGGGCCCATAAGATGCTCTATATAAAAATGTGCCACATATAATGCTCCATACAGTTCATGATTGCCCCACAGATGCTCCATATACAATGCTCTGCACCGTTCATTATTGCCCCATAGCTGTGCCATATAGTGCTCTGCACCGTTCATTATTGTCCCATAGCTGTGCCATATAGTGCTCTGCACCGTTCATTTTTGTCCCATAGCTGTGCCATATAGTGCTCTGCACAGTTCATTATTGCCCCATAGATGTGCCATAGAAAGCTGTGCCATTGCTTCTGCAATAAAAAAAAAAAAATGCCATACTCGCCTCTCTTGCTTGCAGCTCCTCAGCGTCCGGTCCCGGCGTCTCTCCGCACTGACTGATGAGGCAGAGGGCGCCGCGCACACTATATACGTCATCGCGCCCTCTGACCTGCACAGTCAGAGCGGAGAGACGCCAGGAAGATGGAGTGGCGCCCGGCGTTTGGAACGTGGACAGGTAAATGACATACTTACCTGCTCCCGACGTCCCGCTCCTTCTCCCGGACAGCTGGTCTTCTGTGCCGCAGCCTCTTCCTCTATCAGCGGTCACCGTTACCGCTGATTAGAGAAATGAATATGCGGCTCCACCCCTATGGGAGTGGAGTCCATATTCATTTCTCTAATGAGCGGTCCCACGTGACCGCTGAACAGGGGAAGAGCTGCGGCACCCGAAGACTGTGGGACTGCCGGGACTAGGTGAGTATGCCTCAGCGCCCTCTCCCCCTCACCCGCCGACCCTGCCACCCACCGTGACTCGAGTATAAGCCGAGAGGGGCGCTTTCAGCCCAAAAATTTGGGCTGAAAATCTCGGCTTATACTCGAGTATATACGGTAATTTGTTTTTTTCCAGAAAAATGGCACCTGCACAGTAGGTTATTTTTCAAGGAGCGATAACTTTTCCATCAACTTTTTTTTAAATGACTGCATTTTGTTATGTACTGGAAGGTGGGGGGAAAAAGTTCCAAGTGTGGCAAATTTGTGAAAAAGCACACAAAAAAATTTCATTGTCACCATATTCCAAAACCTGAAACATTTTCAATTTTAGCTCAATGAGACTGAAGTCTTGGGTTTTTTTTTTGCCTTATGACATCTTTATTCATTACATAGTGGAATGCGTTGAGAACAATAAATCAAAAATGTATGGAAAATCAAATTGCAGGCTGATCCAACTTCAGTGGAAATGCCTTAAGACAAGGAAATGATGTGCAGTAGTGTGTGTGTGGCCTCCATGTTCCTGTATGACCTCCCTACAAAGCCTGGGCATGCTCCTGGTGAGAAGGTGGATGTTCTCATGAAGGATCTCCTCCCATTCCCTGGATTAAAGCATCAGTCAACTCCTGAACCAGTCTGTGATGCAACATGACTTTGGTGGATGGAATAATAATAATAATAATAATTTTTATTTATATAGCTCCAACAAATTCCGCAGCACTTTACAATTAAGCGGGGACATGTACAGACAATACAGACAAATTCAGTACAAGTTAAGACAATTTAAACAGTGACATTAGGGGTGAGGTCCCTGCTCGCAAGCTTACAATCTACAAGGAAAACATGATGTCCCAGATTTGCTCTATTGGATTCAGATCTGGAGAATGGGCAACAAGCCAGTCCATGGCATCAATGCCTTCATAATGCAAGAACTGCTGACACACTTAAACCACATGATACCTAGCATGGTAATGCAACAGAAGGAGCCCACTGCACCTGCATGTAGTCTCACAATGGTTCTGAGGATCTCTTCCCTGTACCTCTGGCTAGCACATGTAGGGCTGTGCAGCCCTCCAAAGAAATGTCTTCCCAAACCATTACTGACCCACTGCCAAACCACTCATGCTGGAGGATTTTGAAGGCAGCAGAACGTTCTTCAAGGCGCGTCTACAGACTCGCGTCTGTCGCGTGCTCAATTTGAACCTGTTCTCCCTGTTGGAAAGCATAGGGAGCCAATGTCGAATATGCCAATCTTGGTGTTCTCTGACAAATGTCAATCACCCTGCATGGTGTTGGGCTGTAAGTACAATGCCCACTTGTGTATGTCTGGCCTTCTTACCACCCTCATGGAGTCTTGTTTCTGACAGTTTGAGCAGACTCATGGATGCAAGTGGACCGTTGGAGGTCATTTTGCAGTGTTCTGGCACACTTTCTCCTTGCACAAAGGAGAAAGTAGCTTAGTTGTTAACCTCCTACGGCCCCTCCACATCTCCTGATATCTTTTCCATGCTCTAGACACTGCTGACACACAGCTACCCTTACCACAGCTCGCACTGATGTGCCATTCTGGATGAGCGTAACTACATGAGCAAATTCTGTGGGTTGTAGACACCGCCTCATGCTAGTGTACCTCTAGGGGTGAGAGCATTGACCAAATGCAAAAGTAACCAAAACAGCCAAAAAGGATGAGTACAAAGAAAGAGTCTGTGGTCACCCCATGCGGAACCACTCCTCTTGCTAATTGCCTATCATTTCTACCTGTTTATTCCATTCGCGCAACAGCAGGAGAAATTGATTCACAATCGGTGTTTCTTCAGAATTGGACTGGTTATTTACAGAAGTGTGACTTGGTATTACATTGTGTTTTGTTCCCTTTATTTTTCTGAGCTGTGTATCTTGATAGATTGGACTTGTACAGGTTTAACCCCTCATTTTTTTTTTTAATTTTTCCGTCAATATGGCTGATATACAACCACAGCCGTCACTCGGAGCCTTTGCGCGCCGGGCTCCGCATCCTATTCCATAATTATCGTCCCCGGCGCCTACGCTGTAAGTTTGTTTTTTGTTTTTTCGGGCATGCATAGTGGCACTGCCCTTTGAACTTACAGCGCAGGCGCCAGGGACGCTAATGAAAGAGGAGGCGGCTCCCGGCACGCAGAGGCCCCGAGTGACTGCTGTGGTGCGTTTGTATTAGGGGGGGAAAGACCTGCCTCTGGGACGATTTCAAGGTATGAGGGACAAATTTCATAAACCATTTTTTCAGCAGTGCCAGGAACAAGAACTAAAAGGGCCACCTTGTCAGAATGCAGCATTCGTGCTGCACAAGGTTGCACTTTTGGTTACAAACACCTGGGGGGTGATAGGTTCCCTTTAATCACATTCTAGCATCAGAAATATGGAGTAAATCACACTTTAGAATTCGATACTGAGTGTATCACTTAAGATTAGGTATGTGTCTATGCATTGAACAAGGAATAGATGTTAGTCTCTGCATCATGAGCTGAAAATTGTTGCGGGGATTGTCCGCATGCTGGTATTAGAAAAGTACCTTTGCGAGCTGTATCGCACTTAATTGGATAATATATGTGGTGCTGCAAGCTCTCACTTTTAATGGCATTAGATGCACAGCGCTGCGGGGCTGTATCACACATCTAAACCCATGTGCCATACAGCCTTTGGCTCTTCTAATCATTATAAATCCTTCTTTAGATGTCAGTTAGCAAGGCCGAAAAAAGACATTTGTCCTTTCAGTTCAGTCTACATTCCGTCAGAATAAATCCCCAGATCTACATCCTTCTAAATAACCTAATTACTGTAAGATATAATATTGTTACGCTCCAGGAAGACATCAGGCCTCTCTTAAACACCTCCACTGAGTTTACCATCACCAACTCCTCAGCCAAGGAATTCCAGATTCTCCCTGCCCTAATAGTGAAGAATCCTCTCCTAAGTTGGTGGAAAAACCTTCTCTCCTCCAGACGCAGAGAATGCCCCCTTGTGACTGTTGCCTTCCTTGATATAAACAGATCCTCTGAGAGATATTTGTATTGTCCCGTTATACACTTATACATGGTTATTAGATCGCCCCTCAGTCCTCTTTTTTTTTTTTTTTTTTTTCCCTAGACTAAATAATCCAAATTTTGCTAATCTCTGGGTATTGTAGTTCCCCATCCCCTTTATATATTTTGTTGCGCTTCTTTGTACTCTTTTGTTACATTATATCCTTCCTGAGCACTGGTGCCCAAAGCTGTACACAGTACTCCATGTGCGGTCTAACCAGGGATTTGTACAGACAGTATAATGCTCTCATCATGTGTATTCAGACCTTTTTCATGCACCCCATGATCCTGTTTGCCTTGGCAGCTGCTGCCTGGCACTGGCTGCTCCAGGTAAGTTTATCATTAACTAGG
The DNA here is from genome assembly GCF_032444005.1 of Ranitomeya imitator. Lineage (NCBI taxonomy): Eukaryota > Metazoa > Chordata > Amphibia > Anura > Dendrobatidae > Ranitomeya > Ranitomeya imitator. The sequence goes on from NC_091287.1 coordinate 195,305,930, forward strand.
ATCCCCAAGTACTTCTCCCTGTCAGATTTACCCAGTGGTTTCCCGTTCAGTGTCTAATGGTGATATTGATTCCTTCTTCCCATGTGTATAACCTTACATTTATCATTGTTAAACCGCATCTGCCACCTCTCAGACCAAGTTTCCAACTTATCCAGATCCATCTGGAAAACGATATTTTACTGTGTAAACCTTCTACCAGATTGTTAATAAATATGTTGAAGAGAATAGGTCCCAACACCAACCCCGGCAGTACCCCATTGGTCACTTCAACCCAGTGAGAGAATATACCATTTATAACCACCCTCTGCTTTCTATCACTAAGCCAGTTACTTATCCATTTACGCACATTTTCCCCCAGACCCATAATTCTCAATTTGTGTGCCAACCTCTTATGTGGCACAGTATCAAACGCTTTGGAAAAGATATACCACGTCCAATGACTCGCCTTGGTCCAGTCTATAGCTTACCTTCCTCTTCATAAAAACTGATTTAGATTGGTTTGACAGGAGCGATTCCTCATAAATAGTGATGAGCGAGTATACTCGTTGCTCGGGTTTTCCCTGAGCACGCTCGGGTGATCTCCGAGTATTTGTGACTGTTTGGAGATTAAGTTTTTGTTGATTAAGCTGCATGATTTATGGCTGCTAGCCAGCTTGAGTACATGTGGGGGTTGCCTGGTTGCTAGGGAATCCCCACATGTAATCAAGTAAACAGTCGCAAGTCATGCAGCTGCTGCAAGCAAAACTAAATCTCCAAGCAGTACCAAATACTTGGAGATTACCCGAGTGTGCTCGGGAAAACCCGAGCAATGAGTATATTCGCTCATCACTACTCATAAACCCTTGCTGATATGGAGCTCCTCTTGTTAAGGCCCCTTCACATTAAGCGACGCTGCAGCGATACCGACAACGATCCGGATCGCTGCAGCGTCGCTGTTTGGTCGCTGGAGAGCTGTCACACAGACAGCTCTCCAGCGACCAACGATGCCGGTAACCAGGGTAAACATCGGGTAACTAAGCGCAGGGCCGCGCTTAGTAACCCGATGTTTACCCTGGTTACCATCCTAAAAGTAAAAAAAAACAAACACTACATACTTACCTACCGCTGTCTGCCCCCGGCGCTCTGCTTCTCTGCACTCCTCCTGTACTGGCTGTGAGCACAGCGGCCGGAAAGCAGAGCGGTGACGTCACCGCTCTGCTTTCCGGCTGACCGACGCTCACAGCCAGTACAGGAGGAGTGCAGAGCAGAGCGCGGGGGACAGACAGCGGTAAGTATGTAGTGTTTGTTTTTTTTAACTTTTACGCTGGTAACCAAGGTTAACATCGGGTTACTAAGCGCGGCCCTGCGCTTAGTTACCCAATGTTTACCCTGGTTACCAGTGAAGAAATCGCTGGATCGGTGTCACACACGCCGATCCAGCGATGTCTGCAGGGAGTCCAGCGACTAAATAAAGTTCTGGACTTTCCTCAGCGACCAACGATCTCCCAGCAGGGGCGTGATCGTTGGTCGCTGTCACACATAGCGATTTCCTTAACGATATCGTTGCAACGATATCGTTGTGTGAAGGTACCTTTAGGGTCGTGACCGACCCGTTTAAGGTTTTAAATACATACAAATTCTACATACATTTGTTTATTGCATCAAGACTTTTTGACTTTTTCAGGAACTTCTTGTTAAACAAAATACAACAAAATAAAATTATTTTACTAAATTGTAAAATGCTCTTATTAAAATTATAACATTTGTGTTGTTGGGGTTAATTTCGACCCAGGTCTAATAGAGTAAAAAAACAATAATAAGTCCCAAAACTGAACTCCTAAACACATTATAAACCAACAGCCCACAGCCAGCTCTACCTCCAACAACTTGAGTTAGGGACATGTCCAGGCATGTATGGCCAAATCAGCTTGGAGTTGGTACTTTGCAGAGTATAGTTTATACTAGCTGAAGAGCCCGGCGTTGCCTGGGCATGGTAAATATCTGGGGTTAGTTATAGCACCTCACGTCTCTTATTTTCCCATCATGCCTCTCATTTTCCCCCTCACTCCTCTTATTTTCCACCTCACTCCTCTCATTCCCCTCCTAACACTTGTCATTTCGACCTCACATCTGTCATTTTCCGATCACTCCACTATTTTCCCTCACTCCTCTCATTTTGCACTCACACCTTTTTCATTTTCACCTCACACCCCTCATTTTCACCTCACACCTCTCATTTTCACCTCAGTATATACATGTTTGTCATCTCCCTTATATATAATATACACCTGTATATCATCTCCTGTATATAGTATATACCTGTATGTCATCGCCCTTGTAAATAGTATATACCTGCTGTATGTCATCTCCTCCTGTATATTGTATATACCTGTATGTCATCTCTTCTGTATATACTATATACCTGTGTCATCTCCTGTATATAGTATATACCTGTATGTCCTCTCCCCTGTATATAGTATATACCTGCTGTATGTCATCTCCTCTTTTATATAATATATACCTGTGTCCTCTCCTCTTGTATATAGTCTATACCTGTGTCATCTGCCCCTGTATATAGTATATACGTTTGTCATCTCCCCTGTATATAGTATATACCTGTGTCATCTGCTCCTGTATATAGTATATACCGGTCATCTCCCCTGCATATAGTATGTACCTGTATCTCATCCCCCTGTATATAGTATATATCTGTATGTCATCTCCTCCTGTATTAGACCGCGTTCACACGTTATTTGGTCCGTATTTTTACCTCAGTATTTGTAAGCTAAATTGGCAGCCTGATAAATCCCCAGCCAACAGGAAGCCCTCCCCCCTGGCAGTAGCTCACACATGACGTCTGGCATTGTCCTGCATTAGGAGGAACCCAGGGCCAACCGCACAGGCATATGGTCCCACCGCACAGGCATATGGTCCCACAAGTGGTCTGAGGATCTCATCTTGGTATCTAATTGCAGTCAGGATACCTCTGGCGAGCACATGGACGGCTGAGCGGCCCTCCAAAGAAATGCCACCCCACACCATTACTGACCCACTGCCAATCCAGTCAAGCTGAAGGATGTTGCAGGCAGCAGATTGCTCTCCATGGCATCTCCAGACTCACGTCTGTCACATGAGCTCAGTGTGAACCTGCTTTCATCTGTTAAGAGCACAGGGTGCCAGTGGGGAATTTGCCAATCCTGGTGTTCTGTGGCCAATTCCAAGCATCCTGCACGGTGTTGGGCTGTGAGCACCACCCTATCTGTAGACGTCAGGCCCTCAGACCATCCTCATGGAGTCGGTTTCTAACAGTTTGTGCAGACACATGCACATTTGTGGCTTGCTGGAGGTCATTTTGCAGGGCTCTGGCACTGCTCCTCCTGTTCCTCCTTGTACAAAGGCAGAGGTAGCAGTCCTGCTGCTGGGTTGTTGCCCTCCTACGACTCCTGGTGTACTGGCCTGTCTCCTGGTAGCGCCTCTGGACACTACGCTGACACACCTTGCCACAGCTCGCAATAATGTCATCCTGGATGAGCTGCACTACCTGAGTCACTTGTGTGGGTTGTAGAGTTCGTCTCATGCTACCGAGTGTGAAATCACAACCAACATTCAAGTGACCAAAACATCAGCCAGAAAGCATTGGTACTGAGATGTGGTCTGTGGTCCCCACCTGCAGAACCACTCCTTTATTGAGGGTGTCTTGATAATTGCCAATAAATTTCATCTGTTGTCTATTCCATTTGCACAACAGTGTGTGAAATTGATTGTCCATCAATTCTGCTTCCTAAGTGGACAGTTTGATTTCACAGAAGTTTAATTTACCGTACTTTGAGTTAGATTCTGTTGTTAGTGTTCCCTTTATTTTTCTGAGAATTGAGAAAAATAATTAAAAAAAATAAATGTTAAACCCCTTCATGACCCAGCCTATTTTGACCTTAATGACCTGGCCGTTTTTTGCAATTCTGACCAGTGTCCCTTTATGAGGTAATAACTCAGGAACGCTTCAATGAATTCTAGCGGTTCTGAGATTGTTTTTTCGTGACATATTGGGCTTCATGTTAGTGGTAAATTTATGTCGATAAATTTTTGCGTTTATTTGTGAAAAAAATAGAAATTTGGCGAAAATTTAGCAATTTTAAAATTTTGAATTTTCATTCTGTTAAACCAGAGAGTTAATAATCAACATTACCCACATGTCTACTTTACATCAGCACACCTTTGGAAACAATTTTTTTTTTCCTAGGAAGTTATAAGGGTTATAATTTGACCAGCGATTTTTCATTTTTACAACGAAGTTTACAGTTTTTTTTAGGGACCACCTCACATTTGAAGTCAGTTTGAGGGGTATATATGGCTGAAAATACCCAAAAGTGACACCATTCTAAAAACTGCACCCCTCAAGGTACTTAAAACCACATTCAAGAAGTTTATTAACCCTTCAGGTGCTTCACAGCAGCAGAAGCAACACGGAAGAAAAAAATGAACATTTAACTTTAGTCACAAAAATGATGCTTTAGCAACAATTTTTTTATTTTCCCAAGGGTAAAAAGAGAAACTGGACCCCAAACGTTATTGTACAATTTGTCCTGAGTACGCCGATACCCCATATATGGGGGGAACCACTGTCTGGGAGCACGACAGGGCTCAGAAGGGAAGGAGCGCCATATGACTCTTTCATTGAAAAATTGGCTCCAATCTTTAGGGGACACCATGTCGCGTTTGGAGAGCCCCTGTGTGCCTAAACACTGGAGCTCCCCCACAAGCGACCCCATTTTGGAAACTAGACCCCCCCCCCCAAGGAGCTTGTCTAGATGCTTAGTGAGCACTTTGAACCCCCAGGTGCTTCACAAATTGATCCGTAAAAATGAAAAAGTACTTTTTGTCACATAAATTTTATTTTAGCCTCAAAATGGATCCTAAAATTTATTGGGCAATTTCTCCTAAGTACACTTGATACGTTAACCAGTTTGTCCTGCGTATGCTGGTACCCCATATGTGGGGATAAACCACTGCCTGGGCGCACGTCGGGGCTCGGAAGGGAGGGAGCACCATTTGACTTTTTGAACGCAAGATTGTCTGGAATCAATTGTGGCGCCATGTTGCGTTTGGAGACCCCTGATGTGCCTAAACAGTGGAAACCCCTCAATTCTACCTCCAACACTAACCCCAATACACCCTTCACCCTAATCCCAACTGTAGCCATAACCCTAATCCCAACCCCAACACACCCCTAACCATAGCCCTAACCACAGCCTAATCTTAACCCTATTTCCAACCCTAGCCCTAATTCCAACCCTAAACCTAAATTTAGCCAGCAATTTTTTATTTTCCCAAGGGTTACTGGAGAAATTGGACCCCAAAAGTTGTTGTCCAGTTTCTCCTGAGTACGCTACTACCCCATATGTGGGGGTAAACCACTGTTTGGGCACATGCCGGTGCTCGGAAGTGAAGTAGTGACGTTTTGAAATGCAGACTTCAATGGAATGCTCTGCGGGCGTCACATTGCGTTTGCAGAGCCCCTGATATGGCTAAACAGTAGAAACCCCCAAGGACGGGGGAGGGTCGGAGGGGAGAGGATGGCGCTGTGGACATAACGGAGGAGTAGGGAACACTGCAGATCGCTGCCGTCTGTCGGTGGGGGGGCCAGATCGGGGTCTCCAGCCATGGCCGATGCTATTGCAGCATCGGCCATGGCTGGATTGTAATATTTCACTAATTTACATAGGTGAAATATTACAGATTGCTCTGATTGGCTGTTTCACTTTCAACAGCCAATCAGAGCGATCGTAGCCACGGGAAGGCGAAGCCACCCCCCCTGGGCTAAAGTACCACTCCCCCTGTCTCTGTAGGTCGGGTGATATTGGAGTTAACCCTTTCACCCGGCCTGCAGGAACGCGATCCGACCATGACGCATATGCTGCGTCACAGGTCGGATTTGCACGGGTTTTCATGACACATACGCTGCGTCAAAGGTCGGGAAGGGGTTAATGCCTGCCGTGAAAAGTCGTATATCAGGTCGTCATCGGGTTAAATCTTGTGTAGTTAAGGCTACCTTCACACTAGCGTTAACTGCAAACCATCACAAATCGTCTTTTTTCCGGAAAAAACGGATGCGTCAAAAAAAAGTGGAAAACCTATGCAACGCATACAGCATTTCGACGAATCCGTCGCAAATCCGCTACACGGTTCCGTCGAAATACTGGATGCGTTGCATCCGTTTTTACCATCCGTTGCATCCGTTTTTACGACGGATCCGTTTTTAAAATGGGAGGCACCCAAATTTGATTGGCTACTGGAAAATAAGGAAAACTATATACTGACTGTATTTACAGCCCATCTTTGAGGGTTTTAGTTTAGTGGCAGAGATGGAAGGTGTACTTGGTAGGATTGCAAGTTTGGTAACTGATGTTATATTTGAGATGAATCGCCTGGATATTATAGTGCGGGAGAAGGAGGCGGCAGCAGAAAGACGGAGGATGCTTCTGCAGCAACGGAGACTGAGACGAGTCTGGATACATCCGATCAATGAACTGCGGATGACCAGGGGTGTCCAGTCCACTGTCTACCTGGAGTTGCGGCACAACCCACAAAAATTCTTCAATTACGTACGGATGAGGATGGAACATTTTGACTATTTGGTTGAAAAACTAGGGGATGTCATCCAAAGGCAGGACACACGGATGAGGCTTGCCATCACACTGGCGGAGCGGCTCCTGGTGACACTGCGGTAAGCCTCTTTTTTTTTTTTTTTTTTTTTTTTTTTTTTTTTGTCATTGCTCATATTGAATGTTACATGCTGCAGACAATACTGCGCTGACACATTGCGTACCATTTTCTGCAGCATGTAATTTTTTTATTGTTTGAGGCCATTCCACTATTTAACACCTGTTTCATTCAGGTTTTATTGTGCATCCCGTCATAAAAAACATTTTCATAGTGCCATTTATTGAAACTTTACCAGGAAACCAAAAAATCAAAAAGTTGTTGGTCTGTGCAATTTTTTCTAACCTTTTTTTTTTTTTCCCCTACAGCTTCCTAGCTACGGGTGAATCTCTCACTTCGCTCCATTACCAATTCCGGCTGGGGTTTTCCACTATTGGCGGAATAGTGAAGGAGACATGTCAGGCTATTTGGGACACTTTTCAGCTGGAGTATATCCCTTAACCATCAATGGACATCTGGTTGAGAAGTGCAGAACAGTTTGAGAAAGTTTGCAATTTCCCAAATTGTGTTGGTGCCGTGGACGGGAAACACATAAGGATTGCTAAACCGGCAGGAGCAGGCTCTGAGTACTACAATTATAAGAAATACTTTTCTATTGTACTTATGGCTATAGCAGACGCCAACTGCAAGTTCCTTGCTGTGGACATAGGAGCCTATGGCCGGTCCAACGATTCTCAAGTTTTTAAAAACTCTCCAATGGGTCGTTGCCTGTATGGAGAGACATACGATTTCCCGCCAGCCAGACCACTCCCAGGAACAAGTGAACCAGCCATGCAATATGTTTGTGTAGGTGATGAAGCCTTTCAACTGTCGCCGCACCTACTGAAACCATACAGCAGCCGTGACTTAAACCGTACCAAGCGGGTATTTAATTACCGCCTTACTAGAGCAAGAAGAGTAGTAGAGTGTTCTTTTGGTATATTGACGGCAAAGTGGAGAGTTCTGCTGACGGCAATCAAACTGCAAACCAAAACTGTAAACAATGTTGTTAAGGCATGTGTGGTGCTCCATAACTTTTGTCCTTTCAAAGGAGCCAGTTTCCTTGGATGACGAAGAATTGGAGACAACCTTGTGGGATTACCGCAATACCTCTGTTCGCGCCACAGGTTCGGTTACTAGGATGAGGGACCAGTTTGCGGATTATTTTGTCACCTGTTGGGCGGATTCCATGGCAAGACATCATTGTGTGACGTTTTTCATGGGTTTTGTTTATGTAAAAATTGTGTTTCTGCAAAAAAAAAAAAAAAAAGTTCCCAAAGCGTTGTTTGCTTGGTAATAAAACCAATGTGTTATACCTTTCAAACGTCTGGTGTTTATTTTTATTTTACCTTTTTTAATAGTTACCATATTACCTTAATGAATCCACACACAGAGTAGAATTTAAATCAGACCGAATTTTATTTATTTTTTTTTAAATTTTCTTTGCAAAAAACATAGTTTTTTTCTTAACTTTTCACAATTTATTTTTATTAAATTTAGAAACATAAAATATTTAGAAACATAAAATATTACAAATCTTCAAAGTGTTGGGTGGAGTAGCGAGGGGAGGAGGGGCTGGAAGGTTGGACCACGTTGATAGGTGGGGAAACCCTACTTGTTTGGGCTGCAGTGGAAGGGTGGTGAAAAGCTGGAGGCTGACCAGAGGGGGGTGGTATTGGGGTAGGTGGGAAAACTTAATGGGGAAGGAAAGCTGGGCAAGGAAGAAGAAAACAGCGGGGAAGACATTTGGTTTGTGGGCCGGGATGGGTATTGGGACTGGGATGGGTATTGGGACTGGGTTGGGTAATGGGGGGCATGGTGTTGAAATGGGGACTGGGATGTGTGGGGGTAGATTGGGGTTCGTGGAGGACCTTAAGTAGAGCATTATGGCAGGTATTCATTACCCGCATCTGTTGTTTAAAAGAAAGCTTCTCCATGCTCCTGAGCATAGATTGGAAAAAAAGATTGGCCGGAGATTTACTTACATCTAAATGCAGCCTATCCAAGCGACTGCTGGTTTCATGGCTTGTTTCACTGATGCGTGATTGCACCATGTTGAAACCAGCAGTCACTTGCTCTCCCAAAATTTTGAAAGAGCTTTGGAAGGATGCATTTAGATGTAAGAATTCAGGAGCATAGCTCCTTTCCTGACCCCTCTGTCGCTGCCGCCACGAACCTAATGGCGGTCTAGAGGTGGCAGGTTCAGAGGGGTGGGGTAAAGGGAATGCTATCTGTTGAGCATCAGATTTGAGTAAGGAAGCCTGCAATAATGCTCCAGTGCTTGAGGTGGATGAAGTGGAGGGGACAGAGGGGTCAGAGGTGTGGGGCCTACCGACGTGGCCCTCGGTGGCGGACTCAGGAGGGATCGCTCCAGAGGGCGCAGAGGAAGATGCAGGCGCACGGTGGCTGGAGAAGGTGCTGTGAAAGAAAAAACAAAAACAATTAATATATTGATATGAAAAAGCCCGGACTGAAACAAAAGTTTAGTTAGACAGGATAACATGGTTATTAGTGGGATGTTGAATACTTACTCTACTCAACATGGTTCGCCTCAGGAAGGAGAGGGCAGGGGCGTATCTACAGGTCCTTCTCAAAAAATTAGCATATAGTGTTAAATTTCATTATTTACCATAATGTAATGATTACAATTAAACTTTCATATATTATAGATTCATTATCCACCAACTGAAATTTGTCAGGTCTTTTATTGTTTTAATACTGATGATTTTGGCATACAACTCCTGATAACCCAAAAAACCTGTCTCAATAAATTAGCATATCAAGAAAAGGTTCTCTAAACGACCTATTACCCTAATCTTCTGAATCAACTAATTAACTCTAAACACATGCAAAAGATACCTGAGGCTTTTATAAACTCCCTGCCTGGTTCATTACTCAAAACCCCCATCATGGGTAAGACTAGCGACCTGACAGATGTCAAGAAGGCTATCATTGACACCCTCAAGCAAGAGGGTAAGACCCAGAAAGAAATTTCTCAACAAATAGGCTGTTCCCAGAGTGCTGTATCAAGGCACCTCAATGGTAAGTCTGTTGGAAGGAACAATGTGGCAGAAAACGCTGTACAACGAGAAGAGGAGACCGGACCCTGAGGAAGATTGTGGAGAAGGACCGATTCCAGACCTTGGGGAACCTGAGGAAGCAGTGGACTGAGTCTGGTGTGGAAACATCCAGAGCCACCGTGCACAGGCGTGTGCAGGAAATGGGCTACAGGTGCCGCATTCCCCAGGTAAAGCCACTTTTGAACCATAAACAGCGGCAGAGGCGCCTGACCTGGGCTACAGAGAAGCAGCACTGGACTGTTGCTAAGTGGTCCCAAGTACTTTTTTCTGATGAAAGCAAATTTTGCATGTCATTCGGAAATCAAGGTGCCAGAGTCTGGAGGAAGACTGGGGAGAAGGAAATGCCAAAATGCCTGAAGTCCAGTGTCAAGTACCCACAGTCAGTGATGGTGTGGGGTGCCATGTCAGCTGCTGGTGTTGGTCCACTGTGTTTCATCAAGGGCAGGGTCAATGCAGCTAGCTATCAGGAGATTTTGGAGCACTTCATGCTTCCATCGGCTGAAATGCTTTATGGAGATGAAGATTTCATTTTTCAGCACGACCTGGCACCTGCTCACAGTGCCAAAACCACTGGTAAATGGTTTACTGACCATGGTATTACTGTGGTCAATTGGCCTGCCAACTCTCCTGACCTGAACCCCATAGAGAATCTGTGGGATATTGTGAAGAGAAAGTTGAGAGACGCAAGACCCAACACTCTGGATGAGCTTAAGGCCGCTATTGAAGCATCCTGGGCCTCCATAACATCTCAGCAGTGTCACAGGCTGATTGCCTCCATGCCACGCCGCATTGAAGCAGTCATTTCTGCCAAAGGATTCCCGACCAAGTATTGAGTGCATAACTGAACATTATTATTTGATGGTTTTTTTGTTTGTTATTAAAAAACACTTTTATTTGATTGGATAGGTGAAATATGCTAATTTATTGAGACAGGTTTTTTGGGTTATCAGGAGTTGTATGCCAAAAACATCAGTATTAAAACAATAAAACACCTGACAAATTTCAGTTGGTGGATAATGAATCTATAATATATGAAAGTTTAATTGTAATCATTACATTATGGTAAATAATGAAATTTAACACTATATGCTAATTTTTTGAGAAGGACCTGTATATGTTCTCTTCTTCCTTCCTGCTGAGCCACTCGGGGCCTGCATCTCCTCGTTAAATTCCCTCTTAAAGCGATCCCTCAGTGACCGCCACCGCTTCCTAACCTTGCCACCTGTGAAGACAAGAATGAAGAGAAAAAAAAAATGGTAAATGCAATACATTACATTCAGCTCTAAACATCACTGAAAGGTGAATACTTACATAGTTTGCTGCTGTGGAAGAAGGTCCTCCCACCTCGGAAAGATGTTCTGGCATACTTCCTCCCAGAGCCGACGGGTGACACTGGTATCGGCATGCCTACGGTCAGCCATGTTCCACATCGGCTCCCGCTCGCGAACCTCCTCGATGAGACACTCAATGTCTACTTCAAAGTCTTCAGCAGGAGCACGTTGTGAAGCCTGTGAGGAAAAAAAAAGAAAAACATAAAAATTAGTACACTGAAACACAAAAGTACCAATTGAATCCCCCCAAAAAACCAACTCACTGATGGCCGACCGCGGCGACGAGTCCGCCGACTCTGGGAGCGGCTGGGAGAACCTTCACGGTTTGCTGAATGTTCAGCAGCAGCAGGAGACTGAAATAAAGGAAAAAAAAATATCTTTAATGTAGGCATATGTTTTCTGTGTTAAGTTATATATGAAAATCTGTTTTGTGTATGGTGCAGTGTGATGTGTGAAGCAAGTGTTTTGCCACTACTTACTTGGTTCCTCCTCCACTTGCATCTCTCCACCCGTCTCGGCCCCTTCTGACAGCTCCTCATCTGATTCAGCTTCCTGTTTAAACAAAATAAATGCATGTAGTGATTAAAAATAATGTAAATTTTTTAAAAAATACAATTTTTATTTACTTACCGATACACGCTGTTGCTGTGGAGGAGGGCTGTCAGAAGAGGACATTGTGGCTGTGGTCCTGGTGGGAAGGCCGGTGGCTGTGGTCCTGGTGGCTCTGTAAGTTAAGACACTTGCAATCTGCTCTACACATTGAAGTAGCAGATTTGGGGTCTTCAAAACTTACTTTTAAAGATGTGAGGCTGTGGTCCTGGTGGGATAGCCGGTGGCTGTGGTCCTGGTGGGAAGGCCGGTGGCTGTGGTCCTGGTGTGTCTGTAATAAGTATAATGGATTTATAGTTAGACCACCCCCCGAACTTGGTAATGTTTAACGATAAACACCCTGTTAAAATGTGAGAAATGTTCATTAAGGTGAACACCAAAACCCAAAAACAGGTGCACGTTATACCATTCATTTCCATGTCCAAAAAAAATATTTTAAAATGTGAACTCACCATGTAAAAATATTTTTACCACATTTTATTTTCTAAAATAACCTCCCCCAAAAACCTTCTAAGGATAGCCTTTAGTAAAAAAGGAGCCCTCAACCAACTCTGTATTGCATGTGTAACCATTGGTACATACACCTGTTTTAAATTTAGCTTTATGAAATTACACTACGGACATTTTTTTAATAAACATTTTTTTTAATTTTTATTTTTTTCGTTTTGTTTTTTTTTTAACATCACAATTAGGAGCAGAAATGCTCTTCATTTTAAATACAAGTACATCAACTGGGAATGGTTTCAACAGTAATAAAATAATCAACACTTTTAAAAAAAATAGCACTCACACATTCTAACCACAAGCTGCAGACAACTAGACTTTGCAATAATACATCCGATTTAAAAAAAAAAAAAAAAAAAATTTTAAGAGGAAAAAAAAAACACATTTACACCGCAGGCTGCACAGACCACTATACTTAGTAAATACATCAGAAAAGGACATTAACCAATATGGCATGGACAAATGCACATGCAATCAACAAGACGCACACAAACATGCCTGCAAGCACACAGGCGCAGTCATAACACAAGCTTAACACATGAACAGGCATAATATTGGTGAAGGCATAATAAGGTGCAGGCACGTGAAGACATACATACAAAAGCACACAGCAGTACAAAAATACACACACACACACACACACACACACACACACACACACACACACACACACACACACACACGAGCACATAGGGCCATGCAAATACACACAGATGCACAAAAGCACACAGGCGGACCCAAACACGAAACGCATACGCACACACACACACAAAAGGCCATCAGTCCTCCGGCTGGAGCTGAATGTCTTCACAGTGGCAGGCCTCAGGGTGGATCTGGACTGTAGCAGGGCACTGGCTGTTGCAGGACGATGGCAGGCCTCAGGTTGTATTCAGGTTTTAAGCTCTTGCTGTAGTCAGTATGTCATACAGACACAAATGCACACACACGCACAGACATGCAGACACATGCACACAGACGCACACAAAAATGGCAATACTCACACTGTTTCTATGGTGGCTGGAGTCTGGTGTGGCAGGAGTGTAGCTTGCAGGTTGGAGTGTAGCTTGCAGGTTGGAGTGTAGCTGGCAGGCTGGGGTCTTGTGGCAGGCTGGAGTCTTGTGGCAGGCTGGAGTCTTGTGGCGTTCAAGGCCCAGGCCAGGTTTATATAGATTTGGGGGTGTCTGGCCAATTGGCTACAAAATCCTGCTTCTGAGCATGCTCAGTATAAAAAAAGTATTGCAGCGCTGCATTGCGTCGTACGACGTGTCTCGACGGATCCGTCGCTCATAGACTTCCATTGTAGCCAACGACGCATGCCGCAGGATGCGTCGCGACACGTTTTTTTGTCGGAGCCAAAAAATGTTACAATCTACGTTTTTTCCAGACGACGTGTCACCAAATTTCGACGCATACGTCGTACACAGCGGATGACAATACGTCACAATGCGTCGCCAATACAAGTCTATGGGGAAAAACCGCATCCTGCAAGCACTTTTGCAGGATGCGGTTTTTCGGCAAAACGACGCATTTTAACGTATTGCAGTTAACGCTAGTGTGAAAGTAGCCTTACTTAATAGAACCGCAGCTACAGGGAGAAGGTGAAGTTTTATTCCCCATGTAGCTGCTTGCTACCAGTCATAGGGGTAGTGCAAGAAGCAGTCACAGCTTACTGTACAGAAGGCACAGCTATGTTCAATCCCTGGTACATTAGCAGAGCTGGAGGTCAATGTATTCCTAGCTGTAATAACTCCTGTCTCTTTATAGTGAGTTGACTGTAACTTCTCCCTACATCGCCCTTATGATTGGCACAGACCAATTACATGGAGGATACGAGTATATTATCTATTAGGAACCGCTTTTCTAATAAGCTAACTACACAGGGGTTAAATGTGATTATCTGCAGATTAACACTTTTTGTAGGCAATTGGCAATTTTTGATGTGATTTGTTACATTTGAATATAGTAATTTGCTTTTTTAACTTTCTTGCACGAGTGTTAATAAAGTCCTGACTGCACTAATTAGTTTGGTTGTATGTAGGACATGCATGGACCGACAATACATTGTGACCATGGAATTGGTCGTGTACTTGCTTAACCATTCAGCTACATCAGATGAACAGGAGCAGGTGTGGCCTGGTTGTTAAGATGGTTATACCAAATCAATCAAATGTTGGCTGTATACACAATAGTAATTCCACTTCAAAAATCACATTCTCACAAGATCCATTGTATTCCTTTTGAGGCTGTGTGGGGGTTTTGGGAAACAAGCAATGGCACTGCTCTCAGGAAAGGCATTGTCAAAAAGCATTAAAACCGTTTGGTATATGATGGCACTATGTAAGTAGGCATAAATAAAACATACAGCTGAGTTACTGTATATTGTTATGGGTGCATCACTATAAAAGCCATTGTACAACTGAAAGCCCAAGCTGCTCATCCGCTAGACTGCCTCAGAAACCTAGTTTTAACCCCTTCGCGACACGCGCCGTACTAGTACTGCGCTGCCGGCACTGCATTAGTGCCAGCAGCAGTACTAGTACGGCGCACCGATCACCGTGGTCTCGCGCTGAGCGCCGCGGTGATCGGGTGCGGGTGTCAGCTGTATGACAGCTGACACCCCGCAGCAATGCCCACGATCGGCGCTATCGCCGATCGCGGGCATTTAACCCCTCTGATGCCGCTGTCAGTAGTGACAGCGGCATAGAAGGGGATCGCGCAGGGACGGAGGCTCCCTGCGCTCTCCCACCGGAGCAACGCAATGAGATCGCGTTGCTCCGGTGACCCAGAAGGAGTCCCCGGATCCAAGATGGCCGCCGGACTCCTTCCGGGTCATGAAGTGACCTGGCTAGCCGGCGCCTGCTGAGAGCAGGCGCTGGAAAGCCAGCTAAGCTGCCTGTCAGATCGTTGATCTGACAGTGTGCTATGCACAGTGTCAGATCAACGATCTGATCTAATACAGAGATGTCCCCCCCTGGGACAATGTTAGAAAGTAAAAAAAAAAAAAAAAAAAAAAATAGAATGTGTAAAAAAAAATTTCCCAATAAATCCATTTATTTATGTAAAAAAAAAAACAAAACAATAAATGTACACATATTTGGTATCGCCGCGTCCGTAACGACCCGCTCTATAAAACTATCCCACTAGTTAACCCCTTCAGTGAACACCGCAAAAAAAAAAAAAGGCAAAAAACAACGCTTTATTATCATACAGGCGAACAAAAAGTGGAATAACACGCGATCAAAACGACGGATATAAATAACCATGGTACCGCTGAAAACGTCATCTTGTCCCGCAAAAAAAAAAGCCGCCATACAGCATCATCAGCAGAAAAATAAAAAAGTTATAGCTCTCAGAATAATGCGATGCAAAAAACAATTATTTTTTTATATAAAATAGTTGTTATTGTGTAAAAGCGCCAAAACATATAAAAAATTACATAAATGAGGTATCGCTGTAATCGTACTGACCCGAAGAATAAAACTGCTTTATCCATTTTACCACACGTGGAACGGTATAAACGCCTCCCCCAAAAGAAATTCATGAATAGCTGGTTTTTGTTCATTCCGCCTCCCAAAAATCGGAATAAAAAGCGATCAAAAAATGTCATCTGCCCGAAAATGTTACCAATAAAAACGTCAACTCGTCCCGCAAAAAACAAGACCTCATATGACTCTGTGGGCCAAAATATGGATAAATTATAGCTCTCAAAATGTGGTGATGCAAAAACTATTTTTTGCAATAAAAAGCGTCTTTTAGTGTGTGACGGCTGCCAATCATAAAAATCCGCCAAAAAAACGCTATAAAAGTAAATCAAACCCCCCTTCATCACCCCCTTAGTTAGGGAAAAATAATAAAATGTAAAAAAATGTATTTATTTCCATTTTCCCATTAGTGCTAGGGTTAGGGCTAGGGTTAGGGTTGGGGTTAGGGTTTCAGTTATAATTGGGGGTTTCCACTGTTTAGGCACATCAGGGGCTCTTCAAACGCGACATGGCGTCCGATATCAATTCCAGCCAATTCTGCTTTGAAAAAGTAAAACAGGGCTCCTTCCCTTCCGAGTTCTCCTGTGTGCCCAAACAGTGGTTCCCCCCAACATATGGGGTATCAGCGTTATCAGGACAAGTTGGACAACAACTTTTAGGGTCCAATTTGTCCTGTTACCCTTGGGAAAATAAAAACATAGGGGATAAAATATCATTTTCGTGGAAAAAAAAATATTTTTTATTTTCACGGCTCTGCGTTATAAACTGTAGTGAAACACTTGTTGGTTCAAAGCTCTCACAACACATCTAGATAAGTTCCTTGGGGGGGTCTAGTTTCCAATATGGGGTCACTTGTGGTGGGTTTCTACTGTTTAGGTACATCAGGGGCTCTGCAAATGCAACATGACACCTGCAGTCCATTCCATCTAAGTCTGCATTTCAAACGGTGCTCCTTCCCTTCCGAGCTCTGCCATGCACTCAAACGGTGGTTCCCCCCCACATGTGGGGTATCAGCGTACTCAGGACAAATTGGACAATAACATTTGTGGTCCAATTTCTCCTGTTACCCTTGGGGAAAAAAAAATTGCGGGCTAAAACATCATTTTGTGGAAAGAAAAAATGATTTTTTAATTTTCACAATGCTACATTCTAAACTTTAGTGAAACAATTGGGGGTTAACAGTGCTCACCACACATCTAGATAAGTTCCTTAGGGGGTCTTCTTTCCAAAATGGGGTCACTTGTGGGGGGTTTCCACTGTTAAGGCACGTCAGGGGCTCTCCAAATGCGACATGGCGTCCGATCTCAATTCCAGCCAATTTTGCATTGAAAAGTCAAATGGCACTCCTTCCCTTCCGAGCTCTGCCATGCGCTCAAACAGTGGTTTATCCCCATATATGAAGTATCGACGTACTCAGGACAAATTGCACAACAACTTTTGGGGTCCAATTTATCCTTTTACCCTTGGGAAAATAAAAAATTTGGGGCAAAAATCATTTTTTGTGAAAATTAATAAAAAATGTTTTTTTACGGCTCTACATTATAAACTTCTGTGAAGCACTTGGAGGTTCAAAGTGCTCACCACACATCTAGATTAGTTCCTTAGGGGGTCTACTTTCCAAAATGGTGTCACCTGTGGGGGTTTCCACTGTTTAGGCACATCAGGGGCTCTCCAATCGTGACATGGGCTCCGATCTCAATTCCAGCAAATCTTGCATTGAAAAGTCAAATAGCGCTCCTTCCCTTCCGAGCTCTGCCATGTGCCCAAACAGTGGTTTACCCCCACATATGGGGTATCGGCGTACTCAGGACAAATTGTACAACGACTTTTGTGGTCCAATTTCTCCTGTTACCCTTGGTAAAATGAAACAAATTGGACCTGAAGTAAAAATTTTGTGAAAAAAAATTTAAATGTTCAATTTTTTTAAACATTCAAAAAATTTCTGTGAAGCACCTGAAGGGTTAATAAACTTTTTGAATGTGGTTTTGAGTACCTTGAGGGGTGCAGTTTTTAGAATGGTGTCACTTTTGGGCATTTTCTGTCATATAGACCCCTCAAAGTCACTTCAAGTGTGAGGTGGTCCGTAAAAAAATGGTTTTGCAAATTTTGTTGCAAAAATGAGAAATCGCTGGTCAACTTTTAACCCTTATAACGTCGTAACAAAAAAAATTGTTTCCAAAATTGTGCTGATGTAAAGCAGACATGTGGGAAATGTTGTTTATTAACTATATTATGTGATATAACTCTCTAATTTAAGGGCATAAAAACTAAGAGTTTGAAAATTGCTAAATTTTCATAATTTCCGACAAATTTTTGTTTTTTTCACAAATAAATGCAAGTCATATCGAAAAAGTTTTACCACTGTCATGAAGTACAATATGTCACGAGAAAACAGTGTCAGAATCACCAGGATCCGTTGAAGCGTTTCAGAGTTATAACCTCATAAAGTGACAATGGTCAGAATTGTAAAAATTGGCCCTGTCACTTAGGTGAAAACAGGCTTTGGGGTGAAGGGGTTAATATTGAGGTTTTTTTTTACAGAAAAGGATTTACCGTAATTAATGTGAAAGTGCATGTGCCATGGCCCTTTGATTTGTATGACAGTCTTATCTTTGTGTTGTGCAACAAGTTTATTTTCTATTTTTGGTATGCTCTTTGTTTTGTTTTTGTCATTGATACCTTCTTTGTACAGAAAACAATATTTCGGGATTTTGATTCCTAGATGGTTAAAACTGATGGAGACATGACAACAATTTTGTTTTGTATTTGCAGATTAAAGATACTGGTGCTAATATTGCCATATGTCAATGGGGCTTTGATGACGAAGCAAACCATCTCTTACTTCAAAATGAGCTACCTGCTGTCCGTTGGGTCGGAGGGCCTGAAATAGAGGTGAGGAGTCTGCATAACTTTAAAGGGATAATTCTCACTAATGGGCGTTAGATCATTTATACTGATTGTCTGGTTCCTTGCATGGCTAGCTGAAAAGTCATGAAAACACTGGGCTGTCAATGACACACGTTATTACCTGCAGAATAGGCCCCAAATGGATTTTTTTTTCTTTTACAGCTTTGCATTTCCTAAAAAAAAAATATAAATAAATAAATATATACTAACTGAAGAGCCCGGCGTTGCCTGGGCATAGTAAATATCTGTGGTTAGTTATAGCACCTCACTTCTCTTATTTTCCCATCACGCCTCTCATTTTCCCAATCACATCTTTCATTTTCCCCCTCACATCTCTCATTTTCTCCCTCACACCTCTCATTTTCTCCCTCACTCCTCTCATTCCCCCCTAACACTTGTCATTTCAACCTCACATCTGTCATTTTCTGATCACTCCACTATTTTTCCTCACTTCTCTCATTTTGCACTCACACCTTTTCATTTTCACCTCACACCTCTCATTTTCACCTCATCACCTCAGTATATTTGTTTGTCATCTCCCTTATATATAGTATACATCTGTATGTCATCTCCTGTATATAGTATATACCTGTATGTCATCTCCCCTGTATATAGTATATACCTGCTGTCATCTCCCCTATATATAGTATATACCTGTATGTCATCTCCTCCTGTATATAGTATATACCTGTCATCTCCCCTGTATATAGTATATATCTGAGTGTCCTCTCCTCCTGCATATAGTATATACCTGCATGTCATCTTCTATATATAGCATATACCTGTATGTCATCTCCTCCTGTATATAGTATATACCTGTATGTCATCCCCTCCTGTATATATATGTACCTATATGTAATCTCCTCCTCTATATAGTATATACCTGTGTCATCTCTCCTGTATATAGTATATATCTGTGTGTCATCTCCCCTCTATATAGTATATACCTGTGTGTCATCTCCTCCTGTATTAGACCTCGTTCACACGTTATTTGCTCAGTATTTTTACCTCAGTATTTGTAAGCTAAATTGGCAGCCTGATAAATCCCCAGCCAACAGGAAGCCCTCCCCCTGGCAGTATATATTAGCTCACACATACACATAATAGACAGGTCATGTGACTGACAGCTGCCGTATTTCCTATATGGTGCAATTGTTGTAGTTTGTCTGCTTTTTCAAGTTGTGTGTGTTGAGTTGCGTGTGGCGACATGCATGTAGCGACTTTTGTGAGATGAGTTTTGTGTATCAACATGAGTGTAGCAACTTTTTGTGTGTCGAGTTACATGTGACAGGTTAGTGTAGCAAGTTGTGTGCAGCAAGTTTTGCGCATGGCGAGTTTTGCGCGTTGCGAGTTTTATGTGTGGTGCCTTTTGAGTATGCAAGTTTTGTGTGAGGCAATTTTTCCGCGTGTGCAAGTTTTGCGTGTGGCGAGTTTTTCATGAGGAGAATTTTGCATTTGTGGCGAGTTTTGCAAGAGCCTAGTTTTTGCATGTGGCGAGTTCTGCGCGTGGTGAGTTTTGAGTGGCGACTTTTGTGTTTTGACTTTTATGTGGCGAGGTTGGTGTATTTGTGGTGAAATGTGTGCTGAGGGTAATATGTGTTCAAGCACGTGGTAGTGTGTGGCGCATTTTGTGTGTGTTCATATCCCCGTGTGTGGTGAGTATCCCATGTCGAGGCCCCACCTTAGCAACTGTACGGTATATACTCTTTGGCGCTATCGCTCTCATTCTTTAAGTCCCCCTTGTTCACATCTGGCAGCTGTCAATTTGCCTCCTACACTTTTCCTTTCATTTTTTCCCATTATGTAGATAGGGGCAAAATTGGTGAATTGGAACGCGCGGGGTTAAAATTTCACCTCACAATGTAGCCTATGACGCTCTCAGGGTCCAGACGTGTGACTGTGCAAAATTTTGTGGCTGTAGCTGCGACTGTGCAGATGCCAATCCCGGACACACACACACACACACACACACACACACACACACACACACACACACACACACACACACACACACACACACACACACACACACACACACACACACACACACACACACACACACACACACACCTTTATATAGTAGATATATATATATATATATATTCAGATCAAAAGTTTGGACTCGCCTTCTCACTTACAGATTTTTCTGTTTTCATGACATGACTATGAAAATTGTACATCCACACTGAAGGCAAAACTATGAATCAACACATGTGAAATGATATACTTGTTCAAATATTTATTAAACATTTTGAAAATGTTGGTAATTTGATTAAATTTGAGCAAAAGTAGATTATGTATATATAACCAAAGACAACTTGTAAAGTAGTATCATTTACATAGTAGATTTTTTTTACATCATATATAGAATAGAATAACTTATTTTTCCACATTGTGGCTATAGTATTTTTAACCCCTTAGTGACAGAGCCAATTTGGTACTTAATGACCGGGCCAATTTTTGCAATTCTGACCACTGTCACTTTATGAGGTTATAACTCTGGAAAGCTTCAATGGATCCCGCTGATTCTGAGATTGTTTTTTTTCGTGACATATTGTACTTAATGTTAGTTGTAACATTTCTTCGATATTACTTGCGATTATATATGAAAAAAACGGAAATATGGCGAAAATTTTTGTCTACTTTAAATCAGCACAATTTTGGAAACAAAATTTTTTTTTCGTTAGGGAGTTATAAGGGTTAAAAGTTGACCAGCAATTTCTCATTTTTACAACACCATTTTTTCTTTTAGGGACCACATCACATTTGAAGTCATTTTGAGGGGTCTATATGATAGAAAATAATGAAGTGTGACACCATTCTAAAAACTACACCCCTCAAGGTTCTCAAAACCACATTCAAGAAGTTTATTAACCCTTTACGTGCTTCACAGGAACTGAAACAATGTGGAAGGAAAAAATGAACATTTAACTTTTTTTTGCAAACATCTTAATTCAGAACCATTTTTTTTATTTTTACAAGTGTAAAAACAGAAATGTAACCATAAATTTTGTTATGCAATTTCTCCTGAATACGCCAATACCCCATATGTGGGGGTAAACCACTTTTTGGGCGCACCGCAGAACTTAGAAGTGAAGGAGCGCCGTTTGACTTTTTCAATGCAGAATTGGCTGGAATTGAGATCGGACGCCATGTCACGTTTAGAGAGCCCCTGATGTGCCTAAACAGTGGAAACCCCCCACAAGTGACACCATTTTGGAAACTAGACCCCTTAATGAACTTATCTAGATGTGTGGTGAGCACTTTGAACCCCCATGTGCTTCACAGAAGTTTATAATGTAGAGTCGTGAAAAAAAAAAAATCGCATTTTTTCTACAAAAATGATCTTTTTGCCCACAAATTTTTATTTTCACAAGGGTAACAGGAGAAATTAAACCACAAAAGTTGTTGTGCGGTTTCTCCTGAATACGTCGATACCCCATATGTGAGGGTAAACCACTGTTTGGGCGCACCGCAGAGCTTGGAAGTGAAGGAGCGCCGTTTTACTTTTTCAATGTAGAATTGGCTGGAATTGAGATCGGACGCCATGTCGCGTTTGGAGAGCCCCTGATGTGCCTAAACAGTAGAAACCCCCCACAAGTGACCCCATTTTGGAAACTAGACCCCTTAATGAACTTATCTAGATGTGTGGTGAGCACTTTGAACCCCCATGTGCTTCACAGAAGTTTATAATGTAGAGTCGTGAAAAAAAAAAATCGCATTTTTTCTACAAAAATGATCTTTTTGCCCACAAATTTTTATTTTCACAAGGGTAACAGGAGAAATTGCACAACAACTTTTGTGGTCTAATTTCTCCTGAGTACGCTGATACCCAATATGTTGGGGTAAACCACTGTTTGGGCGCACCGCAGAGCTTGGAAGAGAAGGAGTGCCGTTTTACTTTTTCAATGTAGAATTGGCTGGAATTGAGATTGGACGCCATGTCGCGTTTGGAGAGCCCCTGATGTGCCTAAACAGTAGAAATCCCCCACAAGTGACCCCATTTTGGAAACTAGACCCCCCATGGAACTTATCTAGATGTGTGGTGAGAACTTTGAATGCCCAAGTGCTTCACAGAAGTTTATAATGCAGAGTCGTGAAAATAAAAAATATTTTTTTTTCCACAAAAAAGATATTGTAGCCCCCAAGTTTTTATTTTCACAAGGGTAACAGGAGAAATTGGACTGCAATAGTTGTTGTCCAATTTATACTGAGTATGCTGATGCCCCATATGTGGGGGTAAACCACTTTTTGGGCGCACGGCAGAGCTCGGAAGGGAAGGAGCGCCGTTTTGGAATGCAGACTTGGATAGAATGGTCTGTGGGCGTTATGTTGCGTTTGCAGAGCCCCTGATGTACCTAAACAGTAGTAACCCTCCACAAGAGACCCCGTTTTGGAAACTAGACCCCCCAAGGAACTTATATAGATGTGTGGTGAGAACTTTGAATGCCCAAGTGCTTCACAGAAGTTTATAATGCAGAGTCATTAAAAAAAAAAAAAAAAAAAAAAAATATATATATATATATATTTTTTTTTTTTTCCACAAAAAGGATTTTGTAGCCCCCAAGTTTTTATTTTCACAAGGGTAACAAGAGAAATTGGACCCCAGAAGTTGTTGTCCAATTTATCCCGAGTATGCTGATGCCAAATATGTGGGGGTAACCCACTGTTTGGGCGCACGGCAGAGCTCAGAAGGGAGGGAGCACCATTTGACTTTTTGAGCGCAAAATTGGCTGTAGTGTTTGGAGACCCCTGATGTACCTAAACAGTGGAAACCCCCCAATTCTAGCTCCAACCCAACTCCAACACACCCCTAACCCTAATCCCAACCCGATCCATAATCCTAATCACTAACCCTAACGATAATCCCAACCCTTACCCCAAAACAACCCTAATGTCAACCCTAACCATAACCCTAATCAAAACCCTAAATCCAACACACCCCTAATCTCAACACTAACCTCAAACCTAACCCTAATCCCAATACACCCCTAATCACAACCCTAACCTTAACCCTAATCCCAAACCTAACCCTAATCCCAAGCGTAACCCTAATGCCAACCCTAATCCAAACCCTAACCCTAATACCAACTCTAATCCAAACCCTAACCCTAATCCCAACTCTAACTGTAACTTTAGCACCAACCCTAACCCTAGCCCTCACCCTAGCATCCGTCGCAATCCGTCATTTTGGACAAGAAACGGATCCTGCAAATGTGCCCGCAGGATGCGTTTTTTGCCCATAGACTTGTATTGCCAATGGATCGTGACGGATGGCTACACGTCGCGTCCGTAGTGCACTGGATCAGTGTTTTGGCGGACCGTCAGCACAAAAAAACGTTCAATTTAATGTTGTTTTTGTACGTCGCATCCGCCATTTCTGACCGCGCATGCGTGGCCGTAACTCCGCCCCCTCCTCCCCAGGACATAGATTGGGCAGCGGATGCGTTGAAAAACTACATCCGCTGCCCACGTTGTGCACAATTTTCACAACGTGCGTCGGTATGTCGGGCCGATGCATTGCGACGGCCCCGTACCGACGTAAGTGTGAAAGAAGCCTAACCCTAAATTTAGCGCCAACCCTAACTCTAAATTTAGCCCCAACCCTAAATTTAGCCCTAGCCCTACCCCTAGCCCTACCCCTAATTAAAGAGATCGTGTTTTTTTTTTTTTTTGCGATCGCCGGTAAACGGTTAATTACCGGCGATCGCAAATGCAGGGTGGGTTAAAAACCCCCCGAATCATGTTCTCTGGGGTCTCGGCTACCCCCGGCAGCCGAGACCCCGGAGAAAATCCGACTCTGGGGGGCGCTATTTACTTTTTCCACAGCGCCGTTAATTAACGGCGCTGTGGTTTAAGTACCTTTAGCGGCCGCCGTTAAAAGGCGTATCGGCGGTCGCTAAGGGGTTAATTGTGAGCAGGATTTGAAGAATGATCTGTTTCTTGTCCGGACTATGTTCTGTGAGACCTAATGATAAAAGAGCTGTTTGTGGGCTCAAGCTTTGTTTTCTTTGTTAATCTTATTTATGATGTCAGAGGTTTGAGACCAAAGTAAATTTAATTTTGGGCAACTCCAAAACATGTGAAGTATATCCCCTTTTTGACTACATTCTCTCCAGCATAAATGTGAATTGTCCTTATCAAAGTGGGCCAATCTGGCTGGGGTGTAATACCATCGAGAAATGACATTGAAATGAGATTCCTGTAGGGACATTGAGAGTGTAGAGTCATATGTTGAAGTTAATGCGAAATATTTAATTCTCTCTCCCATTTATTAGTATGAGGGCTTTTTACCATATCAGCATCATGGTTTAGGGACCCCCCCCCCCAATAAGTTTACAACTTATCCAGATCAATCTGTAGCAGAATACTATCTTCTCTTGTATTAACTGCTTTACATAGTTTTGTATCATCTGCAAATATCGATATTTTACTGTGTAAACCTTCTACCAGATCATTAATGAATATGTTGAAGAGAACAGGTCCCAATACTGACCCCTGCGGTACCCCACTGGTCACAGCGACCCAGTTAGAGACTATACCATTTATAACCATCCTCTGCTTTCTTATCACTAAGCCAGTTACTAACCGATTTACACACATTTTCCCCCAGACCAAGCATTCTCATTTTGTGTACCAACCTCTTGTGCGGCACGGTATCAAACGCTTTGGAAAAATCGAGATATACCACGTCCAATGACTCACCGTGGTCCAGCCTATAGCTTACCTCTTCATAAAAACTGATTAGATTGGTTTGACAGGAGCGATTTCTCATAAACCCATGCTGATATGGAGTTAAACAGTTATTCTCATTGAGATAATCCAGAATAACATCCCTCAGAAACCCTTCAAATATTTTACCAACAATAGAGGTTAGACTTACTGGCCTATAATTTCCAGGTTCACTTTTAGAGCCCTTTTTGAATATTGGCACCACATTTGCTATGCGCCAATCCTGCGGAACAGACCCTGTCGCTATAGAGTCCCTAAAAATAAGAAATAATGGTTTATCTATTACATTACTTAGTTCTCTTAGGGTACCTTCACACTATACCATTTCGATCGCTACGACGGTACGATTTGTGACGTTCCAGCGATATCGTTACGATATCGCTGTGTCTGACACGCAGCAGCGATCAGGGATCCTGCGGAGAATCGTACGTCGTAGCAGATCGTTTAGAACTTTCTTTCATCGCTGGATCTCCCGCTGTCATCGCTAGATCGGTGTGTGTGACACCGATCTAGCGATGCGATCCAGCGATGCATTCGCTTGTAACCAGGGTAAACATCGGGTTACTAAGCGCAGGGCCGCGCTTAGTAACCCGATGTTTACCCTGGTTACAAGCGTAAAACTAAAAAAAAACAAACGGCACATACTTACATTCTGGTGTCCGTCAGGTCCCTTGCCGTCTGCTTCCCGCACTGTGACTGCCGGCCGTAAAGTGAAAGCAGAGCACAGCGGCTGTGCTTTCACTTTCACTTTACGGCCGGCAGTCAGTGAGTGCGGGAAGCAGACGGCAAGGGACCTGACGGACACCAGAATGTAAGTATGTGCTGTTTGTTTTTTTTTTAGTTTTACGCTTGTAACCAGGGTAAACATCTGGTTACTAAGCGCGGTCCTGCGCTTAGTTACCCGATGTTTACCCTGGTTACCCAGGGACCTCAGCATCGTTGGTCGCTGGAGAGCTGTCTGTGTGACAGCTCCCCAGCGACCACACTACGATTTGCCTACGATCACGGCCAGGTCATATCGCTGGTCGTGATCGTAGGTAAATCGTATAGTGTGACGGTACCCTTAGTACTCGTGGGTGTATGCCATCCGGACCCGGAGATTTTCACCTTTAATGTTTTCATTCTGTCTGATATGTTGGGCAAGAGGCTCCATCACCATATCAACGAGAACGGGACATCCCTGCCTCGTTCCATTGGATATGGAGAAGAGGGCAGAGGAGTTATTATTTGTAAAGATTTTTGCTGTGGGGTTTTGATATTAAGCAAGTATAGAGGAGATTCAGTTATTGAAACAAAATTCAATCATCGTTTGTTTGAGGAAGCACCAGTTTAAGCTGTCAAACGTTTTTTCAGCGTCTAGAGAAATAAATATTGTAGGTTGTTTGGTGGAGTTAGCAATTTTTATTGCATTAATTGCTCTCCTTGTACCATCTGAAGCATGGCGGTTTCTCACAAAACCTATTTGATCGCTATTAATCAATTCCGGTAGCACTTTTCAAGGTCTGTTGGCAAGTATTTTGGCGTAAATTTTAATATCCGAATTTTTGAGAGATATAGGACGAAAATTTGTAATGTTTTCGGGGTCTCCTTTGGGTTTAGGTATAAGAACTATGGATGCCTCCAACATCTCTTTGGGATATGCATCTGAGAGTGAGGCTGAATTAAAAGTTTGAGATTGCTTCATGGAAAGAAGACCGAAGAATGTTTTGTAATAGTCATTACCGAAGCCATCAGGGCCTGGAGACTTTGCCACTGTAAGGTTTTTTATGCAATCCTCGATTTCTTCAGCTGTGAAGGGCGAGGTGAGAGAGGCCAACTCCTCCGCTGAGATCTTTGGGAGATTGAGAGAGGAGAGATAAGAGTTAATGTTTTTTTTCTTGGCTTTGCGAGAGGGTGGGAAGGGAGTTTATATTGTATATTTTTTCATAGTAGTTTGCAAATTCATTTGCGATGTCTTGTGGATTTACTAAGATTCTACCATCAGAAGTTCTGATTTTGTTGATTCTTTCTCGTATTCTTTTATTTTTGATTCTACTGGTAATGAATTTGGTGGGCTTGTTTAGGGAAGTTTACATTTTAAATTTGGAGGAGGCTACCATTTGATCAAAAGAGGAAAAGATCAGGAGTCTGAGTTCTTGTCTCGGTTAAAAGATTTCTACTTGTAGGTTTAAAAAAGGTGTATGAAGGGCTATTTGAGAGATGATTTTCTTATTTTAATTGAGCTTGAATGTTTTCTATCTTAGATTTGTTATTTCTCTTTTCTTGTGATGTGAGTTAGATAATTATTCCCCTAATAACTACTTTATGGGCACACCACTTGATGATGGGGTTCATATTTTCCGTGTCGTTTTCCTTGAAATAATTTTTAATTGAATTTTCAATTGAGTTTTTGTAGGAAGGTTTATTGATAATGTATGGGTTACATTTCCACGTATTTCTGTTGTTGATTGGTGGTCCCAAAGTGAGCATTCCGATTACTGGAGAATGGTCAGAGATTTTGTCTCCTATGTATATTTTTTCAAATTTTGGGAGCGTAAATACATGCGAGAGTATTAAATCAATTCTAGAGGCCGTTTGATGAACCTCTGAAAAATGAGAACTCAATAGAGGACGTGTTGATACATGTAAAAATATCAGAGCTCGCCTCGGGACAGCCAACCATCCTGATAGGCAGACTGTGGACTGAGTTAAAGTCCCCCAAAAGAATTGTATCCCCTTTTTTAATTTTAAGTATTTTAATCACTTTATTGAGGAAGTTAATTTGTCTAGTATTAGGGACATAGAGATTAGTTATTGTACAGAGATGGCTATTAAGACGACAGATTAATATATGGAATCTGCCCTCAGGGTCTTTAAATTCTTCCAGGAATTCAAATGATGTTGAGTTTTAATTAACGTGACTATCCCAGCTTTTCTTTTTGAACTACAAGATTCGTATATACCGTATATACTCGAGTATAAGCCGAGATTTTCAGCCCAAATTTTTGGGCTGAAAGTTCCCCTCTCGGCTTATACTCGAGTCAAGGTGGGTGGCAGGGTCGGCGGGTGAGGGCGCTGAGGCATACTTACCTGCTTCCAGCAATCCTGGTGCTCCCCGCCTGTCCCACGGTCTTCGGTGCTGCAGCTCTTCCCCTCTTCAGCGGTCACGTGGGACCGCTCATTAGAGAAATGAATAGGCGGCTCCACCTCCCATAGGGGTGGAGCCGCCTATTCATTTCTCTAATCAGCGGTGCCGGTGACCGCTGATAGAGGAAGAAGCTGTGGCACCGAAGACAGCTGTGCGGGAGAAGGAGTCGGACGCCGGGAGCAGGTAAGTATCGCATATTCACCTGTCCCCGTTCCAGCCGCCGAGTGCCGCTCCATCTTCCCGGGCGCCGCTCCGCTCTGACTGTTCAGGTCAGAGGGCGCGATGACGCATATAGTGTGCGCGGCGCCCTCTGCCTGATCAGTCAGAGCGGAGAGACGCCGGGACCGGACGCTGGGAGCTGCAAGCAAGAGAGGTGAGTATGGCTTTTTTTTTTTTTATTGCAGCAGCGGCACAGATTTATGTGGAGCATCTATGGGGAAATATGAACGGTGCAGAGCACTATATGGCACAGCTATGGGGCAGTATGAACGGTGCAGAGCACTATATGGCACAGCTATGGGGCAGTATGAACGGTGCAGAGCACTATATGGCACAGCTATGGGGCAGTATGAACGGTGCAGAGCACTATATGGGGCACAGCTATGGGACAGTATGAACGGTGCAGAGCACTATATGGGGCACAGCTATGGGGCAGTATGAACGGTGCAGAGCACTATATGGCACAGCTATGGGGCAGTATGAACGGTGCAGAGCACTATATGGTACAGCTATGGGGCAGTATGAACGGTGCAGAGCATTATATGGTACAGCTATGGGGCAGTATGAACGGTGCAGAGCACTATAAGGCACAGCTATGGGGAAATATGAACGGTGCAGAGCACTATATGGCACAGCTATGGGGCAATAATGATCTATTTTTATTTTTGAAATTCACCGGTAAATGCTGCATTTCCACCCTAGGCTTATACTCTAGTCAATAAGTTTTCCCAGTTTTTTGTGGCAAAATTAGGGGGGTCGGCTTATACTCGGGTCGGCTTATACTCGAGTATATACGGTATGTGGATACTTGAAGTGTGAGAATTTTGGATGGTCATTCAATTTGAACTTAGTTTCTTGGATGCAGATTAATTCTACGTTTGAACTGGCTAGCTCTTTCCATATAGTGTCTTTTTTTAACTGTTCAGTCCTCTGACATTATAGGTCATTACACTAAGACTCATGTTTTCTTCAGGGGTAAGTGGAAGGGAGAAATGGTCTCACTGGGCAGAAATCCTGATGTACTTAAACACTAAACTGAATATCAAATAAAAAAAGTGTTAAGAGAAGGGGTATATAAGATATACCAGAACAATTGGGTAGTAAAACTGGAACAGTTAACCTATTCATACAATTAGGAAGTAAAACTGGAACAGTTAACTTAATTCTTTTTTCTTACGGGTTGACTAGGGAATGGGAAGTGAGAAATTACCTCTGTAGGTAATTTAGTAGCCAAGTAATATATTCATATTTAAGGCTGAGAGCCAGACTAATAATAATAATTAAAGGGAGGGTGCCGTGATTTTAGTTTTTGTATTAATAATTATTGATTATATAATCAATTATTTTTAATACAAAAGTAAATGTACTACTTTAATACTTTTTTATTTATTCATTTTTACTTTTGCCACTGGAGGCCGCCATTTTCATTAGTGTGGGTGTAAGTGTCTGGGCACGACACTTGCACACCTCACTTACGGCAGCCATGGGCATAGGAGCCAACAGTCGGGCTCCGACCACTCCTCCTGCCTCTCAGCTGTGACTTGGGCACGCCCACTGGGCTGCTACGTCACAGCTGTGAGAGGAGATCGCGGCCATTTTGTTTTTTTCCTCTGTTATCGCACACACAGCTCAGTGTGTGCGATCATAGCAGGAGCTGCCAGGGAGAAGCTGCTGCTGGGAGCGAGGGTCGGGGTGAGTATCTGCAGCCAGGAGCTGTGATTGCAGCCTGTACTTAGTATTACAGCACAGGCTGCAGTCACTGCTCACTGCCGACCTGTTCTGAGCAGAGCAGAGAGATCGTCACACTGCTCTGCCCTGAACATGACTCAGCACTTCCTGGAAGAGGACTGAAGGTAAGTACAGAGTTTTTATTTTCTTATGCATCTACCACTGCTACCTGTCCCTATATACCACTGCTACCAGCCCTTATATACCACTGCTACCAGCCACTATATACCACCGCTACCTGCCCCTATATACCACTGCTACCTGCCCCTATATACCACTGCTACCAGCCCTTATATACCACTGCTACCTGTCCCTATATACCACTGCTACCAGCCCTTATATACCACTGCTACCTGTCCCTATATACCACTGCTACCAGCCCTTATATACCACTGCTACCAGCCCTTATATACCACTGCTACCTGTCCCTATATACCACTGCTACCTGTCCCTATATACCACTGCTACCAGCCCTTATATACCACTGCTACCTGCTCCTATATACCACTGCTACCTGTCCCTATATACCACTGCTACCAGCCCTTATATACCACTGCTACCTGCTCCTATATACCACTGCTACCTGCTCCTATATACCACTGCTACCTGCTCCTATATACCACTGCTACCTGTCCCTAAATACCACTGCTACCAGCTCTTATATACCACTGCTACCTGCTCCTATATACCACTGCTACCTGTCCCTATATACCACTGCTACCTGTCCCTATATACCACTGCTACCTGTCCCTATATACCACTGCTACCAGCTCTTATATACCACTGCTACCTGCTCCTATATACCACTGCTACCTGCTCCTATATACCACTGCTACCTGTCCCTATATACCACTGCTACCTGTCCCTATATACCACTGCTACCAGCCCCTATATACCACTGCTACCAGCCCCTATATACCACCTACCACTGCTACCAGCCCCTATATACCACCTACCACTGCTACCAGCCCCTATATACCACCTACCACTGCTACCAGCCCCTATATACCACCTACCACTGCTACCAGCCTCTATATACCACCTACCACCGCTACCTGCCTCTGTATACCACTGCTACCTGCCTCTGTATACCACCGCTACCTGCCTCTGTATGCCACCTAACACTGCTGCCTGCCTCTATATACCATCTACCACTGCTGCCTGCCTCTGTATAGCACTGCTACCTGCCTCTGTATAGCACCGCCACCTGCCTCTGTATACCACCTACCACTGCTACCTGCCTCTATATACCATCTACCACTGCTGCCTGCCTCTATATACTATCTACCACTGCTGCCTGCCTCTATATACCATCTACCACTGCTACCTCTGTCCTGTGTAGCTAATCCTGTCCTGTGTACAGTATCACACAAGATAGGATTAGATACACGGCGCAGCACAGTATCACACAGGACAGGATTAGATACACGGCTCAGCAGTCAGTATCTAATCCTCTCCTATGCACTCCTCTCCCCCCTGCGTGCCTTTCCCCATTGTGGTTTATTATTTTTGTTGTGGGAGATGAGGGAGTCGAGGATTATGCGTTCGGTATGGTATAAAAAAAGATTAATAAAGGACTTTATTCTGGCCGAGTCTTTATTTACAATACATGTGAGATCTATGTGGCGGCATTATGTGAGAACACTATGGCAGTATTATCTTCAGAAAGCGGACCCATTCTATGGTGGTTCTGGCTGAGCACCTGCACACGGGTCTGGGGTAATAGAGGGTAAAGCATGACCTCCAGTTAGGTGCAGTCAGGGGAAAGCTGGTGAGGCAAATGGAGAGGGGTCTCATTTTTATCGTTACTATATGGCTACATTTCCTTCCCAGCGTCACCCCGGACTGCGCCTGTCACCTCGCTTTCACACATTGCCAGGACAGGATGGAGAAGACAGGATCTGAGGAGGGGAATGGGGTCTGTATGCAAAGTCTGGATCAGACCAGGCCATCAATCCGCAGAAATGTTTCCTGGATTTCTGTGGAGCAGACTGTCCATCCATGTGTATAAAAGACAGCGCTCTATGTACAATCCCTGGCTGCTCCGCGCACCAAACAAGGGGCCCCTATAGACCAGCACACTGCTCTCCTGAAATACTCTGTGCTGCTGTCACCTTGCTCCCTCCACCACATATCTCCCAGAATCCTTGCTGCCTGCCATCCTCGGTGACTGTCTACTTGTCCGGCTGCCGTCGCACTAGCAGTATTTGGTTTGTATTTTACCTCAGTATTTGTAAGCCAAAACCAGGAGTGGGTGATAAATACAGAAGTGATGCATATGTTTCTATTATACTTTTCCTCTATTTGTTCCTCTCCTGGTTTTGGCTTACAAATACTGAGGTAAAATACTGACCAAATACTGATAGTGTGACGGCAGCCATACTCTGCAGTCACCAACAAAATGGCTGCTCACTGGGTTCCTGAATATCATACTCTTATCCCTTAGCAAACACCCATAAGGAGAGGAGAGGAGACATCACACACGTCAGCAGACTCCGCCCATAATTACTGCAGTGCAGTAATGTGAGCTAGTTGTACACTAGGTTTTTCTGAAATTTCAGCAGCTGCTCCCCCTAGTGTTTAAAAGTGGAAATTCCAAAACTTTTCAAATTATTTTTCATATTTTACTAAATTATAAACAAATGATAATATTTTTTAAGAAAATGTAATCATTAATTCTTTACATTTTTACAATTTCTGAAAAAAAATTTTTTTGATGGCACCTTCCCTTTAAGGTCCAAGGCCTATGATATACCCTAAGTCAGTGATTTCTACCCTGTGGAAGGTTTTTTTTTTTTTAATGCTGAAACAAAGTTTTGACCCTCTAAAGGTGCGAATATTGGGATTGTTTTCCCTTCGTGGAATATTAACAATTTGAGCGGGAAGCCCCATCTGTAGGAGATGTTATTTTCCCTAAGGAAAGTTGTGGTGGCATTACATTCTTTTCTTGAAGTCAGTGTTTCTTTTGATAGATTAGCGAAAACCTTTAGCTTTTAGAAAGGTTCAGGAAAGGATTTTTCTTTTTTCAAAAATTGTAAGATTTTTTCTTTTGTACTATAGAAATGGATACGGAAAATTGTATCCCTAGGAGTGTCATTTGGGATTTTTGGTGGTCGAGGCAGTCTGTGAAATCTATCCACAGTGATCTCTAGTTTTGTGAGAGATGGAATGGCTGCTTTAAAGGCATTTTTGACGTAATCAGCAAAATTTTCATTAGAGACATTTTCAGGGATACCTCGTATTTTGAGGTTGTTTCTGCGATTCCGGTCTTCCAGGTCTGCGGTTTTGATCCTAAGATGTTTAATTTCTTGAGATAAATTATGTATGGCTTTAGATGACTCTTCAGATTGTCTCTATTTTTTTTAATTCTTTTCTCTTGTTCTACTAACTTGTTACCAAACTCATCTAGTGTTTTTTGCAGTTTTTTTGCCTGGCTTTCAAAATTTTTAGTCATATTTGTTAATCTTTTCAGCTAGTTCCAGAAGAACGTTTTCAGAATTGGAGTAGGTGTCTTCAGGAATTGAAGTATGGTCAGATTCCTTTTTTAGATTGCTTTTTACTGGGCTACGAGAGGGGGAAGGATCACTGAAATATAGTCCCTCTTCATCTGAACCCTCTTGTGGATTGGTGGAAAATTTTTCATTGGAAGTTCCTGGTGCCCTCCTTTTAGATGAGTGATTGGTCCATATCGTCTATAGGTGATTTATTTGAGCTATTGAGGATTTAAGTATTCTTCTGCATCTCTGAACGTGAGGGATTAGTAAATTCAGAAGAGTTAAAGATTATTGTTTTTTATTTAACCTAGGGATATTTAAGATTTTTTCGTTGTTTTTATGTGGGGTTCTAGACCTGTCGGGACTGAGTGTTAACCTGATCCTCTTCTGGATTGTGGTGAAATTTTTTTTTTTTCAAATTTTTCGCTTTTTTGTTGGGTAGCTGAAGTTGAGGTGTTAACTTTAAAATTGAAGGCCCCTTTTGACATCTTAATGATAATTAGAAGATTATATACCTTGGGCTTAGGTGTATTTGCAAACCAGATGAGAAGTAATTATATCTGTGTGCGCCAATTAGATGAAACAAATAATCAACTAATCATAAAAACGAAATATAAGGGTAACTAATAAATGCCTTAGTAAAAAATCAATAAAACTAAACGTTAAAAAATCAAAGATACAGTGACAGGTTTTGAAGCTAGTAGATCTTAATAAATAGCCTCCGGTATGAGACCTGTGGATGAAAAGCTTAGGAGGCGGAAGAGACAGTGTTATCCACCTGTTGGAGCAAAGTATATGCACAAAATCTGGATTTAAACCTGTAAAAGAAATACCAGTGAGGTGAAAGATGCACAATAATGTACAACCTGTGAAAGGAAGATACGATAGTGTTCAATCTGGGGGAAGGTTATTCATTGTTGTTTGATCTCTTTAAGTTGTATAATGAAATAAGCAAATGCAACTAAACATAAGGCTGAAAACAATAGAAACCACACAAGTGGAATATAAAAACTAAATAAACCAAAATAAAAATCAAAAATCAAAATTTGCGGGGGGCGTGGCTATGTAACTGAGGAGGAAAGACGCACCTTCTGTGAGCTCCAGCAATCCTGTATCTATCCTGCCATCTAGACCCTTAACTCACACACTGTGCCGACTGGTACTGATACCGCACAGTCTCAGGAACCCGGTGAGCCCTCCGGACGGCTGCGGTGAAGGTCTGGGACGAAGGAGCTGCGGTGGCCTGGACGGGCGGCAGACTCCACGTGCAGCGGCGGCCATCTTGTGAGTGCACGCGCTGAGGAGACCAGACACAGCGCCGGCTTCTCCTGGTGCCGGGCGTCCTCCCTTTTGGAATCGGCGATCCCCGGACACAAGTGGTGATCGCTGGAGAGTACCGGTGAGCGGGAGCAGGAGGACCGGAGGTGGACGGCGGTGTCGGCGGGGGGCACATCATTACAGCGCGCACCCTGACAGTGGGGGAAGCGGCGCTCTCAGCCACATCTGCGGCGCAACTCAGGAGGTGAGAAGAGACTAGCCTGAAACAGCAGGGAGGTGGCACGGTGTGTGTGCCCTGAAAGATTGGGCCCCGTGCCCCCTGCCATACAAGCACTCCTCCTGCCAGCGCCATAACTTCAGAGGGGTTAACCCTCCCCCCCACCCCCCTCGCTCTGCTGTTCCTCCTGTGGAGCTTGCGGATCTGCTCTAACATACAGAGCCTGGGTGCATATTAAAACTGCTGCATATATCACTCTTAATATCCCAGCTGCCCATCTAGTGGTCTCTCTGGAATACAATCCTACATTTAACTCTGTTGTGACTGGAACTGGAGAGTGCACTATATACACATATAACTGTAATTAGCCAGTGGAGCCCCTCTAGCTGCCTGCTATGCATCACTCTAAGGGAACAGGGGCTGCTGACAAACTAAGAAGTACGCCAGGGAGGATCCTTCTGATAATGCACGCACTCTCAGAAATAACCCTACACAGACCCAGCGTAAAAATCGTCTTTCTGATAGTAATGAGGAGGGAGAACAAGATGAACTGACTCTTAAACAGGCGTCAGAGCAGCTAATGCAAGCTATATCCCTCACTAGATCATCTCTCACAGAAAAAATAGAGGACGTGCATACTGAGGTGGGTCGTCTGCGGCATGATATGCAGGCTATGAGAGGGCGTATTTCGGAGGTTGAAACAAGAGTGTCTCATATAGAGGATACCATCACCCCTATGGAGGCTAAGTTGACAAAAGCCACTGGCTCAGTAAACGCCTGGAAACAAAAGGCAGATGACTTGGAAAACAGACTGCGTCGTAATAATATCCGAATTATCGGTCTACCGGAGCGTTCGGAGGGTCAGCAACCCGAACAATTTCTGGAGGACTGGCTTAAGGCCTCCCTGGGGGACGAATTTTCTTCAACATTTGCAGTGGAGAGGGCCAATAGGGTCCCAACAAGACCTCTTCCCCCTGGAACTCCACCCCGACCCTTCCTGGCACGTCTTCTCAACTGTAGAGACAGAGATGCTGTTCTTCGTCTGGCGCGGCAGAAGGGCCCTATTAAATTCAACAATGCTACTATATCGATTTTTCCGGATTTTTCCATGGAACTCCAAAAACAGCGAGCGAGGTTCATGGAAATCAAGAAACAACGTAGAGATAAGAGTATCATCTACTCCATGCTTTATCCGGCTCGACTGCGCATTGTTCATGATGGCTCCACCTTATTCTTCACGGATCCAGCGGAGGCGGCCGAATGGTTGCGGTCTCACAGGGTGTCTAATGTCGGATCCAGCGGAGGCGGCCGAATGGTTGCGGTCTCACAGGGTGTCTAATGTGAAAGACTCCTAGTTTATGCTCCTTGTCTAATGGTAACATAAACAGAGCTCTCTAAGTGGGTGCTAAGGTTGTTAACAATACCGGACGCTGGATTCAGTGAGGGTATCCCCTTTTATACTTGACTGTAGGAGTACAGGATCTTACTCCTCTACTGTTCAGTTTTTGTTAAATTGTTGTATTTTTTTTCTGTTAGATTTAATTAGTTTTAGTAGGTATTTGGGTAAGAGCCGCCTCCAAAGCCATTATGACTTCCCATGCGTAATCAGCGGACTTTTCTCACCATCAATGCATACCATGTTTTTAATGGCTAGATATGGGGTCTGAGTTGATATGCATGACATGGAACATTCGAGGTATTAAATCACCCCGGAAGAAAATCAAGGTGTTCTCCCAAATTAGAGGATATCATCCTCATATTGTGGCCCTGGTAGAGACACATTTAACTAGATACAGCCAGAGGTGTACAGAAACCATGGGTACAGTGGTATGCTCACGCGTTTCATACTAGCTACTCGAGAGGGGTATCACTATTAGTACACAAAGACGTCCAATGGGAGGCCCAGACAACTCGGTGAGATCTAGAGGGACGTTTTGTTTTTGTCCATGCATTAATTAATGCCCGCGAATACGTCATACTATGCATATATAACCCCCCCGGCTAATACTTCAGTACTTAAGATGGCAATGAGCTTTGCGTTAAGCTACCCGGACGCACATGTTATTTGTATGGGTGACTTCAACTTAGTTATGGACAGTAATTTAGATAGAATGCGATTGGGAGATGGGTCGCCTGGGGAATCTTTGTCTTCTTCCTCTTCTTCGACCCCGACTCAGTTAACATTGTTCATGGAAGGTAGCGGCTGGATAGATCTATGGAGGATGCATCACCCCGGGGAGAGGGGATATACCTGCCACTCATCCACTAGAAGTTCCCTCTCTCGCATAGATTATATCTTCGGATCCGGTGACCTGGTGCGGTGGGTGGATAGTGTGGAACACGGTAATAGAGGGACCTCGGATCATAGTCCGATTATTCTTAAACTTGTGTTTGGGACGTTAAATAATGGTAGAGTATGGAAATTGAATCCCTTTTGGCTTAAACTAATAGATTCGGACGATAGGACAGTTGACCAGCTGAACTGCTTCATTCAGTCCCACTCAGAACTTCAGAATATTAACTTATTTTGGGATACACTTGAGGCATATCTGAGGGGTTGTCTGTCTTCTACAATTTCATATATTAAAAGGGTAACATCGAGGGAGGACGATGAGATTGAACAACGTTTGAGAGATGCTGAGGCAACATATACAGCTGACCAGACTAATGATAATGGGGTTGAGTGGTTGACTCTGCAAAGATTATACACCCAACACATAGACACCAAGTCTAAGCGTAAGTTATTTTTTACGCGACAATCGTACTTTGAAATGGGAAATCAGGCGGGGAAATTTCTGGCCTACTTGGTGCCTAATACATCTAACATGATATTGCAAATTCGCTCACCGGATGGCTCATTGAATTCCACTACTGAGGGTATACTTCAATGTTTTTATAACTATTATAAGGGGCTGTATGAATCTAAGAGCGGTTTTGATGTTTCCGATTGTCTGGGATATTTGTCTGATATAACACTCCCTGTGCTGAGTTCCGCCCAGCAGACCTTTATGGACGCTGAATTTACCCTGGAGGAAGTGGAGCAAGCTATAACAGACATGGCCTCTGGAAAGGCTCCTGGGCCAGATGGCTTCCCTGTAGAGTTGTATAGGAAATACCGGGGGATACTGGCTCTGCTTCTACTGAAAGTATTTAAAGAGATATGGAAGGGAGGGTGTCTACCAGATACTTTTTATGAGGCACATATCATTGTACTTAAGAAGGAGGGGAAAGATCCTTTGGAATGCGGATCCTATCGTCCTATATCCTTGGTAAATGTGATTATAAGATCCTAGCCAAGATACTGGCTACCAGGTTGAACTCCATTATACTAGATATTATACATCCAGATCAAACGGGCTTTATGCCCGGTAAGAACACCTCTATAAATATTAGACGGGTCCAGTCGGTGATTCAGTACAGTTCTTTGTTACCAGACAATGCCTGGGCATTGGCATCACTGGACGCAGCCAAGGCGTTCGACTCACTTGAATGGCCCTTTTTGTCCGCTTGCCTGCAGAAATATGGCTTTGGGGAGAAATTTTTGAAATGGGTTGGTGTGTTATATCTGAAACCCAAGGCCCGTATAGTTATCAACGGCTCTATGTCTGAACCTTTTTCACTATATAGAGGAACCCGTCAAGGGTGCCCCCTCTCTCCGGCCCTATTTGCTTTAGCAATAGAGGCATTAGCTGTGCGCTTGCGCTCCACTCCTGGTATTGATGGTATTAAGATAGCGGACCGCACTGACATCATTGGTTTGTATGCTGATGATATGATATTTATGGATAGGGCAGAAGAAACGTTGCCAAAAATAATTGCTACCATAGATAAATTTAGTGGGTTCTCGGGCCTATATATTAATTGGGCTAAATCTGCCCTATTACCTTTATCTCAGCACCCGGTCTTAGTACTCTTTCTTTA
Source organism: Ranitomeya imitator (assembly GCF_032444005.1). Classification (NCBI taxonomy): domain Eukaryota; kingdom Metazoa; phylum Chordata; class Amphibia; order Anura; family Dendrobatidae; genus Ranitomeya; species Ranitomeya imitator. Next base: position 195,345,237 of record NC_091287.1, read on the forward strand.
CTGCCCATAGTGTCCAAATTTAAGTACCTGGGCATCTACGTGTCCCAATGCAGTGGGTTGGACCTACAGCTCAATGTTCTCCCCTGTTGGAATATACTAAACTGAAATTTGCATCTTGGAGTAAGCTTCCATTGTCAGTAGCAGGCCGCATTAATCTCATAAAAATGATTTTGCTCCCTAAATTCAACTATTGCCTTCAACATAGTGCAGTAACTGTACCAAAATTCTTCTTTACCAGTTTAAATTCTCACGTTACTTCATTTGTGTGGGGGAAAGGCAGGCCCAAGCTCAAACTAACTACTCTTCAAAGACCTAAACAGGAGGGAGGAGCGGCACTGCCAGATTTTTTTTTTATATTATTTGGCGGGACAGGCTAAAGCATTATGTAAATGGATGCCTCATAACCATCTCCCTAATTCTGAAAATCACTTAGTTAGTTCTGTTGGTGCTAAGTGTCCGCTGGGTCTTTTGGAATCGGGGAAAATAAGTGCTCCTGGTTTGCTGCCCATGATTCGATTGGCGAGATCCACTTGGAAGAAAATTAGAAAAGTTACTGGATTTGGGGACATTGTAGCCGAGATGCCTCTGTGGGATAACAGTTATTTTCCGATGTTAGTGAATCACCCGTCTACAAAATTTTGGGTTTCCTACGGGGTTCTTTTGATGGGAGATTTATATGACCAGGGGGTTTTTATGTTCTTTGAACAACTACAAGATAAATATGACCTTCCAAGATCTCAATTTTTTCGATACCTGCAACTCAGATCTGCCGTTCAGTCATTTGTCAGGAATGAGGGGATGAACCGTAACATCTCCTCTTTGCCTCTGATAGGTATTCTTAAGTCCCAGGGACCTCAGGGTCTTATCTCGTCCCTATACACATATCTGCTATCAGCGGGAACGAACTCTGTTGTGGATTCGGTGAGAGGCAAATGGGAGGGGCTTTTTCCTGATATGCAAAGTGAGGAATGGGAGGATGTTTTGGAATCACCCCTCAGTCTCCCCATCGGCCAATAATAAGATGACCCAATTATACATAATCCACCAGTCATACTTGACTCCTGTTGAGACTTTGTCGGATGGGTCGATACTCGACGTCGGAATGTTTGCGTTGCCACTCACCTGACGCTGATTTTGCACACATGATATGGCAGTGCCCCATAGTCTCTCATTACTGGAGGGAGGTGACGTCATTATTAGCTTCAATACTATCAATTCCAATTCCTCTTGAACCCTTAATTTGCCTGTTCGGAGTGTGGGACGAGGAGGCCTGGGAACACTATACGGGGATTTTTCTACGAGAAACACTTTTCTTGGCAAGGAAGTTGCTAGCTATGCGGTGGATGGGGAATTCACCCCCCTCAGTAAGGTCCTGGATTGAACTGGTGAATGCAGTTGTCCCCTATGAGCGTACTCTTTATCAAAATAGGGGCTGCCCGTATAAGTTCAGTAAAATTTGGGATAGATGGAACGCCTCTCATCTCACTCTGTGACTTGATTAGATGGGAGAGATGTGGTTTACCTGGTCCTTTGATCTGCAAATATTGCGCAATGGGAAAAGAACAAGATAAGTAATGTATTTGACTTTGATCAAGTGGCGGCTTAGTAGTTTTGGAGGCTCAGTTGGGTTGTAGTTTAAGAACCCTATGTTCTGACTGTTTTTCTAAAAGTGAAATGATTGACATATGTATGTTTTGTCCTTTCCAATCCCTGTAATGTAACCACGCAGATTAATGACAAGGACAAATATGTATGCTGTAATTTTATTCTATGTTTAATAAATAAACGAATTTAAAAAAAAAAAATCAAAATTTGCTTGGAGGATCTAGTATAGTATTGCTTTTAGGCAATGAAAACGAGTGTTCTATTGGAGTACCAGAGAGCTCAGCAAGCCCACATCATAACCCCAGCTCTCAGATGTGAACCAGTTCCAAAGCTGCGTTTTATATAGGATATCAAGCAAGTATAGTATATAGAACAATTTATATAGCAGTATTTGCCTCTTTCTTGTAGGTAGAGCCTATGTTGATTTTAGCCTCGTATGATCCCCAGGTAGGGGAAGATTAGAGCGAGAAATGGCACCAAACTTTATAAGCCAACGTTTTGAGAAATGGTATCTTCTCATGGAGTACCAGAAGGCTCAGCAAGTCTCCGTTACGTTTACAGTTCTCTGTGTGTAAGTTCCAAGTGTTGCGATTTTGTGCACTGATTCAGACAGTAAGTAATATACCATTGTTAGATCACTGCTGAGATGCAGCCAGTAAGCCAGGGAAGGACTGTAAAGGTACTGTCACACTCAGCGACGCTGCAGCGATATAGACAACGAGCCGACCTAAACTAGATCGCTGGAGCGTCGCTGTTTAGGTCGCTGTAGAGACGTCAGACACAGCAACTCCAGAACGATGCAGGAGCGATCCAGTGACGTAACGGCGACTCACTTATCGTTCTCGCTGGTTGTTAGCTCCATGTAAAACATTGCTGGCATCGTTGCTTTTGATGTCAAACATGACGATACACGCCGACCTGACGGCGAAAGTAAGTTTTGGACTTCTAGCTCCGACCAGCGATGGCACAGCGGGATCCAGATCGCTGCTGCGTGTCAAACACAACGAGATCGCTATCCAGGACGCTGCAACGTCACGGATCGTTGTCGTTCTGGTTGCAAAGTTGCTAAGTGTGACGGTACCCTAAGGGTACCGTCACATTTAGCGACGCTGCAGCGATCTAGACAACGATCCCGATCGCTGCAGCGTCTGTGTGGTCGCTGGAGAGCTGTCACACAGACAGCGACCAACGATCCCGAAGTCTCCTGGTAACCAGGGTAAACATTGGGTTACTAAGCGCAGGGCCGCGCTTAGTAACCCGATGTTTACCCTGGTTACCAGCGTAAACGTAAAAAAACCGAACACTACATACTTACATTCCGGTGTCCGTACCCCGGCGCTGTGCTTCTCTGCACTGACTGTGAGCGCCAGCCGGAAAGCACACCGCTGTGCTCTGCTTTCCGGTCGGCCGGCGCTCACAGTGCAGGAAAGCAGAACGCTGGGGGACAGACACCGGAATGTAAGTATGTAGTGTTTGTTTTTTTAACGTTTACACTGGTAACCAGGGTAAACATCGGGTTACTAAGCGCGGCCCTGCGCTTAGTAACCTGATGTTTACCCTGGTTACCAGTGAAGACATCGCTGGATCGGCGTCACACACGCCGATTCAGCGATGTCTGCGAGAGTCCAGCAACGAAATAAAGTTCTGGACTTTCTGCTCCGACCAACGATGTCACAGCAGGATCCTGATCGCTGCTGCCTGTCAAACTGAACGATATCTCTAGCCAGGACGCTGCAACGTCACGGATCGCTAGCGATATCGTTCAGTGTGACGGTACCTTTAGTCACAGAATGACTTGGTAAAGACTTGTAGCTTGTTAAACATAATATGAGGGGATAGAGGGCATTGTTCCACAGCCCCAGGTGACCAGTATGAGTCAATGTTGCCCTCCCGTTCAATAAGAAAACTGTTTTCTTGCTACTGTAATGTAGCTTGCTGTACCTGGACCGGAGATTAAGCTGGAGCATGAAGGGTTGATGATCCGTTGAGAGCAAGGGAGGGAGCCGTTGATGCTCTGCGTCTGAGATCTTTTTGAGCCAGCAAAATGGCGGGAAAATATGTAGCGGTGGTCTTGCGAGGGGATTCGGTCCGTCGGCGTGAAGTAGTCTCCTGGTTGTTATTCTCTATCGGCTTGTCCTCTCCGGGAGCTGCTTGTTTCAGGGGAGAGACCGCTGGGTCCAACAGACGTCTCCGGTCACCACAGCAGCCGGCGCGCCGATATCCACCAGCGCGCCTGCCCGCTGCAGGACTCTGAGTGTCGGCGGTTCCCGGGTCCTCTTACCCGAGTCGGAGAAGAGTCCGGAGCTGTGCGCTGTGGTAGACTGGCAGCCGCTGTGTTCAGAGACATGCTGTGTCACAGGTTCTCCCGAGCGGCTTCCTCTGTGTCCTCCGCTGGCAAGATGGCGTCCCTCCTCCTCCGGTCCTAGGCAGCAGGCAGATGGTGTGTGAGAGAGCACGCACTCACCCTGTAACCGTTTACAAAGCCGCTTCTGGCTTTTTATCCCTTGTAATCACCCTCTCTTCAGCTGGGAAGAGGGGGGAAGGGGGCTGGAGGAAGATGCTCCAGGCACTCAGGGCAGGCCCCCAGCCTGGCAGGCCGCGACAGGCCCAGGAAGTCTAGCCAGACAAACTCCCCCAAAAAGGGCAAAAAAGTGAAATAAAAGCTTGAATATAGGCCTGAGGGAGAATGTTTTAAAAGCGCAAAATAGGCGGATGGCTAAAATAAGTCGAGATGATAGTAGGATTTGAGGTAAAACCTCAGGAGCTCCCAAGAAATGTCTCGCATGTTCTGAGACCTAAGCCACGCCCCGTGAAATAATATACTTAACAAAAAAGTGTGAAACAACTGAAAATATGTCTTATATTCTAGGTTCTTCAAAGTAGCCACCTTTTGCTTTGATGACTGCTTTGCATGCTCTTGGCATTCTCTTGATGAGCTTCAAGAGGTAGTCACCGGAAATGGTTTTCACTTCACATGTGTGCCGTGTCAGATTTAATAAGTGGGATTTCTTGCCCTATAATTGGGGTTGGGACCATCAGTTGTGTTGAGCAGAAGTCTGGTGGATACACAGCTGATAGTCCTACTGAATAGACTGTTAGCTGCTTTTTTATTGCCATAATACAAATTCTAAGTAAAGAAAAACGAGTGGCCATCATTACTTTAATCCCTTCCCGAACTGTGACGCCACGTAGGCGTCACGTCACAGGTCGGATTAGGTTTCGGGTTAGAACTAGGGTTAGGGTTAGAACTGGGGTTAGGGTTAGAATTAGGCTATGTGCACACGGTGCGGATTTGGTTGCGGATCCTCAGCGGATTGGCCGCTGCGGATTCGTAGCAGTTTTCCATCAGGTTTACAGTACCATGTAAACCTATGGAAAACCAAATCCGCTGTGCCCATGGTGCGGAAAATACCGTGCGGAAACGCTGCGTTGTATTTTCCGCAGCATGTCAATTCTTTGTGCGGATTCCGCAGCGTTTTACACCTGTTCCTCAATAGGAATCCGCAGGTGAAATCCGCACAAAAAAACGCTGTAAATCCGCAGGTAAAACGCAGTGCCTTTTTACCTGCGGATTTTTCAAAAATGGTGCGGAAAAATCTCACACGAATCTGCAACGTGGGCACATAGCCTTAGGGTAGGATTTAGGGCTAGGTTTGGAAATAGGGTTACGATTGGGCTTGTGGTTATGGTTAGGGGTGTGTTGGGGTTAAAGTTGGGGTTAGGGTTGGGACTGGGGTTGCGGGTGTGTTGGGGTTAGGGTTGTGGTTAGGGGTGTGTTGGTTAGCGTTGTTATTAGGGTTATGGCTACAGTTGGAATTGGGGTTAGGGGTGTGTTGGGGTTAGTGTTGAAGTTAGAATTGAGGGGTTTCCACTGTTTAGGCACATCAGGGGTCTCCAAACGCAATATGGCGCCACCATTGATTCCAGCCAATCTTGAGTTCAAAAAGTCAAATGGTGCTCCCTCCCTTCCGAGCCCTGACGTGCGCCCAAACAGTGGTTTACCCCCACAAATGGGGTACCAGCATACTCAGGACAAATTGGGCAACAAATATTGTGGTCCAATTTCTCCTGTTACCCTTGCCAAAATAAAAAATTGCTTGCTAAAACATAATTTTTGAGGAAAGAAAAATGATTTTTTATTTTCACGGCTCTGCGTTATAAACTGCTGTGAAGCACTTGAGGGTTTAAAGTGGTCATCGCACATCTAGATTAGTTCCTTGGGAGGTCTAGTTTCCAAAATGGGGTCACATGTGGAGAAGCTCCAATGTTTAGGCACACAAGGGCTCTCTAAACGCGACATGTTGTCAGCTAACGATTGGAGCTAATTTTTCATTCAAAAAGTCAAATGGCGCTCCTTCTCTTCCGAGCCCTGCCGCGTGCTCACAGTGGTTTACCCCCACATGTGAGGTATCAGTGTACTCAAAAGAAATTGCCCAACACATTTTAGGATCCATTTTATCCTGTTGCCAATGTGGAAATGAACAAATTGAGGCTAAAAGAAATTTTTTGTGAAAAAAAAAAAAAAAAGTACTTTTTCATTTTTCGGATCAATTTGTGAAGCACCTGGGGGTTCAAAGTGCTCATTATGCATCTAGATAAGTTCCTTTGGGGGGGGGTCTACTTTCGAAAATGGGGTCACATGTGGGGGAGCTCCAATGTTTAGGCACACGGCCTCTCCAAACGCGACATGGTGTCCGCTAAAGATTGGAGCCAATTTTTCATTGAAAAAGTCAAATGGCGCTCCTTCCCTTCCGAGCCCTGTCGTGCGCCGAGATAGTGGTGTCCCCCCCCAATATATATGAGGTATCAGCGTACTCAGGACAAATAGTACAATAACGTCTGGGTCCAGTTTCTCTTTTTACCCTTGGGAAAGTAAAAAAAAAAAATGTTGCTAAAACACCATTTTTGTGACTACAAAGTTAAATGTTCATTTTTTTTCTTCCATGTTGCTTCTGCTGCTGTGAAGTACCTGAAGGGTTAATAAACAAATTGAATGTGGTTTTGAGTACCTTGAGGGGTGCAGTTTTTAGAATGGTGTCCCTTTGGGGTATTTTCAGCCATGCAGACCCCTCAAACTGACTTCAAAATGTGAGGTGGTCCCTACAAAAACAAAAAAAAAAGTTTTGTAAATTTCATTGTAAAAAAAAAAAATCACTGGTCAAATTTTAACCCTTATAACTTCCTAGCCAAAAAAGCCTTCCTTGTGCTGATGTAAAGTAGACATATGGGAAATGTCATTTATTAACTATTTTGTGTCACATAACTCTCTGGTTTAACAGAATAAAAATTCAAAATGTGAAAATTGCGAAATTTTCAAAATTTTAGCCAAATTTCCATTTCTTTCACAAATAAACACAAAAATTATTGACCTAAATTTACCACTAACATGAAGCCCAATATGTCACAAAAAAAAAAAAAATCTCAAACGCTAGGATCCGTTGAAGCGTTCGGGTCATTCCATGTCAAGTGAACCAATGATTTTTACCACTATATTTTTAATTCTTTTGAGATTTTGTTATTTGGTAACAGTGTGTCAGAGAATGCAAAATGTGAAGAAAAAATTCTAGATTTTTTTTTATTATTTTTTATTGATTTTCAAAGTTTGGGAAAAGTCCGAATTTCGGTGTTGCCTGCCTTTACATTTCTCCCCATAACTCAGGCTAGAAAAGAGCTAGAGAAACCAAATAAACACCATTCTACTCAGAACGGTACAGGCTTTCACCAGATATGTCACAAGAGTATCTTTGATAATATTTTACCTATGAAAACACAAGCGCAAAACTTTAAAACGCATTTCCGAAAAAAAGTTTAATTTAAAGATTTCAAAAACTGCACATGTGCCTGCTATGCACCTCGCCACATCTGTACCAAAATACAAGATGGGATCGTGATGGGATCATATTTTAAAATATAAAAATATTAGTGTCAGTTCGAAAATCTCAAATTAAGATCTGCTCAGCCTGTGGTCTAAAAGTGTGGGGTCTATATTTACCAAATAATCCATGATTTTTAGATGTTACGGTATTATTTTATTAGGTTACCACTTAGAAGCAGGAGAGGACAGAGGAGAAGCTTTGTTAGGGCTGAGAATGACCAGGGGTAGACGGTGACTGCAGAGCAGATGACCGGCCAGCAGCTCCAGCCTCCAGAGGCCACATTCACATCAGATCTGATCACCCAGGCAACTCCCCAAATAGAGGGAGAAAAATATTCTTAACATCCAGTTCATGTATTGTACAAACCAGGACTACGAAGAGGAGCAGAACCCATCACAGGGACTCGGCAATACCGGACTGTCATCCCATGTAGTGGAAATAAAGACCGTGACGACCATGACGTGGTAGAAGGCGGCACAAGATCGGCAATGGATGACACAACTGGCTATGTGACCTGTGAATATGATCGGCGCTGGCGGCTAATGGACTCTCCAAAGATTGTGAAAATGAAGACGTAGAAGTGACTTTTCTGCACTTTCTGGTCCAGCGCCGTCCTTTGTGTATCCAAGAAAATCAGACAATCAGACATTGTAAAAGTGAACAAAAATCAGATACAACTCAGGTGGAGCCGAGCACCATGACCGGCCGCACATACTCTGACACAGAAGGAAACGGCCATTACTAGTGAGCCCTTATGGACAAGATGACATTTCACCCACTAGAAGGGACACATTGATAACAGGCCAGTGTAAAAACCTACTATTAATTGTTTTGATTAGTTCATATTTTATAGAACAAGGATTTAACTACTGTACTATTCTTCTTAAACAATTCAGAAATGACATGTTTAGTGATATAGTAGAAAAGAAATTGTTCCATGTATAAATAGGTGGTAGAAATATTGGTTCTTTTAATCTTGTTTTTAACATAATTAGGATCCGACTGTATTTAGAAAATTACACTTGAGGATGTGATCACCTTTTATCTTTTGGCTTGTTCAAAGAATTCAGGTTGAAAATGCTGAGCAACTTCCGGGAGGCGGAGCTTGTGAATGGCCGCTTCTTAGTAGAGCTCCTGGACCAAGGGCGCAAACTCTAGCCAAAGCGCCAACTTCTCCTATCCGGAGACCAGGATAAGGACCGGACAAGGGGCACCCGTGGTAGTCCCAGCTCTCCGGACCCCCTGGGAGTCACGAGGCGCAATCAGCGCCACATACCTCGCAGCACACGGCGCCGCTCCCTGCCAGCAGGGTCGGAGGCGGTGAAGAGGTCGGAGGAGAGAGAGTGCTCGGCATACAGCAGCACCGTTCTTAGCCAGGGAGGAGGGCAGGAGTCACCGACGAGGATCCGAGGCGTCCTGGGACAGTGAGCGGCACCAGAGGGGTGCAGGGAGATCAGTGCGGGAAGAAAAGGTGAGCCGGCGCCATTTTAACAGAGCGCGCCGGTCCTCACGGCCTGCTGCGCACCGCTGGAGGGGAGAAGAGAGCCAAACCGCAACTGCCGCCACTAGGACAAGGTGAGCGGCACAGGGGACATATACATTACCCTTGCACGGGGGGGAGCAGGTGAAGGCTGCGGGACCTGGAGTACTCCAGCAGAAGGCGCGCCAGAACCTCCCCCCCCCCCACACTGTGGACACTGCCCCGTGGAGACTTATAGGAGATAGCAGCGCCGGTGCAGGAGAAGGTGAGCAGCACCCCTGACCTAGGTCAGTCACAACGCCGGTAGGGGTGTGTGGCGAGGAGAGAGATGTTTCTGCAAGTTTGCAGGAAGCACACCTGGAATTGGGTTATCTGCACAATCTGCGTAGTTGGAGCTCAGTACTGGCTCCGGTCACAGGCCTATAGTAATTACAGTGTATTTGCAACATATTTGGATGGTACAAAGTTTTAAGCGAAAGCTCACCTGATGCACTAACGTAAGACATTTAAACTCATCCCCAGATGTAGTTACCAAGCACAAAGATATCACTGATAACTTAACAAATACTTCAAGCATCCATCTCACCATGGACAAATTTGTGGGTAAAAATGCCAAGGCCGGCAGAAGTTCTACACGTAACCAGGCAGGCACATCTCCGGTATCGCAAAAAGCTGATACCAATACAGATAACCCACAGTCAATCGCAACCGCTATCATAGAACGGCTGATGCCTGAGATAGACAATCGTTTGGCAGCTTTCCAAACTTCACTGGACACAATAGTCTCACAAGTTAATACCCAGGGCGCACGCATAACAGATGCGGAACAAAGAATATCAGACCTGGAGGACTCCACCATGACTCTCACAGACAAACTAGATGATAAAGAAAAGATCATTTCGGATCTTATAGACAAAGTAGATGACCTTGAAAATAGGTCCCGTCGCAACAATTTGAGACTTATAGGCCTCCCAGAGTCTATCCCTCCCTCGGAGCTAGTAAAAATTACATCTGAGTGGCTGCCTAAAACTCTTGGGGTATCGCCAACATCGGGCGTCGTGGCTATTGAGAGAGCGCATAGACTAGGACCCCCGAGGGGAGGAGAAGGGGACAGGCCGCGTCCAGTCATCTTTAAAATCCTGGACTTCCAAGATAAAGTTCGTATCTTGGCAGTATTTAGAAAACAACGTACTCTGCTGTATGAGAACCACAAACTACTACTGTTCCAGGACTACTCGGCCGCTATGGCAGCCAAACGCAAAGCCTTCAACCCTGCTTGCAAAATACTGGTGGATAAAAACATTCGCTTTAGTCTGTAATATCCTTCGATCCTGCGTTTTGTCATGGAGGGGAAAAACCGGTCCTTCAGTGATCCAGGAAAGGCTCTGGAATTCCTTCGGGAAGCATCCGGGGCTCACTCTAATTCCAATAATTCCTGAATAAGAAAGCTGCTTTAATATGTCATTATGTGATATCGTGTTTATGATAATACTCTTGTGCCCTTAAGAGGCATGTTTATTTTCTATGTTATGCTCACTCTAAGGTTGAGTACATCTGTTATTGTTATAAAGTTAAATTGGGAAAGGGAATTGGGGGGGGGGGGGGGGGGAAGGGCTCTGCTTACGTACACTTAAATCTTGGGTCCTGGGAGATCTTACGCTCACTCGCTGGGATGGGTGGGGATCTCACTTACAACTTATGCAGGTGGGTCTGGCGGTCACCCGAAAAGGGATAGGTTAATGACTGACCAGGCAGGCACTAAAGATACCACTATCTGCTCCTTACAGTGGTGCTCATGGAATGTCAATGGACTAAACTCCCCAGTCAAGAGGAAAAAGGTTATAAATTTTCTACAAAAACAAAATTTCCCCATTTTTCTTCAGGAAACACATTGGATTAAGGGTAATCATCCCTCTATGTTAAGCAGAAAATACACACTCTGTGCTGAGGCCTCATATACAAAAAAAACGAGTAGCTATACTGATATATAATGGCCTCAATTATGAGATACTTGACACTCTAGAAGATCCTCAAGGCAGATTTCTGCTGGTTAAAATTATGATTGAAGGAATGTGTTTTAATCTAGTCAACATTTACGCCCCAAACACGCCTGAGGTTCAGTTTCAGGTTAAACTAAGAGAGAGGTTGGCGGGGTGGGATACGTCACGGGTAGTCATGGGAGGTGACTTCAATGAGGTAGCAGACATCTCCATGGATAGATCTAACCCTAAAGAAACATCGTTTGGTGCAGGATAGTGGTATTCAATCACTAATAGATCACTTTGATTTGATTGATATATGGAGACTACAACACCCCTTGGAGAGGGACTACTCTCATTACTCCCATGTACATGATTCACACGCCAGGATCGATTGCTGGTTGTTACACGAGTCATTGTTACCCTTAGTAACACAATCAAATATACAAAACATTCATATCTCAGATCATGCTCCGGTGACGTTTCAATCCAAACTAGTATCCCCAATCCACCAGGAGAGGAGGTGACGCTTTCCTTCATACCTATACCAATCAGATGATTTTAAAAAATACTTACAAATGTCATGGGGAGTATATAAAAACGATAATCAGGTCCACTGTGATGACGCACACTTGTTTTGGATGGCCTCTAAGGCCGTGTTGAGGGATCAAATTATCTCCTATGTTAGCCATAAAAAAAAAGACATTATGAATAGAGCTAGGGAAACACAAAAATCAGTAACCCAAGCCTACAAAGATCTTAAACTAAATAATACCCCACTGACAAAGGAAAAAATTTTGAAGGCTAAGGAAGAGGCAGATACTCTGGCTCATGAAATGGCTTTGTTCAACTTAGACTACCAAAAACAAAAATATTTTAAATGGGGTAACAAGCCAGGGAAGGTGCTGGCATCTGTTACAAGGCCATATAGGACACCAACGAGAATATACAAAATACAACAATGCAATGGTCACACTTTAATTAAAAATGAAGAGCTAGTGGATGAGTTCCGTTCTTTTTTCAGCGAGTTATATAGGTCAGAGGCAGGAGGAGGGAGTGGGGAATTCCTCAAAAACCACCTTGCTCCAGCGCTCACAGAGGAAGAGAGGGAAACCATTAACTCCCCAATAACACCTTCAGAAATCGTACAGACTATAACTAAACTTAAAGTATCCAAAGCACCAGGCCCAGACGGCTTTAGCAACGAACACTATAAGATCCTAGGTACATGTATAGCTCCCCACTTGAGTGAGTTATTTAATAAGATAGTTGGACTTGGTCACCTGCCAGACCGGTTTAATGAGGCGGTGGTTATTGTTCTCCCAAAACCAGGTAAAGACCATACTCAGGTTGAGGGATATAGACCTATCTCATTACTAAATTCAGACTTTAAAATTTTCACAAAAATCCTGGCAGACAGACTACAGAAAATAATTCCAAAATTGATATCGCCACAACAAACTGGATTCATCCACGGGAAATCCATCACTTTCAACATTAGGACAGCTGTGAGCGCCATATCTTATAGTAGAGCAAATAAACATATGAAAACTATTGTGGTAAGTCTCGACGCTGACAAGGCGTTTGATAGAGTAGCATGGAATTATCTATATGATCTGCTATCATTCTGAGAGTTTGGCCCGTGGTTTTGTGAAGCGGTCAAGTCAGTGTACAGACAGCCATTGTCCAGGATGTCCGTGAACAATGTTCTATCTAGACCCTTTGAGATTCAGAGGGGGACACGACAGGGTTGCCCTTTGTCTCCACTTCGACATAGCATTAGACCCCTTCCTGAGAACACTACAGAACGAGGCAGCTTTTGAAGGGGTGAGGGTGGGAGCTACATCTGTAAAGATCTCAGCCTTTGCTGATGATGATCTTTTATTCATTGCCAACCCGGAAAAAGCAATCCCGGCCATCATGCAGATCTTAGAGAGTTTTGGTAGATGCTCTGGATTCAAAGTTAACTACAGTAAATCTGAGGCCTTGACGGTTTTTAGATCCGGGAGGTTGAGCGACCCCACATTCCCATTCCACTGGTGCCAGGAATCTATCAAATACCTGGGGATACGGTTACCTGCAGACCCATCTATTTTATATAGAGCTAATTACAAACCACTAATCTCCTCCATAATTGATCTTCTCCATTCCTGGAAACACTTCACACTGTTGTTCTCTGGTAGATGCCACTTAATTAAAATGATAGTTTTTCCTAAACTGCTATACACCTTTCAGACTCTGCCCCTTCTCCTAAGGCCGGCTTCACACTTAGCGTATGAAAATACGGTCCGTATATTACGGCCGTAATACGCTGAAAAGTCCCGAAAATAGTGGTCCGTAGCTCCTCCGTAGGCAGGGTGTGTCAGCGTATTTTGCGCATGGCATCCTCCGTATGTAATCCGTATGTCATCCGTACTGCGTGTTTTTATCGCAGGCTTACAAAACCGACATACGGCTATACAAGGGATCCATGTGTAAAAAAAAAATATATATATACTGCATGTGTGTGTGTGTATGTATGTATGTATGTGTATATATATATATATATATATATATATATATATATATATATATATATATATATATAAATAATTATATTTTCAACCAGCAGAGGGCGCCCTCTTATGATCTCGAGCCTGGGAGCTTTCTAGGAAAGTTCCCACGATCTAGGAACAGCCAGCAGAGGGCGCCTCACCGCAAATGCATGTAAATATAGGTCAATGACCTACTTTACCTACATTCTCTGGGGTTTTGCAGACATGAGCAACGTTGCATTAGCAAAGCTCGTGCCTGCAAAATATTTTAACCCCTTCAGATGGATTTACATCGTTGGACTTTAAAGATCTGCGGAAGGTAAGGATATTGTTTGTTTATTATGTTTTTTTTTGTTACAGAACGAGGGTCTTCAGTGATTGGATTGGGCGTTCAATAAAATATTAAAACAACCTTTGTTTTTATTTCATTAACCCCTTTCTGCCATCAGACGTACTATTCCGTCCATGTGGGGTGGGCTTTACTTCCCAAGGACGGAATAGTATGTCATAGGCGATCGGCCGCGCTCACGGGGGGAGCGTGGCCGGGTGTCAGCTGCCTATCGCAGCTGACACCCGGCACTATGTGCCAGGAGCGGTCACGGACCGCCCCCGGCACATTAACCCCCGTTACACCGCGATCAAACATGATCGCGATGTGCCGGCGGTGCAGGGAAGCATCGCGCAGGGAGGGGGCTCCCTGCGGGCTTCCCTGAGACCCCCGCAGCAACGTGATGTGATCGCATTGCTCCGGGGGTCTCCGTACCTCCCTCCTGCAGCAAGTCCCGGATCCAAGATGGCCGCGGATCCGGGTCCTGCAGGGAGGGAGGTACCTTACCAAGTGCCTGCTCAGAGCAGGCACTTGGTAACGCTGCAGCGCTCTGAGCAGGGCCGGCGTCAGCACCCGGGCAAATGCCGGGGCCCTGGCAAGACGGGGGGGCCCATTTGGTATGTACAACACACTCGTCGGTCAGCCGCCAGTGCGCGTCACTCAGTGACAGTGAGTCACTACATGATCCCGACCACGTCCCCCTGCGGCGCCTTCGCCTTGGCTGCAGGGGGCCGGCCGCCGCACAGTCAGCTGCTGTGTCTCTGAGGACTGAGTGAGTCACTGAGGCCATTTCAATAGCAGCTGCAATACGTCACCGCCGCCCGGCCCTGGCCTCACCATTGGATAGAGAAGACACTTCCGGTTCCGGGTCGCGACGCTGGCTGGGTCTGGGTCATCTCTCCTCCTTACATCCGGTCGGCGGGCGGAGAGGAGAGAGATAGAGAGCTGCGGTTCGGAGTTGAACTTGGACGTCCAGGCTGAGGCTGCGTCCACGGTCCACCATCCTCCAGATGATCCAGCACAGCCAGGAGGAGACTAGGACAGATCCGGACTGGCAGCCGCAGCGCCAAGCAGGAGGAGAAGAGGACGAGGGAATCTTCCAGATCTCAGGCTTCCCACCACCTGGGACAAAGTGTAAGTGTTCAATCATGTAAGAAGTACTGCCCTCATCATGTATCGATTCGACTACATATCTCAGCTGCACAGTGCCTTGTTGATGCCTCACCCCAAAGCTAGGAGCAGATGCCCTGATTGCCCACCCGTTCCCAGCACCCCTTTGCCCTGTATGTAATGTATGTGTATATATACATGAGATTTAGATACATTTATATTTGCATATTTAGCAATTGAAGATTCCATACAGCTGAAATCTGCATTAACAAGTGAAGTTTTTTATGGCATATATACTTACCTCTATACACTAAGCTTTTCAAGTAGTGCTGCCTGTAGCCTTTAATGACTCTCTAAATACCAGCACAATGCACTTTATTTAACTGACTTCATTGACATACCGTATGTATTTGCATGCTAAGCAATTAGAGATCTTATACAGCTGAAACATGCTTTAGTGAGTAAAGTCTTACATTGCATTTATATCTACTACTATGCATTAAGCTTAATTAGTGCTGCAATGTACTGATCCTATGAAATCTACTGTCCAGATTTAAGTTGGCTGCCTTATACTTTATGTATTCTGTCTACCGTTGAACCTTTTGTAAGGGCTTTGTATCTGGCTTGCACTCCCAGGCTGGGGCACCTTTGGGTGCTGCTGAATGCTCCACTTTGCTTTCCACTTATGGTGCAGGCTCTTTTCCAGCAGTACAATGGTTCCATCCTGTTTTTCCATCATATGCATCTGACCCATAAAACAGAGACCTTCAGGGCAGCCGCAGGTGCCAACGAACGTATTTTCTGATAAAACATTGCATCGCGCCCGGACCAATCTTATTCTATGGCGCCGCGGAATCATTGTATCAGATATTCTGATCGCACGTGACGCGGCCATGCAAGTAGTCCATGGAAAAAAAGTCAGACTGCACTCGGGTGACATCTGACTGCAGAATGGAGATGCTGGAGACATTTTTTCTCATCTTCTTGTCAGCCAAGAAAATGAGATCACCCTGCTGAGAAAATACAGAAGTGTGATCCCGGCCTAAGGCTGTTATCAAAGCAACAATGGCCACGACGGGGATCAAACGGTACGCCACTGCTACATCGCAACATAGTGAGTGTGATTGTGCTGTGTGATCTCCACTGTGTGATAGATCTCTGCTGTGTGATAGGTCTCTGCTGTTTGTTAGGTCTCTGCTGTGTGATAGATCTCTGCTGTGTGATACGAGGTATAAATGTGTTAAAGGGGGGGTTGGGGGGGCCCACTGAGACTCCATCGCCCGGGGCCCTCAAAAACCTGGAGCCGGCCCTGGCTCTGAGACAGATCAGTGATCTGCCAGAGTGCTGTGCAGATGTATTGTCCCCCCCTGGGACAAAGTAAAAATGTAAAAAATTTTTTTTACAAGTGTGTAAAAAAAAAAATAATAAAAAAAAAATCCTAAATAATGAGAAAAAAATCTTATTCCCATAAATACATTTCTTTATCTAAATAAAAAAAAGAAAACAATAAAAGTACACATATTTAGTATCGCCGCGTCCGTAACGACCCGACCTATAAAACTGGCCCACTAGTTAACCCCTTCAGTAAACACCGTAGGAAAAAAAAAAAACGAGGCAAAAAACAACGCTTTATTATCATACCGCCAAACAAAATGTGGAATATCACGCGATCAAAAAGACAGATATAAATAACCATGGTACCGCTGAAAGCGACATCTTGTCCCGCAAAAAACGAGCCGCCATACAGCAACATCAGCAAAAAAATAAGTTATAGTCCTCAGAATAAAGCGATGCAAAAATAATTATTTTTTCTATAAAATAGTTTTTATCGTATAAAAGCGCCAAAACATAAAAAGATATAAATGAGGTATCGCTGTAATCGTACTGACCCGAAGAATAAAACTGCTTTATCAATTTTACCAAACGCGGAACGGTATAAACGCCTCCCCCAAAAGAAATTCATGAATAGCTGGTTTTTGCTAATTCTGCCTCACAAAAATCGGAATAAAAAGCGATCAAAAAATGTCACGTGCCCGAAAATGTTACCAATAAAAACGTCAAGTCGTCCCGCAAAAAACAAGACCTCACATGACTCTGTGGACTCAAATATGGAAAAATTATAGCTCTCAAAATGTGGTAACGCAAAAAATATTTTTTGCAATAAAAAGCGTCTTTCAGTGAGTGACGGCTGCCAATCATAAAAATCCGCTAAAAAACCCGCTATAAAAGTAAATCAAACCCCCCTTCATTACCCCCTTAGTTAGGGAAAAATAAAAAAAATTTAAAAAATGTATTTATTTCCATTTTCCCATTAGGGTTAGGGCTAGGGTTAGGGTTAGGGCTAGGGTTAAGGCTACAGTTAGGGTTAAGGCTACAGTTAGGGTTAAGGCTACAGTTAGGGTTAAGGCTACAGTTAGGGTTAAGGCTACAGTTAGGGTTAAGGCTACAGTTAGGGTTAAGGGCTTGGATTACATTTGCGGTTGGGATTAGGGTTAGGGGTGTGTCAGGGTTAGAGGTGTGGTTAGGGTTACCGTTGGAATTAGGGTTAGGGGTGTGTTTGGATTAGGGTTTCAGTTATAATTGGGGAGTTTCCACTGTTTAGACACATCAGGGGCTCTCCAAACACGACATGGCGTCCGATCTCAATTCCAGCCAATTCTGCGTTGAAAAAGTAAAACAGTGCTCCTTCCCTTCCGAGCTCTCCCGTGTGCCCAAACAGGAGTTTACCCCAACATATGGGGTATCAGCGTACTCAGGACAAATTGGACAACAACTTTTGGGGTCCAATTTCTCCTGTTACCCTTGGGAAAATACAAAACTGGGGGCTAAAAAATAAGTTTTGTGGGAAAAAAAAAGATTTTTTAATTTTCACGGCTCTGCGTTAGAAACTGTAGTGAAACACTTGGGGGCTCAAAGTTCTCACAACACATCTAGATAAGTTCCTTGGGGGGTCTAGTTTCCAATATGGGGTCACTTGTGGGGGGTTTCTACTGTTTAGGTACATTAGGGGCTCTGCAAACGCAATGTGACGCCTGCAGACCATTTCATCTAAGTCTGTATTTCAAATGGCGCTCCTTCCCTTCCGAGCCTTCCCATGCGCCCAATCGGTGGTTCCCCCCACATATGGGGTATCAGCGCACTCAGGACAAATTGCACAACAAATTTTGGGCTCCAATTTCTCCTGTTACCCTCGGGAAAATACAAAACTGGGGGCTAAAAAATATTTGTGGGAAAAAAATTTTGTTTTATTTTTACGGCTCTGCATTATAAACTTCTGTGAAGCCCTTGGTGGGTCAGAGTGCTCACCACACATCTAAATAAGTTCCTTAGGGGGTCTACTTTCCAAAATGGTGTCACTTGTGTGGGGTTTCAATATTTAGGCTTATCAGTGGCTCTCCAAACGCAACATGGCGTCTCATCTCAATTCCTGTGAATTTTGCATTGAAAAGTCAAACGGCGCTCCTTCCCTTCCGAGCTCTACCATGCGCCCAAACAGTGGTTTACCCCCACATATGGGGTATCAGCGTACTCAGGACAAATTGTACAACAACTTTTTGGTTCCAATTTCTTTTCTTACCATTGGGAAAATAAAAAATTGGGGCGAAAAGATATAATTTTTGTGAAAAAAATTTTTTTTTTTTATTTTTACGGTTCTGCATTATAAACTTCTGTGAAGCACTTGGTGGGTCAAAGTGCTCACCACACCTCTAGATAAGTTCCTTAGGGGGTCTACTTTCCAAAATGGTGTCACTTGTGGGGGGTTTCAATGTTTAGGCACATCAGTGGCTCTCCAAACGCAACATGGCGTCCCATCTCAATTCCAGTCAATTTTGCATTAAAAAGTCAAATGGCGCTCCTTCGCTTCCAAGCTCTGTCATGCGCCCAAACAGTGGTTTACCTCCACTTATGGGGTATCGGCGTACTCAGGACAAATTGTACAACAAGGTTTGGGGTCCATTTTCTCCTGTAACTCTTGGCAAAATAAAACAAATTGGAGCTGAAGTAAATTTTTTGTGAAAAAAGTTAAATGTTCATTTTTATTTAAACATTCCAAAAATTCCTGTGAAGCACCAGAAGGGTTAATAAACTTCTTGAATGTGGTTTTCAGAACCTTGAGGGGTGTAGTTTTTAGAATGGTGTCACACTTGGGTATTTTCTATCATATAGACCCCTCAAAATGACTTCAAATGAGATGTGGTCCCTAAAATAAAATGGTGTTGTAAAAATGAGAAATTGCTGGTCAACTTTTAACCCTTATAACTCCCTAACAAAAAAAAATTTTGGTTCCAAAATTGTGCTGATGTAAAGTAGACATGTGGGAAATGTTACTTAGGCTACGTTCACACTAGCGTTGTGCGCCGCTGCGTCGGCGACGCACAACGCACCGAAAAACGCGTGCTGCGTTTTTCGACGCGTGCGTCGTTTTTTGACGAAAATCGGACGCAAGAAAAATGCAACTTGTTGCGTTTTCTTGGTCCGACGCTAGCGTAAAAAAAGACGCACGTGTCGGAAAACGCAACAAGCAAAAACGCATGCGTCCCCCATGTTAAACATAGGGGCGCATGACGCGTGCGTCGCCGCTGCGTCGCCCGACGCTAGCGCGACGCACACTAGCCGAACGCTAGTGTGAACGTAGCCTTATTAAGTATTTTGTGTGACATATCTCTGTGATTTAATTGCATAAAAATTCAAAGTTGGAAAATTGCGAAATTTTCTAAATTTTCGCCATGTTTCCGTTTTTTTCACAAATAAAGGTAATATCAAAGAAATTTTACCACTATCATGAAGTACAATATGTCACGAGAAAACAATGTCAGAATCACCGGGATCCGTTGAAGCGTTCCAGAGTTATAACCTCATAAAGGGACAGTGGTCAGAATTGTAAAAATTGGCCCGGTCCATAACGTGCAAACCACCCTTGGGGGTAAAGGGGTTAAAATAATTTTTAATAGTGTTTGTGTATTTTTTTAACCCTTTACTAGTATTGGATTAATAATGGATAGGTGTCATAATTGACGCCTCTCCATTATTAATTTGGCTTAATGTCACCTTACAATAGCAAGGTGGCATTAACCCTTCATTACCCCATATCCCACCGCTACACGGGAATGGGAAGAGTGGCCAAGTGCCAGAATAGGCGCATCTTCCAGATGTGCTTTTTCTGGGGTGGCTGGGGGCAGATGTTATTAGCCAGGGGGGGCCAATAACCATGGACCCTCTCCAGGCTATTATCTGCCCTCAGTCACTGGCTTTACCACTCTGGCGGAAAAAATTGTGCGGGAGCCCACGCCAAATTTTTCCGCCATTTAACCCCTTAATTTACTAGCTAGAACGGCCAAATTTTGCATATACACACTACTAACATTAGTAGTGTGGAATATGCAAAAAAAAATGGTGATATGAGATGGTTTACTGTATGTAAACCATGTCTCAAATCATGTCGGGTTTTAGGAAGGAGAAAGCAAAAGCTGGTAATTGAAGTACCGGCTTTAAAGCTGTCTAGCGCTGGAAGAAATATAATAAATATATATATAAATATATATATATATATATATATATATATATATATATATATATATATATATATATATATATATATATATATATATATATATATATATATATATATATATATATATATATATATATATATCTCAATCTATCTCTATTCTTTGTACACATTTATTCTACTGGAAGCTGTCAGTGTGACTTTACTGTACACCGCAATGAATTACAGGTAGTCCTCGACTTACGACGTTGATCTGTTCTAACGCGGCGTCGTAAACCGAATTTCGACGTAAGTCGGACCATACGTTTATACAGTAATGTACCATAATAACATTATCAATAAACATAGGTACAGTCAAATATTGTGCAGTACAGTACGTTTAATAATGAAATACTGTACTGTAAGTGCTGTAACAGTAATAAACAGTGTAATAAACAAAGATAACAATTCCAAAGAGAGAGCAGGCTTATTGGGAGGAAGCTGCAGAAGGTGCTGGAGATACTGGGGGAGGTGAGTCAGGAGAGGCAGGTGAGTCAAGAGGGGCAGCTGAGGTAGAGGGTACAGGATCTGTTGCAGGCCTCTCTACCTTCTTGAAGTACCGCTGCAGGTTAGTTTGGATGGAGACCATCTTCTTCTCCTCCAAGATCTCCTTGTAACACCTAAGGGAATCCATGACTCCTCTGGCAACCCTAGCGTACCTTTCCATGTTGGGATCCTCAGCCTCAAACCTTGACAACCCTTCCTGTATCAGGGCAAAACCTCCTGCCAAGCCCTGCCTTGTAAATGTCTTAAGTTCTGGGGTTGGTATGTCTTCCTCTTCCTCTATCATCTGCTTCTCCAGTTGAATAAGGTCATCAGCAGATAACTCCTCTCCATGAGATGCCAGTAGCTCTGTGACATCATCCTCCTCCACCTCCAGATTCATTGTCTTACTCATATCAACAACGTTCCTTATGACATTAGTCACTGACTCTTGGACCTCTGTGACATCATTCACAAACCGGGGACACAGTTTTTTCCACACCCCATTCATACTGGTCTGCTTAACCTCATCCCAGGAATCAGCAATGTTATTCACAGCATCAAGGATGTTGTATGTTTTCCAAAACTCCTTTAGAGTCAAGTCCTTATTCCTTTCAGTTGCTGCTAAAGCATTACCAATGACCCTTCGGAGGTAGTAGGCCTTGAATGTAGCAATGACTCCTTGGTCCATAGGCTGTATTAGGGCAGTGGTATTAGGTGGAAGGTAAACCACCTTGACATTAGGGTTAAAGTCATCCAGATGGGCAGGGAGTCCAGGGGCATTGTCCAGAATAAGCAACACCTTAAAGGGGATATCCTTGGAGGTACAATACCGCTCCACACCTGGCACAAAATGGTTGGTGAACCAGTCATCAAACACTGCAAGTGTCACCCATGCCTTCCTATTAGACTTCCAGATGACTGGTAGTTGACCCTTTGAAATGCCCTTGAGTGCCCTTGGATTCTCAGCCTGATACACCAGCATGGGCTTCAGTTTGTAGTCGCCAGCAGCATTGCCCCCAAGAAGCAAAGTCAGTCTCTCCTTACCGACTTTATGACCTGGTGCTGACTTCTCCTCCTTGGCGATGTACGTACGGTTAGGCAAACGTTTCCAAAACAAGCCTGTCTCATCCACGTTGAACACTTGTTGAGCACAGTAATCACCCTCCTCAATTATCTCAGCCAATGCTTTAGGAAACTCAGTTGCTGCTTTCTCATCAGCACTAGCAGCTTCACCTTGCACTTTAATGTTATGGAAATTGGCACGATCCTTAAACCTCATAAACCAACCCCTACTTGCCACAAATTCTTCACTTTCACTTCCTTCCCCCTTTTGTCTTTTCAACGCCTCAAACAGTCGCTTAGCCTTCGCCTGAATAACCATAAGGCTCACAGGTATACGGCGTTGATTTTGGTCTTCCAACCAAAGCACCAGTAATCTTTCCATCTCAATAATAAGACCACTACGCTGCTTTGTTATCACTGTCGCTTTCATAGGAGCAGATCCTTTCACATGTTCAAGGATACGATCTTTATCCTTGATAATCGTAGCGACAGTCGAACGACTAAGTCCTAATGACCTGCCAATTTCTGTTGGTGTTTCCCCCTTATCAGATCGCCTTATGATATCCACTTTCACCTCCATGGTGATGGCCTTCCTTTTCTTTGATGCACTGGTATCAGATGAGTCTTCCTTACGTTTGGGAGCCATAATGAAGGGTGTAATGGCGTGCAGGAGACTTGTTTTCCTCTGTAACCGGGTGCAGTGTACAGTACTGGACGCTATTGCTCCGCCCCTGCACGTAGTTCGACTTACGACTCAAAACCGCGTAAGTCGGAACGAGGCGTCGTATAAAGCGTCGTAAAGACGAAACGTCGTAACCCGAGACCGTCGTAAACCGAGGACTAACTGTACCGGCTTTTCTCGCTAAGTTTAAGCTCACATTTGCGTTGTGCGCCGCAGCGTCGTCGCCGCAACGCACAACGCAAACAAAAACGCTGCAAAACGCATGCACAACGCAGCGTTTTGCGCCGCATGCGTTCAACGCATGCGTCTCAAAACGCAGCGGGTTTTTGAAACGCACTTGCGTTTTTACCAAAAAACGCAGCGTTTTTAGACGCATGCGTTTTTAGTGCAGTGAGTCATTCTTCATCCCCCACCCACAAAAAAAAAGTGTCCACACAATAGATAAGGACCACCAATGGCTAGAAGAGGGTTGGTGTTATACAAATGTGTATATACCCTGGCAGAGATGAATTCCTCCCATTTTGCTGGTATTCATGATGGAGCGAACCATGAACAGTATCTACATGGATATGGAGATGGAATTTGCCTTGGCTCATGCCTATGCTGTTGCCTGTTTTAATCAAAGGGAAAGGGAAAAACGGAGATGGATTCGTCGCCGCTTTTGGATACACCCTATCGTTGAAGTCCGGGAGAGCCGTGGAGCATACCATTGCTTGTTTGGCGAACTGAATGACAACCGGGAAAAATATTTTTTTTTTTTTAAATTCGTTTATTAACAACAAAATAAATTGCGTTACAAACAATGTATGTTGGACACATTGAACATGACTTATAGTACTATCAAGTGTACAGTGTTAAGCATGAAATAAAGGTACTTATTACTCTTAACCAATGTTATGATGTATTTGTTAACCATCTGTAACATACATATGTAATATATATGTATTAAGTAAAGAAAGAGAAAACCTGTGAAACTAAAACTCTCGAATTAGGACTACTTCTACTCTAATTACTAACTAATTCGCCATATATCCCTGTGCCCAACCCCCACGCGCTGCCCCCGACCACATCTATAGGGTGAGATGAGAAGAGTTCCATTGACCCCAAATCTTATCAAATTTTCCCGGACAGCCCCTGTTCCGATATAGCGTACGTTCATATGGGATAACAGAATTAACCAGGTCAATCCAAGCTCTCACAGAAGGGCAGGAATTTCCCATCCACCTCAGCGCTAGTACCTTACGTGCGAAAAAGAGCACCTCCCGCAAGAAAGTACCAATATAATGGTCCCAGGTCTCCTCCTCCCACACTCCAAATATACAAACTAATGGGTCCAGAGGAATAGGGATCAGCAGCAGTGATGTTAACAGTGATGTCACCTCTTTCCAATAGCGCAGGATAATAGGACACCTCCATATCATATGAATAAAGTCCGCATCTAGTGAGTGACACCGCATACATTCTGTCGTTTGAAACCGACCCATCCTACAAAGTCGCGTCGGGGTTAGATATGATTGATGTATAATATACAACTGAGTCATCCTGTTATTAACTGACGGAGATACTTTAATCGGGGATTCGAGGATGTCCTCCCATTCCTCCTCATGCAAGTTAGAAAGCAGTTCACTCCATTTTCCTTTAACAGAATTGACGGTGACTGTAGACCCCGAAGATAGCAAATATGTGTATAGGGAGGAGATAAGACCCTGAGGGCCCTGCGATTTAAGGATCCCTATCAAGGGCAAAGAAGATATAGCGCGACCTGTACCCATAAGCCTCAAATATGATTGAATAGCTGACCTTAGCTGTAGGTATCGAAAAAACTGAGACCGCGGTATCTCATATTTATTTTGCAATTGTTCAAAAGACGCGAAGCTCCCCCCATTATACAGATCACCTATTGAGGAGACCCCACGTTCTATCCAAAAACCAGTTGACGGGTGATTCAATAAAGTAGAGAAATAGCTATTATTCCACAAGGGCATCTCTGCTATAATATCTACAAATCCTATAATTTTTTTAATTTGTCTCCAGACTGAACGCGCCAGACGGAGCAAGGGTAGCAATCTAGGGGCACCAGTTTTTTCCGCCTCCAAAAAATTTAGTGGGCAGTCAGCTTGGACCGAGTGAAGTAAGTGATTTTCTGAGTTGGGAAGGCGATTATTGGGCATCCACCTATTGAGAGCTCTGACCTGACCGGCCAGATAATACAAATAAAAATCTGGAAGCGCCGCTCCTCCCCCTTGCTTGGGTCTCTGTAGTGTGGATATCTTAAGTTTGGGCCTAGATTTCCCCCATATAAATGTAGTAAGTTGGGAATTCAGCGCTGCAAAAAAGGACCTGGGTATCAGCACAGCACTATGTTGGAGGCAGTAATTGAACTTGGGAAGTAAAATCATTTTAATTAAATTAATGCGTCCAGCCACGGATAATGGGAGTTTACTCCAAGTCGCAAATTTCGCTTTAACTAATTCTAACAGTGGGAGTATATTAAGTTGCAAGTCGAATCTACTACACTGAGAGATGTATATACCTAAATATTTAAAACTGGGTACAACAGGAAGGGGGGAGAGAGCCCCAAGACCGAGTATTGGAGAATGGGAAAGGGGCATTAACGCGGATTTGTCCCAGTTTATATATAGGCCTGAATATCTACTAAAAATATCTATGGTAGCGATTACCCGCGGCAGCGTTTCTTCCACTTGATCCATGAATATCACCATATCATCCGCATATAAGCCAATGGTGTCCACACGGCCAGCTATATGAATACCCTTAATGACAGATGAGGACCTTATTCGTATTGCCAATGCCTCTATTGCCAGGGCAAAGAGGGCCGGGGAAAGGGGGCAACCTTGTCGTGTTCCTCTATATAAAGAGAAGGGTTCAGAAATGGAACCATTTATAATTATACGGGCTCTAGGTTTCATATATAGCAGTCCAACCCACTTTAAGAATTTATCGCCAAAGCCATATTTCCTCAAACATGCTATTAAAAAGGGCCATTCAAGAGAATCAAAGGCCTTGGCCGCATCAAGCGATGCCAGTGCCCAAGAGTTATCTGGCACCAGTGAGCTATATTGGACTATGGATTGGACACGTCTAATATTAATAGATGTATTTTTGCCTGGCATGAAGCCCGTCTGGTCTGGATGTATGAGATTTAATATAATCGAGTTCAACCTAGTGGCCAAAATTTTAGTGAAGATCTTGTAATCAACATTAAGCAGTGATATTGGGCGATAGGATCCACATTCCAGGGAGTCTTTCCCCTCCTTTTTGAGTATAATGATATTTGCCTCATAAAAGGTGTCTGGCATACAACCCTCCTCCCACATCCCCCGAAACACCTTCAACAAAAGTGGCGCTAGGATATCACGGTATTTCCTATATAATTCAATGGGGAACCCGTCTGGACCAGGGGCCTTCCCTGAGGCCATATCTGTCAAGGCCTGATCAACCTCCTCCAAAGTGAACTCAGCGTCCATAAAGGCACGTTGAGCTGGATCTAATACAGGGAATGTCACATCTGATAAATAATCTAAATTTTCCAAAATATCAAAATCACATTTAGATGTGTACAATGACTCGTAATAGTTATGGAAACAATGAAGTATCTCCTCTGTTGAGGATACTAATAAACCATCTGATGTTCGGATTTGCAATATAGTATTGGATACATTATGCTGTCGTACTAGAAAAGCTAAAAATTTGCTAGCCTGGTTTCCCATTTCAAAATAGGATTGGCGGGTAAAAAATAGTTTACGTTTGGATTTAGTGTCTATGTATTGGTTATATAATCTCTGGGAGGTTTGCCACTCAAGCTTATTACCATTAGTTGGGTTAGATACATATGCAGACTCTGAGTCTTTTAGTCGTTGTTCCATCTCATCATCCTCCCTCGAAGTTACCTTTTTAATGTGAGATATTGTAGACGATAGGCACCCTCTTAAATATGCCTTAAGGGCATCCCAAAATATGTTGGTACCCTGGAATCCCGAATTAGACGAAATGAAGCATTTCAACTGATCTACTGTTCTGTCCTCAGAGTCAAATAATTTAAGCCAGAATGGGTTCAGTTTCCAGGTGATGCTTTTCCTGGATTGCCCATAGTTAAGTCTAAGGATTACTGGGCTATGGTCAGATATTCCCCTATTACCATGTTCAATGCTATCTACCCATGTTGCTAGCTCCACCGATACAAATATGTAATCTAGGCGGGAAAGAGCGCTTCTGGTAGATGAATGACAGGTAAAACCTTTCACCCCAGGGTGACGCATTCTCCATATATCCAACCATCCACTCCCCTCCATAAACAGAGCCAGCTGGGATGGAGCCCGGGAGGTTGAACCCCCAGCCATCCCTTCACCCAGTCTCAATCTATCCAGGGCGCCATCCATAACTAGATTAAAATCTCCCATACATATAACATTCGCGTCCGGGAAGTTCAGGGCAAAGCTCAACGCCTTTCTGAGTATAGATATATTAGCTGGAGGAGGGTTATAAAGACACAGTATGACGTACTCTCTAGAGTTAATTAATGCATGAACAAAAACGAATCGGCCCTCAGAGTCTCTCCTGGCCTCTTTCACCTCCCACCTGACGTCCCTATGGATCAAGAGTGAGACCCCCCTTGAGTAGCTAGTGTGAAACGCGTGTATGGACCATTGTACCCATGGTTTTTGCATATACCGAGCTGTGTCTCTAGTCAGGTGTGTCTCCACTAGTGCCACTATATGTGGACGGCAGCGTTTGATCAGAGAAAATACCTTAATTTTTTTCCGGGGAGACTTAATACCGCGTACATTCCAGGTCATACATATCAATTCAGACCCCATATTCACGTATTAAAATATAACAAAATACGAAAAAAGGGATTGCTGTCCAGGTAAGGCCCAGGGGCAACACGCGACGGGAGAGAGGACCATTGATGGCGAATTCTACCTATAGAACAGATTAAACAAACATAAAAAAACATGGAAAAAAGAACAATGCAAAAAACAAACATTGTAGGAGTATAGTCTCGTACTCCCGTTAGTAAACAAATTCGGGGATACTCTCGCCAAACTCAGCGTCCAGTATCGTTGTTATGTCAGACATCCACATAGAGAGCTCTATTATGCATATACCCGCACCCGTACATTAGGAGTTTTTTGCATTGGAAGTCTTATGGACCCGTAGCCATTCAGTTGCCTCTTCCGGATCAGTGAAGAATATAGAAGATCCCTCATGAACAACCCGCAGACGAGCTGGATAAATCATGGAGTAAATGATATTCCGGTCTCTCAGTTGTTTTTTGATTTCCATGAAGCGTGCTCGTTGTTTCTGAAGCTCCATCGAGAAATCCGGAAAAATCGAAATCGTGGAGTTATGAAATTTGATAGGGCTCCTCTGCCGCGCCAATCGTAGAATGGTATCTCTATCCTTGCAATTAAGAAGGCGAGCCAGAAAGGGCCTTGGCGGAGTTCCGGGAGGGAGGGGCCTCGTAGGGACCCTATGAGCCCTTTCCACGGAAAAGGTTGAGGAGAATTCGCCTCCCAAGGAAGTTTTAAGCCAGTCCTCCAGAAATTCTTCCGGTT
The DNA here is from genome assembly GCF_032444005.1 of Ranitomeya imitator. Classification (NCBI taxonomy): domain Eukaryota; kingdom Metazoa; phylum Chordata; class Amphibia; order Anura; family Dendrobatidae; genus Ranitomeya; species Ranitomeya imitator. The sequence goes on from NC_091287.1 coordinate 195,373,506, forward strand.
GTTGACCCTCTGATCGCTCTGGTAGACCAATAATTCGGATATTATTCCGACGCAGTCTATTCTCTAGATCATCCGCTTTCTGTTTCCAAGCATTTATAGAGCCAGCCACTTTTGTCAATTTAGTCTCCATGGGGGCAATGGTATCTTCCACCTGTGACACTCTCGTCTCCACCTCTGTAATGCGTCCTCCCATAGTTTGCATGTCGTGCCTTAGGCGGCCCACCTCAGTGTGTACATCTTCAATTTTTTCAGTGAGGGAGGATCTAGTTAAAGATATGGCTTGCATTAGTTGTTCAGAGGCCTGTTTAAGGGTTAACTCCTCTTGTTCACCTTCCTCATTACTATCAGAAGAACGGCCTTTACGTTGCACTTGTGAGGCATTACCGCGGAGGGTCCGACCACCCTCTGATGGGTCCTCCCTGACAAATTTTTTAAGTTTATCAGCCACTCCCGACCCCTTAGTATGCTGCATAGTTGACAAGGATAAGGGGGTAGAAGAACAGCCCAGATTGTGCTGCGGAGCAGCACCAAGATCTCCTTACAAGGTCAGAAGTAGCAGAGCCCACGGGGAGCTATATATATATGAGGTTAGACAACTCCAGGAGTGTAAGGTATGTCCAGTCTGCCCAGAGAGGGGGGAGCCCACAGCACCAACAGTAGCAGCAGAGGGGAGGGGTGCCAAACCCTCCAAATGACAAGCACCAGTGAGATAGATGTTTCTCAGACAGGGGAGTGCAGGGCCCAGTCTTTCAGGGCACTCACTGCTTGTCCCCTCAATAAAGGAGAATCAGGATGCGTGCTCACCTCCTCAGTGGCGCTGCAAATGTGGCTCTTCGCGCCGCCTCTCCTCTGTCAGAGAGCGCGCTTATAGTTGGGGCGCCGCAATGTCAGTGCCGCCTCACAGGTCCCCCCGTCTGGCACACAGAGATCCAGCCGTCCACAGTGCGCTCCCCGGGAGATCTCTAAAGCGCAGGGGAAGCCCCGGCACTGATAGAAGCCGGCGCTGCTCTGTATCTTCAGAGCGCGCACCTGGAAAATGGCCGCCGCTTCACTCCAGGCCCTGTGCTCCCGCCGGCTCCGCCGAACACAGCCTTCCTCTGTACCTCTCCACAGCGCTCTCAGCAGCCAAGCACCTTCCTGAGTCCAGAGGGACCTTATATCAGTCCAATGCCGGCGTGTAAAAGGGGTCCGGATAACAGGATCACTGCAGGATACCAGGAGCTCTCTTATGGTGCGTCTGCTTCCTTCGGCTACATAGCCACGCCCCTCCGGGAAAAATATTTTGATTATACCAGGATGTCACAGGACAGCTTCCGCTATCTTCTGCGTCGGGTGGAAGGATCCATTAGCAGGCAGGATACGCAGCTCCGGAGAGCTATTTCCGCAGAGGAACGGCTGCTGGTGACTCTACGGTACGTTGCTGTTTGAATGACTGTGATATGTATTTACTTTTTATTTTATTTTACTTTTTTTTTTTTTTATTGTAATGGTCAATGTACTTTTATAAATTACAATGTACTTTAATCTAAATTTCTTTATCTTTTTGGCAGTTTCCTGGCTACCGGAGAGACGTTGAGATCACTTCATTTCCAATTCCGGATTGGAGTCTCCACACTTTCAGGAATTATTGCAGAGACATGCCGCGCTTTGTGGGATAATCTCCGGGAGGAATTTTTACCTGTCCCTACAAGCGAAATCTGGGAGGCCAACGCACAGAAATTCGAGCAAGTGTGTTCTTTTCCAAACTGTATTGGCGCAGTGGATGGAAAGCACATTCGTATTACAAAGCCTGTGAAAAGTGGATCCCTTTTCTACAATTACAAAAAATACTTTTCAACTGTTCTCATGGCAATTGCCGGTGCGGACTGCCGTTTTCTCGCAGTGGACATTGGTGCATTTGGGCGTGCAAATGACTCGCGCACATTTAAAGAGTTGGATATGGGCCAAAAATTATATGGAAACAATTTTAATTTCCCACAGCCACAACCTCTTCCCCACACCGAAGGCCCTGCGATGCCATTTGTTGTGGTTGGGGATGAGGCATTCCAAATGTCTGCCAACCTATTGAAACCCTACTCCAGTCGGGGCTTGGACCATACAAAAAGGGTTTTCAATTACAGACTGTCCAGGGCCAGAAGGACTGTGGAGTGCGCCTTTGGCATCCTAGTTTCCTAATGGCGGATATTAGGATCCGCCATTAATCTTAAAATCGAAACAGTGGATGAGGTGGTGAAGGCTTGTGTGGTTCTCCACAATTTCATTATGGCCAAAGAGAGACTAAACGTGGAACTCGATGAACCCATAGCCAACCCATTGCCCGATTACCATGATCATCCTCTGAGGACAAGTGTGGAAATTGCGCAGATGCGGGATCGTTTTGCGGCCTATTTTGTGTCAGATGTTGGCCGTGTCATGGCAAGATCAAATGGTGTAGTAATGTTACTTTTGGACTGTCTTCTGATTATAACTACACCAATAATACCTCTACTGTGACTGTGGTAAAAATATATGAAAATAAAGTAATTTTCCGTTAAATCTGCAAAAAATGTTCCGTTTAGGTTGTTTGGGTATATGTCAAATTTGGCATGTAAGTATAGTTCACAAATTTAATGTTCCTATTAAAAACTGGAACCTGTTGTTTTTAAAATGATGTTAAATAAAAAATTTTTAAAATTCTATACCGATTCAAATAACATTTTTATACCATACCATAACATATACTTGTTTGTCTGATCGACGTGTATATTTGTGTTTTACATCAAAAGCAATGATAACAGCGATGTTTTACAATTGTAACCAGGGTAAATATCTGAAGCGTGGCCCTGCGCTTAGCAACATGATGTTTACCCTGGTTACACGTGGGCCTCTGCATCGTTGTTCGCTGGAGAGCTGTCTGTGACAGCTCTCCAGGGACCAAACAGCGGACGCTGCAGTGATCTGCATCATTGTCTGTTTCGCTGCTGCATTAACTGTGAACACCTCATACACTTTAGTGTTTGTGAACACCTCATACAGCAATGAGAGACACCAAAAAAAATTGTAAAAATATTGTCTGCCATTGCATATATGAGGTGTTTGAAGCACAAAATATGTGTAGACAGCACACGGCGTGACTTGCCGAGAAAAATTCAGGAAAATAAGAACAAATAGTGTTTTTTTTTAAACCAAAATTTTTTATTGGGGGGAAAACAGAAAAAAAAGGGGTAATTAAACTTAGGGGGTTTCAACCTGTGCCACCAGGGGGGAATGGTATGTGTCTTGTTTGGAATGGGGAGAGGAAGGGGAGGATGATGGCGAAGATGAGGATGATGGCGAAGAGGAGGATGATGTGAGATAGTCAAGGAGGCTTGATGGCAGATCCAAACCCTCCCCAGGGTATACTGGGGAAGAAACCGCCACCTCTGTAGGGGAGGGAGGAGGCAACACAAGCCTAGTTTGTCTTGGTTGGCCCTGGCTGCTCCTTCTGCGGCTAGAGCCCCGACGCGCACTTGTTGTCTGTACTGGAGCAGCCAGAGCCTCAGTGTGTGCCCGTGTGTGTTTCCTCTTCCTTTTTTTTTTTTTTTTGGCTACCGCGGCAGCTCCCCCAGCATGACGCCTACGGGAGGATGAATGCATGGCAGGAGCAGGAGTCGGCGGCACTATGTTATGGTGCCTGTGGTGGCGTCGCTCGGCACGTGGACCACGGTGGGGTGGCTGGAGTGGCTCTCCAGCAGGAGTGGGAGTCATGCTTGCCAGCGACGGCACTACAGGCATTGTCGCTGACTGCATGACCCCAGCCTGCTGGAGAGCCCTCACGTAGGTAGTGTTGCAGGCCTGCATCACTGAAATCTGTAGTTCCGGCGTAAGGTGTTCCACCATGCCCTTAGCAATGGTACTAAAGAAATGTTTTGCCGGATTTGAGAGCTCGGTTTCCATTGTTTCAAGGCGCCGGTCGATATTGGACAGACGAGTGTCCATGTTATCGCTCAACGCCTTGAAACAGTTCTGGAAAACCGTGCTCAAATGCAAAAATTCGGGCATGGCTGGCCTGTCCGAGGCCCGCTGGCGCTGTCGGGAATACCCAAACGAAGGTGCGCCAGAGGCCTCGGGCAGGGGAACACCTGATGTACCGGCTGCCGGTTCTCCAGATGGCGGTGCAAGCCTGCTGTCGCTGTGGGAGGGCTGTGATGGGTCAGATGGCGATTCATGAAGGGCCGCTTCTGCGGGGCGAGCTCTCTCGAGGGTGCTGCTGTGTGTCCTGTGAAAAGATAATGAAAAAATTAGTCTTCAATTAATAACCTATCCCATACGCCAACTCCTGGAATAAAAATAGCATTACATTACACAACAATACAAATCCTCGGTCTCAGTCTGTGTGGGCAATAATTAATTTCTGATTGTTATCGCCAGCTGACCGTTGTGGCTGACGATAACAATCATGGACATTCCCGCTGCCAAAGCCTTTTGACCGCATACCACTGTGGGTAAAAAAAAAATTGGAATCGAAAACTTTCTGGAAACTGCCTATGCCGCAAAAATAGTTGAAAATTTAATGTCAAGATAAAAAAAAAAAAAAAAATACACAGTGATTTCGCTGATCTGATTGCAGGAACGACCATGACGTTAGGATCATGTGATCGAGACTTCATCATTATTCCTGCGATCAGAACTACCCTGACTCAGAACTTAACCTGTCATGGACTACAAGGACTCACGCTTAACCCAAAAAAGTAACTAATGGCCTATATAGCATTTTAATAGGGATAAATTTACGTGGATGGCCAATATGTTACGCTGACTACATGGATGGGCAATACAGTATGTGCCTGGGAAATATACTATGTGGATACGTGGCTAGAACGTGTACTATGTGGCTGCGATATTGTTCCCTGCCAATATACTATGTGGATGCACAATGTACGTGACTGGGCAATGTACTATGTGGCTGTGCAGTAGGCTATGTGGCTGGGCACTGTAATGGGGCTGTGCAATATGGTTTGTGGACAAAATACTTGCTGTCGGCGGCCAAGGACCGGTCTTAAGAACTGTAAAGACTTTGCATATTTGTAGGGCACAGACTTGGCCGCAGCAGCACCACTCTTCGATCGCTCCTCCTCAGCCCGTATCCCCTTATTGAAACGGTCCTTCATGGATCGCCATCTGATCCTCAACCTTTTAACTGTGAATGCAAAGGAAAAAAAAAAAGGTTACATATGTAGCATTTTAAAAGGATAAAACAACCGTGTGCGATGCAAAACTTTAGGCGTTTATTGCATCACACACGGTTGTGTTTATCCTGGAAAGATGGTGGGTCATAGCAGCGTATCTGCACGGCGCATCAGCAATACTCACCAAAGTTGGCTTTGTCCTTGGCAAGAGCAATGTCAAAGCCCTCCCACATCGACTTTGCCACCTCTACCCACAAACGCCTCAACACCACCTGGTCCATGTGCCGGGAGTCACGGCTGTCCCACAACGGGCCACGCTCCTGGATGCTGGATATCAGGAGCTCCACATCAATTTCTCCTTGGTCCCGTTGTGAAACCTAGAAAAATTGCAAACCAAAAAGGTTACAAATATGCAAATATTAACAACCACCAGCACCTGTCATAATATGTACCTTGGCCCTATCCTTTGTCATTTGATATATGTATATTGATGGTTTCTACACCTGTATTTTTGAATGTTTTTGTTCTGAAAGTTTCACCTTTGTTACCTTCCCCCAATACTTGCTACCCTGAAAAGTTATAATGTAAGCTTACTAAACATCCCTAGTGAAAGCAGGATGCTACTCAAAAAAAAAAAGAAATTGTTTAAAAAAAATACTCACTCGCCGTCCTGACGCCACACCTTGGCCCTGACCTCGCTGCTCCCGCTGAGTACCTTCCCCCTCACTTGAAGAAGCCTGTAAAAATTGTATAAAGAAATTATTTTCAAAACTACAAAATGACAGCAAATAGTAAGCAAATTGACATAATTACTCACCGCACTCCCCTGCGCCGATTGGCTAGATTCTGAAACTGTAGCCATTCTTGCACGTTTGTTCTGGCATGAAAAAATGAAAAAAAAAATCAAATCCAAACCTAAATATGGCACATACAATAAAATAGGCCCAAAAATTTATACAACAACCACAATTGACTGTTGACTGATAAAACAATGCAAAAATAAGAAAGCGACACCACAACGCCATACATTGCAAGAGAAGACAATCAATAGAAGAAACTATACAAGAATAGACCCAAACAAAAATAAGCAAAAATAGACACCTATGTCCAAATTTTTACATATCAAAACTTTCCAAAAAAACATTACAGGCACAAAAAAGGACAATGAAATAGCAAAATAATGAACGCCATACTTTACAATTGCAACCAGACATGATCCAAAAAAACACCATCTGGTGACATCTAACCACAGAAAGACATCAGAAAAAGGCAATAAAAACCATTCTAGATAACAAGCAATAAACATTACGGGACAACCGCTGTAAAAATATACAGCAACCCAAAGATAAACCATAGTCAAATAGAAAAGAAAACACATGAAATTTTAAAAAAGGGCACCACCCCAAAAAATAAAAACAAATAAAAATTATACTACACACTTCGCAATGCAATCAGTCAATGAAGGAAGATATATGCCATACGGAAAACGACGTAAAAACATCAGCGATATTTTTTAAAATAAAGGGAAAGTACAATTGAAACTATAATGGCATAGCAGCACGGAACTATACAATACAAATTAGACATCATAAATGTAGCCCCCCCACCAGCAAGAAAATATACTCAAGGAAAGAAAAAATAAAGCCAACAGCATAATCAAAAACACAGCAAGACATGAGCCAAGAAAATGCCACACAGTTACCACCAACAATAGAAACCAGAAAAACATGCACCAGAAATTTTACAAGACAAAATGAGCCAAAATATAGACATTGAACAACCACATGACACAAGAACAAAACACAAAACCAAACCAAAACCAACGTAAAAAAAAAAAAAAAAAGGCAAAAGACAATAAACGCAATCATATAAACCCAGAAGAACATCAGAACCAGAAAAACAATTTTTCAATAACAACCCATAACCGTAATAGCACAGACCAAACATTGCAAAAATAAATACAAATCAAGAAATAAAACACAGAATACAAAATGTGCAAAGAGAAATATATACTTACAAGTTTGGCAAGCAGATTCAGATTCTCTCTTTGGTGATGACTTGTGAAAGACAATGGCAAACCCCTCTTATATATATATATATATATATATATATATATATATATATATATATATATATATATATATATATATATATATATATATATATATATATATATATATATATATGTATATATATATATTATAAATATATGTATATATATATATTATAAATATATGTATATATATATATATATGTATATATATTATATTATATATATATATTATATTATATATATTATATTATATATATATATATATTATATTATATATATATATTATATTATATATATATATATTATATTATATATATATGTGTTGTTTTTTTTGTGTCTAGACAAAGTCTAGACAATGTTTTGCATTTTTTACTGGAAAACGCATGCGTCGTACAACGCACCACGACGCATGCGTTTTTTAAAAGGTCGGCGCCGCCCGAAAAATGCAACATGTTGCGTTTGCCGCGCCCAGACAGGTGCGCCCTAACGCCGCATGCGGCGTAAAACGCAACACAACGCATGCACATGCGACCCCATGCGGCGCCAATGTTAAAGATAGGGCCGCACGACGCATGCGTTTTGTTGCGGCGGCGACGCTGCGGCGCAAACCGCAAATGTGAACGTACCCTAACACCGCTGCGTATATCTCGCAAGTCACACTGCTGGTCCGTGTGTGATCAGTATTTTTGGGGCTTCCATAGACTTTAATTGAGGTTTTATTTGCGCAATACGGTGACAAGCGCAGCATGCTGCGATTTTCTACGGCCGTAGAAAGCCGTATAATACTGATCAGTTTAATACGGCAGATAGGAGCAGGGGCATAGAGAATAATTGTGCCGTATGTTTTGCGAGTTTTACGGACGTAGTTTCTGCGCTCTTACGTCCGTAAAACTCGCAAGTGTGAAGCCGGCCTAACTCTATCAGATCTGAATTTGTTGAACTGAACCTAAACTTCCGAAAATTCATTTGGGGGGTTGGTGGTAGATCACGCATAAGTCTCACAAGACTACAGGCGACTAGATTGGAGGGTGGTGTTAATTTTCCCGATATGGGAAGATATAACTTTGCGGCTAACCTCAGATATGCAATTGTTTGGATTAGGGGTCTTTCTCACTTTGCAAATGTTGAATTGGAGAAACAATTTTACCCCCACATTTCGCTACTGGCTTATTTACATCTAGGCGGGGAGGACCTCCCAGTGGGAATACATGATCACCCGTCACTATGGCAAACGCTGCAAACTTGGCGACACTGCAGGAAGATTTGTAAGCTAAGGTATAATCTAGCCCCCTTCCAGACCTTTTTGGGAAATCCGGGATTTCTGAGGGGCTCTGTACCGTCTTTTTATAAGCTTTTGGCTTCCCAGGGATGCGGGCAGGTAATAGACCTCTAGGATCTTAATTTCTCAATAATATCCTTTGAAACGGCGTCACAACGATTCACATTATTTAACAATAAACCGTTTTTATTTCTCCAGGCGCGTAGCTTGGTACAGAAATGTCAGTCAATGGGGAGGATGGTGGAGGGGAGGACCAATTTAGATGGGTTTATCCGAAATGCAAAATCTCACCCTGCTTCTATAACATTTATTCAATATTGCGTAGGAAATGGGTGGGGGAAGGGAAATCCACGGGAGTGGCGAGGTGGCTGAGGGATATGCCATGCTTGGAAGTGAGTGACCTCTTTGAGGCTACCATGACACAAAGAAAGACTGCCATACAGCAGTTATACTGACATGGCACTTTTAATATTACATAGAGCCTATATCACACCTTGCCTGCAAACTAAGATGTCCCCATCCATCGTCTACCTATGCTCCAAATGTAAAGCCCGTAATACTGACATATACCATCACTTATGGAGCTGCCCGCAAATTCGGGGACTATAGGGCGAAGTACATAAAGAATTGCAAAAAAATTTGTGAGGTGGGCTTCACACTCACTCCACAATGGGCCATTTTTAATATCCTAGATGAGACATCTCGCAAATTACCCAAACACATCAAGGCAACACTTACGATATGGGTTTCAGCAACTAGGAAGAGTATTTTGCACCAGTGGTTGAGTCCTTTGGTCCCTTCGATCCCTTTCATCCACACAAAAATTCAGTTCATATCCAGAATGGAGTGGTTGGACGCACTGACCAACAAAGAAAAACAAGTAGGCAAATTCTTTTCCACATGGGCTACATTTATTCAATCGCTCCCTTTGGAGACTAGGGAGAAACTGAGAGCACAATTTGAAAATACTCAATGGTATTTATTACAGCGGATAGGTGGTAACTCACCAATTCCATAAGATACTTCTATGGTCAAGTGTACGCAGAGTCTGGAGGTTCATGTTTTGGTTTATGTAGGGAAGGGAGGGTTTTGGGATACATATCATTAATATTGTTACATTACTGTATTATCAACATTGGAAATGTATGGTTTGTACTGTTTCATAAAACTAATAAACAGATTTTCAAAAAAAATAAAATGCTGAGCAAGTTGTTATGATGATTAAGATTTATCTATTCTGGCACTTCGGTATTTGTTTTTTGTGTTTCTTTATTGTTACATATAAATGTTGAATGCCATAAGTTGTAATTTGAAAAGAAAAAAGGAAGAAACTCACACAAACCTAAAATCAGATGATTTAAGGCTTAAAAAAATACAAATTTGATAGATCCCAAGTTGTCCTTGTACTAATATAAACAAGGACACGAGTAACACACATGCATGTTTTCACAATTTTAAAACATACGTTTTTTTTTCAGAATTGCGCATCAAAATTTTGAATTTGATTTCTCCAAAACAAAATATAAAGAAACATAGTCTTGTGACCTATCAAATGAAAGCTGGTACCGTTCTGAGAAAAATGATGCCTCTCCCACCTCTTTATCTTAATCCTAGCCCGAGATATGATAAAAAATGTAAAGCCATACCAGGCCAAAATCCACGCTTTTTCAAAACTTTAAAAATCTGTAAAAAAAATTAACTGATGAAGAAAAAAATTCTAAACTTTTAATTTGTAATTAACTAAAGTTGTACTTCATAAAAACAAAAAAATAAAAAAATCTAAAGACGTAAGGTAAAAAAAAAAATTCATATTTGGATCACTTGATATGGAATGACCCGTTCCCGAGTTATTACTTCATAAAGGGACACTGGTCAGAATTGGAAAAAACAGCAAGGTCATTAAGGTCAAAATAGGCTGGGTCATGAAGGGGTTAAGAAATGATGGTCAGTCAGTCCAAAAAATTGTGAAAACTTTGAAAGTGTCCCCAAGTGCAGTTGCAAAAACCATCAAGCGCTACAAAGAAACTGGCTCACATGAGGACCGCCCCAGGAAAAGAGTCACCTCTGCTTCACCAGCCTTAGAAATCGCAGGTTAACAGCAGCTCAGATTAGAGACCAGGTCAATGCCACAGAGTTCTAGCAGCAGACACATCTCTACAACAACTAGTAAGAGGAGACTTTGTGCAGCAGGCCTTCATGGTAAAATAGCTGCTAGGAAACCACTGCTAAGGACAGGCAACAAGCAGAAGAGACTTGTTTGGGCTAAAGAACACAAGGAATGGACATTAGACCAGTGGAAATCTGTGCTTTGGTCTGATGAGTCCAAATTTGAGATCTTTGGTTCCAACCACCGTGTCTTGGTGCGACGCAGAAAAGGTGAACGGATGGACTCTACATGCCTTGTTCCCACCAGAAGCATGGAGGAGGTGTGATGGTGTGGGGGTGCTTTGCTGGTGACACTGTTGGGGATTTTTTTTTCAAAATTGAAGGCATACTGAACCAGCATGGCTACCACAGCATCTTCCAGCGGCATGCTATTCCATCCGGTTTGCGTTTAGTTGGACCATCATTTATTTTTCAGCAGGACAGTGACCCCAAACACACCTCCAGGATGTGTAAGGGCTATTTGACCAAGATGGAGAGTGATGGGGTGCTACGCCAGATGACCTGGCCTCCAGTCACCAGACCTGAACCCAATCAAGATGGTTTGGGGTGAGCTGGACCGCAGAGTGAAGGCAAAAGGGCCAACAAGTGCTAAGCATCTCTGGGAACTCCTTCAAGATTGTTGGAAGACCATTCCAGCTGACTACCTCTTCAAGCTCATCAAGAGAATGCCAAGAGTTTGCAAAGCAGTCATCAAAGCAAAAGTTTGCTACTTTGAAGAGCCTAGAATACAAGACATTTTCAGTTTTTTCACACTTTTTTAAGTATATAATTCCACATGTGTTCCACATAGTTTTGATGCCTTCAGTGTGAATTTACAATTTTCATAGTCATGAAAATACACAAGTACAGGTGTCCAAACTTTTGATCTGTACTGTATGTATTATATATATTGGTCAATAAAGGGACCACTAAAATACCACATCCTAGATATCTCTGAATCAAATATTACAGTTGCAAATTTTTATTCATTGCTTAGTGGAATGTTTGTGTGGTGCAACGTGACGTTGGTGGATGGAGCGAGACATGATGTCCTAGATATGCTCAGTCAGATTCAGGTATGGGGTACCGGCGGGCCAGTCCATAGCTTCGATGACTTCATATTGCATTAACTGCTGACACACTCCAGCCACATGTCTGGTATTATCCTGCATTAGGAGTAACCCCGGGCCAACCGCACCAGCATATGGTCTCACAAGGGGTCTGAGGATCTCATCTTGGTACCTAATGGCAGTCAGGCTACCTCTGGCGAGCACATGGAGGGCTGTGCGGCCATCCAAAAAAATGCCAACCCACACCATTATTGACCCACTGCCAAACCGGTCATGCTGAAGGATGTTCCAGGCAGCAGATTCCTCTCCACGGCATCTCCAGACTCTCACGTCTCACATGTACTCAATGTGAACCTGCTTTCATCTGTGAACAGCTCACGTCAGTTGCGAATTTGCCAATCCTGGTGTTCTGTGGAAATGCTAAGCATCCTACACGGTGTTGGGCTGTGAGCACAACTCTCATCTGTGGACGTCGGGCACTCAGACCATCCTCATGGAGTCGGTTTCTAACAGTTTGTGCAGACACATGCACATTTGTGGCCTGCTGTAGGTCATTTTGCAGGGCTCTGGCAGTGCTCCTCCTGTTCCTCCTTGCACAAAGGCGGAGGTAGCTGTCCTGCTGCTGTGTTGTTGCCCTCCTACGGCCCCCTCCATGTTTCCTGGTGTACTGGCCTGTCTCCTGGTAGTGCCTTCAGCCTCTAGACACTACGCTAACAGACACTGCAAACCTTCTTGCCACAGCTCGCATTGATATGCCATCCTGGTTGCGCTGCACTGCCTGAGCCACTTGTGTGGGCTGTAGAGTCCGTCTCATGCTACCACGAGTGTAAAAGCACAACTAAAATTCAAAAGTGACCAAAACATCAGCAAGAAAGCATTGGTACTGAGATGTGGTCTTTGGTCCCCACCTGCAGAACCACTTCTTTATTGAGGGTGTCTTGATAATTGCCAGTAACTTCCATCTGTCTATTCCATTTGCACAGCAGTATGTGAAATTGATTCAGTCAGTGTTGCTTCATAAGTGGACAGTTTGATTTCACAGAAGTTTGATTTACTTGGAGTCAGATTCTGTGGCTTGTGTTCCCTTTACTTTTTTTTGAGCAGTGCGTGTATACATGTATATGTATATATGTGTGTGTATATGTGTATGTATGTATATATATATATATATATATATATATATATATATATATATATATATATATATATATATATATATATACACATACACACACATTTATATATATATATATGTGTATATATATGTGTGTGTGTGTATATGTATATATATATATATATATATATATATATATATATATATATATATATATATATATATATATATATATATATATATATATATATATATATATATACTCAAAATTTTCAGTTTGCCTGATTTTTCTCTTTGTAAGTATGTTTGAGTAAAATGTAAATTGGTTTTTTTTTTCTATAACCTACTGACATGTCTCTGAAGTTCCAGGAAATAAATTTTAAATTTGTTTTCTGAAAATGAGAAATGGTCAAAATGACAAAAATGCATTGCTTGAAGACCTAATAATGAAAAAAGTTCATAATCCTTTACAAGCAACAATACTAAAGATCTGGAAGAGTTCAGAAAACAATATTTTGTGGAATAACCATGATTTTTAATCACAGCTTTCATGCATCTTGACATGACTTCCACCAGTCCTTCACACTGCTTTTGGGTGACCTTATTCCACTCCTGGTACAAAAATTTAAGCAGTTCTTCTTTGTTTGATGGCTTGTGACTATCCATCTTCCTCTTGATTACATTCCATAAGTTTTCAATGGGGTTCAGGTCTGGAGATTGGGTTGGCCATGACAGGGATTTGATATGGTGGTCCTTCATCCACACCGTGATTTGACTTGGCTGTGTGGCATGGCACATTGTCATGCTGGAAAAAACATTCCTCAGAGTTGGGGAACATTGCCTGAGCAGAAAGAATCAAACTGTTTTTTCAGGATAACCTTGCATGCGGCTTGATTCATACGTCTTTCACAAAGAACAACCTGCCCAATTCCAGCCTTTAAGAAGCATCCCCAGGTCATCACCGATTCTTCATCAAATTTCACAGTGGGTGCAAGACTCTGTGGCTTGTACGCCTCTCCAGGTCTCCGTCTAAGCATTAGACGACCAGGTGTTTATCTGGGGGATGCTTCAGCAAGGCTGGAATTGGGCAGGTTAATCAATGCGAAGGAAGTATGAATCAAGCCGCATACCAGGTTATCCTGGAAAAACAGTTGATTCCTTCTGCTTGGGCAATGTTCCCCAACTCTGAAGACTGTTTTTTTTTTTTTTCAGCAGTACAATGCACCATGCCACATAGCTAGGTCAATCAAGATGTGGATGAAGGACCACCATTTCAAATCCCTGTCATGGTCATCCCAATCTCCATACCTGAAGCCCACATATATCCTTTATTCTAGCCTGACGAAGGGTACATTCCCAACATGTTGCCAAAAATACTTTGTGGTGTAATATCTGCATGCCTTTCTGACTGATACCGCTGTGAGGCAGTGACCTGTGTCACAGGTAGGGGTCGCTGTTTGTTCTCCCCATGATGCGCACAAAGGCGTAGTGACGCCATGAGGCGGCATTGCACTCGCAGGTGTAGCTATGATTGCAATTGTGAAGCAGTGACTGATGTCACAGGTAGGGGTCGCTGTTTATTCTCTCCAGGTGGTGCACGGAGGCGTGTGAAGGCCATAGGAGTGCATGGCAGTCACGAGTGTAGCTGTGATTGCAATGCAGATTAAAAATAATAAAAATAAGTATTAGTCTTGTGTCCAAGACAGATGTAGGGAAAAACTGCTCTGGGATGCAGAGCCAGCAACCAGGGCAGCTGAATAGCCTGGTACCCGCAGCATACACAGCGCTGCAGTCGCCCACAGAAACTGGTCTCGTAAGTGGACAGTCTTGTGCCCGGAGGTAGTCTGTCCTGTGCCTGAAAAGAAGTTCAGCGTGTTTAACGGCTGCAATCTGAAGGATATCACGGACTGTGCAACGCTGTGAGTAAAGTGACATTTAACACTGGTGCGGTCACCCTTGGCAACTGGTCAGAAGTGAACTGGTGTGTGTAATGACTGCAATTCAGAGGATATGTGCCTAGCTGCAGGATACTGGGTACTATGTAGTGCTGTGGTTGTGAACTGGACATTAAGGTTTTGCACTTGTGTGAACTAAAGATAAATGCTATGAACTTGTGTGAAATGGACATTTAATGTTATGAAGTAACACATTAAAGAGACTTTGTGTTTGAACTTTGTGGGTCACTTCCTCCTCACGGCATAAGTGTGCTACCGCGTCACTACACCGCGCAATAGAGGAAAGCCGAAAATTCACCTGCTGAGCACAGGAACAGACAGGATAGAATAGATAGATTACATACAGTAAACATACATAGAATAGGTACATATATACAGTTAGGTCCATATATATTTGGATAGAGACTACATTTTTCTAATTTTGGTTCTAGACATTACCACAATGAATTTTAAACAAAACAATTCAGATGCAGTTGACGTTCAGACTTTCAGCTTTCATTTGAGGGTATCCACATGAAAAATTGGCTTAAAATTTCAGCTCCTTAACATGTGCCACCCTGTTTATAAAGGGACCAAAAGTAATTGGACAGATTAAATTTAAATAAAATGTTCATTTTTAGTACTTGGTTGAAAACCCTTTGTTGGCAATGATTGCTTGAAGTCTTGAACTCATGGACATCACCAGACACTGTTTCCTCCTTTTTGATGCTCTGCCAGGCCTTCACTGCGGTGGTTTTCAGTTGCTATTTTTTTGTGGGCCTTTCTGTCTGAAGTTTAGTCTTTAACAAGTGAAAAGCATGCTCAATTGGGTACAGGAAAGATATATATCTTTGTACCGTGTTGGCCAGTAGATGGAAAAATATTTAGAATTGAGAGTCCTCAGTGGTTGATACCTTTTAATGGCTAACTGAAAAGATGGTAACATATTGCAAGCTTTCGAGACTACACCGGTCTCTTCATCAGGCAAAGACTAAAAGAAATTCTGAAGAATCACATATTTATGCACAACATAGCACAGAAAAAAACAAAACAAAAAAAAAACATGGATGACAGGTGACATGAAGCAGAATTAGAGATAAACAGTTACCGTATATACTTGAGTATAAGCTGAGATTTTCAGCCCAAATTTTTGGGCTGAAAGTGCCCCTCTCGGCTTATACTCGAGTCACGGTCGGCAGTGGGGTCGGCGGGTGAGGGGGAGAGAGGGCTGAGGCATACTCGCCTAGTCCCGGCGATCCTGGCGCTGTCCCTGCAGTCCCACGGTCTCCGGGTTAAGGAGCTCTTCCCCTGTTCAGCGGTCGCGTGGGACCGCTCATTAGAGAAATGAATATGGACTCCACTCCCATAGGGGTGGAGCCGCATATTCATTTCTCTAATGAGCGGTAACGGTGACAGCTGATAAAGGAAAGAGGCTGCGGCACCGAAGACCAGCTGTCCGGGGAAAGGAGCCAGGGACGTCGGGAGCAGATAAGTATGTCATAGTTACCTGTCCGCGTTCCACCCGCCGGGCGCCGCTCTGTCTTCGCGTCCTCTGCACTGACTGTTCAGGTCAGAGGGCGCGATGACGCATATAGTGTGCGTGCCGCCCTCTGCCTGATCAGTCAGTGCGGAGAGACGCCGAGACGGGACGCTGAGGAGCTGCAAGCAAGAGAGGTGAGTATGGCATTTTTTTTTTTAATTGCAGCAGCAACAATGGCACAGCTTTCTATGGTACATCTATGGGGCAATAATGAACGGTGCAGAGCACTATATGGCACAGCTATGGGGCAATAATGAATGGTGCAGAGCACTATATGGCACAGCTATGGGGAAATAATGAACGGTGCAGAGCACTATATGGCACAGCTATGGGGCAATAATGAACGGTGCAGAGCACTATATGGCACAGCTATGGGGCAATAATGACGGTGCAGAGCACTATATGGCACAGCTATGGGGCAATAATGAACGATGCAGAGCACTATATGGCACAGCTATGGGGCAATAATGAACGGTGCAGAGCACTATATGGCACAGCTTTATATGGCACATCTATGGGGCAATAATGAACGGTATGGAGCATCTATTTTTATTTTTGAAATTCACCGGTAGCTGCTGCATTTTCCACCCTAGGCTTATACTCGAGTCAAGAAGTTTTCCCAGTTTTTTTTGTGGCAAAATTAGGGGGGTCGGCTTATACTCGGGTTGGCTTATACTTGAGTATATACGGTATGTCCATAAATGTTGGACCAGTTCTTAGATAATGCAGGAATGAGTGTGTCGCATGGATTTATGTCTTTTTACATCAACTAAGGAACTTGCCCCTCAGACTGAGGGGTCATCACAACGGAACCAGACCCCAATCAGAGGACAATAAAACATTCCTTATCTAACAACTGGTCCAACATTTATGGACATAACTGTTTATCACTCATGGTAATTCTGCTTCATGTCACCTGTCTTATCCATGGGTTTTTTTTCTGTGCTATGTTGTACATAAATGTGATTCTTCAGAATTTCTTTTAGTCTTTGCCTTATGAAGAGACCTGTGTAGTCTCAAAAGCTTGCAATTTACCATCTATTCAGTTAGCCATTAAAAGGTATCAACCACTGAGGACTCTCAATGCTCTATTGGGGTGAGATCAGGTGACTGACTTGGCCATTCAAGAATATTCCACTTCTTTGCTTTAATAAACTCCTGGGTTGCTTTGGCTTTGTTTTGGGTCATTGTCCATCTGTAGTATGAAACGATGACCAATCAGTTTTGCTGCATTTGGCTGGATCTGAGCACACAGTATGTCTCTGAATACCTCAGAATTTATTCGGCCGCTTCTGTCCTGTCACATCATCAATAAACACTAGTGACCCAGTGCCACTGGCAGCCATGCATGCCCAAACCATCACACTGCCTCTGCGGTGTTTTACAGATCATCTAGTATGCTTTGGATCATGAGCTGTACCACGCCCTCGCCATACTTTTCTCTTTCCTACATTCTGGTAGAGGTTGATCTTGGTTTCATCTGTCCAAGGAATGTTCTTCCAGAACTGTGCTGGCTTTTAGATGTTTTTTTTTTTTTTTTTTTTTAAGCAAAGTCCAGTCTAGCCTTTGTATTCTTGATGCTTGAGTGGCTTGCACCGTGCAGTGAACCCTCTGTATTTACTTTCATGCAGCCTTCTCTTTATGGTAGATTTGGATATTGATACGCCTTCCTCCTGAAGAGTGTTATTCACATGGTTGGCTGTTGTGAAGGGGTTTCTCTTAACCATGGAGATTATTCTCCGATCATCCACCTCTGTTGTCTTCCGTGGGCGCCCAGGTCTTTTTGCATTGATGAGTTCACCAGTGCTTTCTTTCTCCGGATGTACCAAACTGTAGATTTTGCCACTCCTAATATTGTAGCAATTTCTCGGATGGGTTTTTTCTGTTTTCGTAGCTTAAGGATGGCTTGTTTCACCTGCATGGAGAGCTCCTTTGACCGTATGTTTACTTCACAGCAAAACGTTCCAAATGCAAGCACCACACCTCAAATCAACTCCAGGCCTTTTATTTGCTTAACCCCTTCATGACCCAGCCTATTTTGACCTTAAAGACCTTGCCGTTTTTTGCAATTCTGACCAGTGTCCCTTTATGAGGTAATAACTCAGGAACGCTTCAATGAATCCTAGTGGTTCTGAGATTGTTTTTTCGTGACATATTGGGCTTCATGTTAGTGGTAAATTTAGGTCAATAAATTCTGTGTTTATTTGATAAAAACGGAAGTTTGGCGAAAATTTCGCAATTTTCACAATTTGAATTTTTATTCTGTTAAACCAGAGAGTTATGTGACACAAAATAGTTAATAAATAACATTTCCCACATGTATACTTTACATCAGCACAATTTTGGAAACAAAATTTTTTTTTTGCTAGGAAGTTATAAGGGTTAAAATTTGACCAGCGATTTCTCATTTTTGCAACGAAATTTACAAAACCATTTTTTTTAGGGACCACCTCACATTTGAAGTCAGATTGAGGGGTCTATATGGCTGAAAATACCCAAAAGTGACACCATTCTAAAAACTGCACCCCTCAAGGTGCACAAAACCACATTCAAGAAGTTTATTAGCCCTTCAGGTGCTTCACAGCAGCAGAAGCAACATGGAAGGAAAAAATGAACATTTAACTTTAGTCACAAAAATGATATTTCAGCAACAATTTTTTTATTTTCCCAATGGTAAAAGGAGAAACTGAACCACGAAAGTTGTTGTCCAATTTGTCCTGAGTACGCTGATACTTCATATGTGGGGGTAAACCACTGTTTGGGCGCACGGCAGGGCTTGGAAGGGAAGGAGCGCCATTTGACTTTTTGAATGAAAAATTGGCTGCACTCTTTAGCGGACACCATGTCACATTTGGAGAGCCCCCGTGTGCCTTAAAATTGGAGCTCCCCCACAAGTGACCCCATTTTGGAAACTAGACCCCGAAAGGAACTTATCTAGATGTGTGGTGAGCACTTTGAACCCCCAGGTGCTTCACAAATTGATCCGTAAAAATGAAAAAGTACTTTTTTTTCACAAAAAAATTCTTTTAGCCTCAATTTTTTCATTTTCACATGGGCAACAGGATAAAATGGATCCTAAAATTTGTTGGGCAAATTCTCCTGAGTACACCGATACCTCAAATGTGGGGGTAAACCACTGTTTGGGCACATGGTAAGGCTCGGAAGAGAAGGCGCGCCTTTTGACTTTTTGAATGGAAAATTAGCTCCAATTGTTAGCGGACACCATGTCGCGTTTGGAGAGCCCCTGTGTGCCTATGCATTGGAGCTCCCCCACAAGTGACCCCATTTTGGAAACTAGACCCCCCAAGGAACTTATCTAGATGTGTGGTGAGCACTTTGAACCCTCAAGTGCTTCACAGAAGTTTATAACTAAAAATGATTTTTTAGCCCGCAATTTTTTTATTTTCCCAAGGGTAACAGGAGAAATTTGACCCCAATATTTCTTTTCCAGTTTCTCCTGAGTACGGTGATACCCCATATGTGGGGGTAAACTACTGTTTGGGCACATGCCGGGGCTCGGAAGTGAAGTAGTGAAGTTTTGAAATGCAGACTTTGATGGAATGCTCTACGGGCGTCACGTTGCGTTTGCAGAGCCCCTGGTGTGGCTAAACAGTAGAAACCCCCCACAAGTGACCCCATTTTGGAAACTAGACCCCCCAAGGAACTTATCTAGATATATGGTGAGCACTTTGAACCCCCAAGTGCTTCACAGACGATTACAACGCAGAGCCATGAAAATAAAAAATCATTTTTCTTTCCTCAAAAATGATGTTTTAGCAAGCAATTTTTTATTTTCTCAAGGGTAACAGGAGAAATTGGACCCCAGTAATTGTTGCGCAGTTTGTCCTGACTATGCTGGTACCCCATATGTGGAGGTAAACCACTGTTTGGGCACACGTCGGGACTCGGAAGGGAGGGAGCACCATTTAACTTTTTGAATAAAAGATTGGCTGGAATCAATGGTGGCGCCATGTTGCGTTTGGAGACCCCCTGATGTGCCTAAACAGTGGAACCCCTCAATTCTAACTCCAACACACCCCTAACCCTTATCCCAACTGTAGCCGTAACCCTAATCACAACCCTAACCCCAACACACCCCTATCCCTAACCACAACCCTAATTCCAACCCAACCCTAACCCTAAGGCTATGTGCCCACGTTGCGGATTTGTGTGAGATTTTTCCGCACTATTTTTGAAAAATCCGCGTGTAAAAGGCACTACGTTTTACCTGCGGATTTACCGCGGATTTCCAGTGTTTTTTTGTGCGGATTTCACCTGCGGATTCCTATTGAGGATCAGGTGTAAAACGCTGCGGAATCTGCACAAAGAATTGACATGCTGCGGAAAATACAACGCAGCGTTTCCGCGCGGTATTTTCCGCACCATGGGCACAGCGGATTTGGTTTTCCATATGTTTGCATGGTACTGTAAACCTGATGGAACACTGCTGCGGATCCGCAGCGGCCAATCCGCTGCGGATCCGCAGCCAAATCCGCACCGTGTGCACATAGCCTAATTCTAAAGATAAGTGCACACGCTGCGGAAAACGCTGCGGATCCGCAGCAGTTTCCCATGAGTTTACATTTCAATGTAAACCTATGGGAAACAAAAATCGCTGTACACATGCTGCGGAAAAACTGCACGGAAACGCAGGGGTTTACATTCTGCAGCATGTCATTTCTTTCTGCGGATTCCACAGCGGTTTTACAACTGCTCCAATAGAAAATCGCAGTTGTAAAACCGCAGTGAAATGCGCAGAAAAACCGCGGTAAATCCGCAGCGGTTTACCACTGTGGATGTATCAAATCCGCTGCGGAAAAATCCGCAGAGGACCAGAATACGTGTGCACATACCGTACCCTACCCCTAACCCTACCCCTAGTTCTAACACCAACCTTAGTGGAAAAAAATTTTTTTTTATTTTATTATTGTCCCTACCTATGGGGGACAAAGGGGGGGTCATTTACTGTTTTTTTTTTTTTTTTTTTTTTTTTTTTTTTTTTTTTTTTTTTTTTTTTGATCACTGCGATAGGTTTTATCACAGTGATCAAAATTCACATTGGAACGAATCGGTGTCATAATTGACGCCTCTCCATTATTAATTTGGCTTAATGTCACCTTACAATAGCAAGGTGGCATTAACCCTTCATTACCCCATATCCCACCGCTACACGGGAATGGGAAGAGAGTGGCCAAGTGCCAGAATAGGCGCATCTTCCAGATGTGCCTTTTCTGGGGTGGCTGGGGGCAGGTGTTTTTAGCCAGGGGGGGCCAATAACCGTGGACCCTCTCCAGGCTATTAATATCTGCCCTCAGTCACTGGCTTTACTACTCTGGCGGAGAAAATTGCGCGGGAGCCCACGCCAATTTTTTCCGCCATTTAACTCTTTAATTTAGTAGATAGAACGACCAAATTTTGCATATACACACTACTAACAGTAGTGTGGAATATGGAAAAAAAAAATGGAGATATGAGATGGTTTACTGTATGTAAACCAGGTCTCATATGTCGGGTTTGAGAAGGAGATGGCAAAAGCCGGCAAATGAATTACCGGCTTTAAAGCTGTCTAGCGCTGGAAGAAAAAAAAAAAATATATATATATATATATATATATATATATATATATATATATATATATATATATATATATATATATATATATATATCACGTTTATTCTACCTATTCTACTGGAAGCTGTCAGTGTGATTTTACTGTACAACGCACTGAATTACCGGCTTTTCTCGCTAACACCGCTGCGTATTTTTCGCAACTCACGCTGCTGGTCCGTGTGTGATCCGTATTTTTGGGGCTTCCATAGACTTTCATTGACGTTTTATTTGTGTAATACGGTGACAAGCGCAGCATGCTGCGATTTTCTACGGCCGTAGAAAGCCGTATAATACTGATTAGTTTAATACGGCAGATAGGAGCAGGGGCATAGAGAATAATTGTACCGTATGTTTTGCGAGTTTTACGGACGTAGTTTCTGCGCTCTTACGTCCGTAAAACTCGCAAGTGTGACGCCGGCCTAAGGGGCCATGGATATTGACCTCCCCCCAGCCTAAGAATAGCAGTCCGCAGCTGCCCAGAAAAGGCGCATCTATTAGATGCGCCAATTCTGACACTTTGCCCAGCTCTTCCCACTTGCCCTGTAGCAGTGGCAAGTTGGGTTCATAATTATGGGGTTGATGTCGCCTTTGTATTGTCAGGTGACATCAAGCCCATAGCTTAGTAATGGAGAGATGTCTATAAGACATCTCTCCCTTCCTAATCCTATACTTTATATGGTAAATAAAGACACAGACCAGAATAAAGTGTTTTATTAGAAATAAAACACACTTTTCCATTTTTATTTAACCCTTTAACTCCCGGAGTTTTTTCGATTTTCGCTCCCCTCCTTCCCAGACCTATAACTTTTTATTTTTCAGTCAATATGGCCATGTGAGGGCTTACTTTTTGTGGGATGAGTTGTACTTTTGAACACCATCATTGGTTTTAACATGTTGTGTACTAGAAAATGGTGAAAAAAGTGCGGTGAAATTGCAAAAAGTGCAATTCCACACATGTTTTTTGTATGGCTTTTTTGCTAAGTTCACTAAATGCTAAAACTGACCTGCTGTTATGATTCTCCAGGTCACTGCGAGTTCATAGATAAAAAATATCCTAGACATGTTTGGTGTCTAAATCGTAAAAAAAAAAAAATCCAAAGTTTGGCTTAAAAAAAAATAAAAATTGCTCAATATTTCGAGACGCGTAGCGTCTCCATTTTTCGTTATCTGGGGTTGGATGAAGACGAGCTGATGTTTTTAACCCCTTTACCCCCAAGGGTGGTTTGCACGTTAATGACCAGGCCAATTTTTTCAATTCTGACCACTGTCCCTTTATAACTCTGGAACGCTTCAACGGATCCTGATGATTCTGACATTGTTTTCTTGTGACATATTGTACTTCATGCTAGTGGTAAAATTTCTTTGATATTACCTGCGCTTATTTGTGGAAAAAAAACGGAAATATGGTGAAAATTTTGAAAATTTTCCAACTTTGAATTTTTATGCAATTAAGGCTAGGGTCACATTGCGTTAGTGCAACCCGTTTAGCGCTAGCAGGTTGCGCTAACGCAATGTTTTTACTGTGGCCGCGTCCCGGGGTCGCGGTAACGTCCCCGCTCTTGCAGATCCCCGATCTGCGAGAGCGGGGAACGGACCGCGGGCGCGCCTCGGACGCTGCAAGCAGCGTCCGCGGCGCGCCAGGAAACACCGGCGCGTCGCTAGCGCGTGCCGAACATGGAACGCGCTAGTGCTGCGCGTTCCCATTGCCGTGAATGGGTGCGCTAACGGACGCGTTGCACGGCGTTAATTTCGCCGTGCAACGCTGTCCGTTAAGCGCGTTCCCATAACGCAATGGGAACCCAGCCTAAATCAGAGATATGTCACACAAAATACTTAATTATTATTTTTTTATATAGCACTATTCCATGGTGCTGTACATGAGAAAGGGGTTACATACAGAGTTATAGATATCGTTTACAGTAAACAAGTTTACAGTGGCAGACTGGTACAGAAGGGAGGGGACCCTGTCCTTGCGGACTTACATTCTATGGGATAGTGGGGAAGAGACAGAAGGTAGGGGCGAGGCGGCGGTGATGGTGAGGCTCTGGCGATGGCGAGGCGGCAGAATGGTTATTGTAGGCTTTCTTGAAGAGATGAGTTTTCAGGTTCCGTCTGAAAGAGCCGAGGGTGGTGGATAGTCGGACGTGTTGAAGCATGAAATTCCAGAGGATGGGGGATATTCGGGAGAAATCTTGGAGGCGGTTGTGTGAGGAACGAATAAGTGTGGATGAGAGTAGGATGTCTTGGGAGGAGCGGAGTTTACGTGAGGGAAGATATTGGGAGATTAGTTCAGACTGAGTTAGGCTGGAGTCACACTCAGCATAAGACAATACGGTCCGTATATTACGGCCGTAATACGCTGAAAAGTCCCCAAAATAGTGGTCCGTAGCTCCTCCGTAGGCAGGGTGTGTCAGCGTATTTTGCGCATGGCATCCTCCGTATGTAATCCGTATGGCATCCGTACTGCGTGTAAAAAACATATATACTGTGTGTGTATATATATATATATATATATATATATATATATATATATATATATATATATATATATATATATATATATATATATTATATTATCTATCTATCTATATCCGTGAGACATATATATGTATATATATTATTACTTCATACGGCGCTAGATAGCTTTAAAGCCGGTAATTCAATTGCCGGCTTTTGCTATCTCCTTCCTAAAACCCGACATGATATGAGACATGGTTTACATACAGTAAACCATCTCATATCACTTTTTTTTTTGCATATTCCACACTACTAATGTTAGTAGTGTGTATATGCAAAATTTGGCCGTTCTAGCTATTTAATTAAAGGGTTAAATGGCGGAAAAAATTGGCGTGGGCTCCCGCGCAATTTTCTCCGCCAGAGTAGTAAAGCCAGTGACTGAGGGCAGATATTAATAGCCTGGAGAGGGCTCATGGTTATTGCACCCCCCCCCTGGCTAAAAACATCTGCCCCCAGCCACCCCAGAAAAGGCACATCTGGAAGATGCGCCTATTCTGGCACTTGGCCACTCTCTTCCTATTCCCGTGTAGCGGTGGGATATGGGGTAATGAAGGGTTAATGCCACCTTGCTATTGTAAGGTGACATTAAGCCAAATTAATAATGGAGAAGCGTCAATTATGACACCTATCCATTATTAATCCAATACTAGTAAAGGGTTAAAAAATACACAAACACATTATTAAAAAGTATTCAGCACTAAAGCACTGTGAAAAAATTATCAAACTGGATTCAATGGGGATTAGTAACAATATTGGCTCATGAAAAATGGACTAATACCTCTAAAAAAAAAATACCTTTTATTACTAAATAGTTAAAATGCCACACACACTACAAATGTGAAAAAACAAATGAAAAAAGAAAAAATTACTGCTATTTGTTAAAAAATACAGCAGTACAAGTGTGAACAGACCTATATGACCCTAGTTCACCCTAGCTGAAAAACCTTCCTAGCAGCGGAGGTTGGCACCCTCTTGATATGCAAATGGCGCCCCCGCTCAACGGTTGCTCTCCCTACAATCCCTAGATGACCCTAAAGTAGATATATCACAGACATAGCTACCAACTATATAACAATACCAACCTGGGGTGGGGGGGGGGGACAGCGATCTAGACAACGATCCCGATCGCTGCAGCGTCGCTGTGTGGTCGCTGGAGAGCTGTCACACAGACAGCTCTCCAGCGACCAACTATGCGAAGTCCCCTGGTAACCAGGGTAAACATTGGGTTACTAAGCGCAGGCCGCGCTTAGTAACCCGATGTTTACCCTGGTTACCAGCGTAAACGTAAAAAAAACACTACATGCTTACATTACGTGTCTGTCCCCCGGCGCTGTGCTTCTCTGCACTGACAGTGAGCTCCAGCCGGAAAGCATAGCGGTGACGTCACCGCTGTGCTCTGCTTTCCGGCCGCCACTTACACAGTGCAGAGAAGCACAGCGCCGGGGGACAGACACTGGAATGTAAGTATGTAGTGTTTTTTTTTTTTTTTTTTTTACGTTTACGCTGGTAACCAGGGTAAACATCGGGTTACTAAGCGCGGCCCTGCGCTTAGTAACCCGATGTTTACCCTGATTACCAGTGAAGACATCGCTGAATCGGCGTCACACACGCCGATCCAGCGATGTCTGCGGGAGTCCAGCGACGAAATAAAGGTCTGGACTTTCTGCGCCGACCAACGATGGCACAGCAGGATCCTGATCGCTGCTGCCTGTCAAACTCCACGATATCGATAGCCAGGACGCTGCAACGTCAAGGATCGCTAGCGATATCGTTCAGTGTGACGGTACCTTTACACAACACGCAAATATTCTTTAAGGCCCCGTCACACATAGCGACGCTTAAGCGATCCCGACAACGATACGACCTGTCAGGGATCGTTGCTGCGTCGCTATGTGGTCGCTGGTGAGATGTCACACAGTGCGATCTCCCCAACGACGCAGCAGCGATGCGGCGAACTGTAGCGACCTGTAGAACGATGCTATTTCATGATGATTCAATGGGACGTCCTGTCAACGAGGTCGTTGGTAAGGTGTCAAACACAGCGATGTGTGTTACCCAGCGGGACCTCAACGATCAAAAAATGGTCCAGGCCATTCCGACACGACCAGCGATCTCACAGCAGGGACCTGATCGCTGCTACGTGTCACACATAGCGAGATCGCTGTTGCGTCACAAAACTTGTGACTCAGCAGCGATCTCGCTATGTGATTTATTACCCTTTGATTTATTATTTAAATGATAAACAAAGGGAAAGCGGGGGAAGGGTTTTTTTTTAGGTCAATACACTCCAAATGCCTTGAAGTGGGCTGCCAAACAGTAACCCCTCTAAATCAATGTAACCACTCCAAGCATGATGATATTTACTTAACTCTATTGCACCATGCCCAAACAGATCAGTAATCTGATGGACAATTTCAACGTAAAACTTATATTAAATATGTCAAATTAGCATTGCCTCTGCCAGATCAGCATCACTTTAAAGGGACACTGTCACCTGAATTTGGAGGGAACAATCTTCAGCCATAGAGGCGGGGTTTTTGGGTGTATGATTCACCCTTTCCTTACCCGCTGGCTGCAATATTGGATTGAAGTTCATTCTCTGTCCTCCATAGTACACACTTGTGCAAGGCAAGATGGCACCTAGTGCAGGCATGTACTATGGAGGACAGAGAATGAACTTGAATCCAATATTGCAGCCAGCATGCAGCCAGCGGGTAAGGAAAGGGTGAATCAAAAACACAAAAACCCCGCCTCCATGGCTGAAGATTGTTCCCTCCAAATTCAGGTGACAGTGTCCCTTTAAATAATACTAGGCTTATTTACTCAGGGGAAAAAGTGGTCAGACATTTAGGGTATAATTAAGGTCTGTAGATGTAGCATCCCCTCAGATCTATTTCTTATAGTGACGTTGCTGCATATCCCAATAGCAGGCCACTTAGATCACCACAAGTGATATTACTGCATATTAATGTGACAGCCCACATTCATAACCAGATACCTCCCAACTTTTGAAGATGGGAAAGAGGGACAAAGTTTGCGGCGCTACGCGGCAAATTTTAGGCCACGCCTCTGACCACACCCATTCATAATTAGTCACATCCATATCCATGTCCCAACCACACCATTTAGCACTGCTGATCACACTTTCATATACAATAATTATGAACAAAAAAATATGGCCACACAGTGCTCCATACTGTATAATGGCCCCACATGATGCTCAATACTATAAAATGGCCACACATGATGCTCCATACTGTATGACTCCACATGATGCTCCATACTGTATAATGATCGCACATGATGCTCCATACTGTATAACGACCCCTCATGATGCTCCATACTGTATAATGGCCGCACATGATACTCCATACTGTATAACGACCCCTCATGATGCTCCATACTGTATAACGGCCACACATGATGCTCCATACTGTATAATGACCGCACATGATGCTCTATACTGTATAACTGCTGCACATGATGCTCCATACTGTATAATGACCGCACATGATGCTCCATACTGTATAATGACCGCACATGATGCTCCATACTGTATAATGACCGCACATGATGCTCCATACTGTATAATGACCGCACATGATGCTCCATACTGTATAATGACCACACATGATGCTCCATACTGTATAATGACCGCACATGATGCTCCATACTGTATGACCGCACGTGATGCTCCATACTGTATGACCGCACGTGATGCTCCATACTGTATGACCGCACGTGATGCTCCATACTGTATGACCGCACGTGATGCTCCATACTGTATAATGACTGCACGTGATGCTCCATACTGTATAATGGCCCCACATGATGCTCCATACTGTATATTGGCCGCACATGATACTTCGTACCGCATAATGGCCACACATATCTACTCCTACACACGCGGCTGCGCTCCATACGCCTCGTACACACGGCTCCACTCCATACACCTCACACACACAACTCCGCTCCATACACCTCATACACATTCAGCTCCACTCCATACACCTCGTACACATTCAGCTCTGCGCCATACACCTCGCGCGCGCACACACTGCTCCGCTCCATACACCTCGTACATACACGGCTCCGCTCCATACACCTCGTACACACATGGCTCTGCTACATCCACACTGTACACCTCTTGACCCCACACAAGGCACATTACTTGCCTAATCCAGCAGCACCACGTGGCAAGTTGGCAACCAGCACAGCCGGGTCCTGCAATCCACGGAGGTCCCGATCATGTGACCCCTGCTCCTCCCCTCCTGTGACCTCATCACAGGTCCTGTGCGCACAAAGCAGGCAGCCAATATGTGGTGTAAGGCTCTGTGCTGCAGGGATGACAGGCTGATACGTACTGCACTGCAATGTACGGAAGGCTAAAAGGCGTGGCTTTACACCAGGGGGCGTGCCAGCTGGTTCTCCTGCTGTCTGTGGGAAACAGAGTCCCGCGCTGGACAGCAGGGCAAAGGCTCAAAACTGGGACAGTCCCGCACAATGAGGGACGGTTGGGAGCTATGCATAACCACTCTATTGCACTGTGCCCAAACATGTCAGCAAACTGGAAATTCCCGAGTAAACTTAGCTTCAGTGTGCTAGATTAGCATCGCCTCAGCTTAATCATCATCACCTCAACCCATTTCCCTCCCATGATGAGTTCCTCATGAGGCACATGGTAGCTTCTGTGTTCCCTCAGAACATCAGAGTTCTGATGGGAGCTGTAATCCCATCAGCTGACACCAGTGACCAGAGGTAAGCTTTATACCCCTGATCACAGCTGAGTTCTCACGCTTGACAGTGTGGGAACCGTGGCTCTCTGACTGTCAGGGATGTTTTCGCCGCCAATCAGAAGCAGTGTTTGCCATGCTGTCACGCACATGACAGCGTAACAAACACCCAGTATTTGGGCAGTCAATCACAGTATGCCACACCAAAGGTGGTGCCGGCATTAACTGTGATTGGCAAGCAAATAAAGGGACAAACATGCTGAATTGGTCACTTGAATATACAGAGCTGAATAGCAAATTATTAGCAGAGTAATGAATAGCTCTAATACAGTACTATCCGTGCAAGTAAAGCATAAAGCTGAATATATTCGCTCGTCACTATTACCCATCTGTAAGCTACATGCACATAAGTGTTGGTAGTATTGCACAGGCGTATATGCTTACAAAGTCCAAAATCTTTATGGTAACATAGTAACATAGTTAGTAAGGCCGAAAAAAGACATTTGTCCATCCAGTTCAGCCTATATTCCATCATAATAAATACCCAGATCTACGTCCTTCTACAGAACCTAATAATTGTATGATACAATATTGTTCTGCTCCAGGAAGACATCCAGGCCTCTCTTGAACCCCTCGACTGAGTTCGCCATCACCACCTCCTCAGGCAAGCAATTCCAGATTCTCACTGCCCTAACAGTAAAGAATCCTCTTCTATGTTGGTGGAAAAACCTTCTCTCCTCCAGACACAAAGAATGCCCCCTTGTGCCCGTCACCTTCCTTGGTATAAACAGATCCTCAGCGAGATATTTGTATTGTCCCCTTATATACTTATACATGGTTATTAGATCGCCCCTCAGTCGTCTTTTTTCTAGACTAAATAATCCTAATTTCGCTAATCTATCTGGGTATTGTAGTTCTCCCATCCCCTTTATTAATTTTGTTGCCCTCCTTTGTACTCTCTCTAGTTCCATTATATCCTTCCTGAGCACCGGTGCCCAAAACTGGACACAGTACTCCATGTGCGGTCTAACTAGGGATTTGTACAGAGGCAGTATAATGCTCTCATCATGTGTATCCAGACCTCTTTTAATGCACCCCATGATCCTGTTTGCCTTGGCAGCTGCTGCCTGGCACTGGCTGCTCCAGGTAAGTTTATCATTAACTAGGATCCCCAAGTCCTTCTCCCTGTCAGATTTACCCAGTGGTTTCCCGTTCAGTGTGTAATGGTGATATTGATTCCCTCTTCCCATGTGTATAACCTTACATTTATCATTGTTAAACCTCATCTGCCACCTTTCAGCCCAAGTTTCCAACTTATCCAGATCCA
The DNA here is from genome assembly GCF_032444005.1 of Ranitomeya imitator. Taxonomy (NCBI): domain Eukaryota; kingdom Metazoa; phylum Chordata; class Amphibia; order Anura; family Dendrobatidae; genus Ranitomeya; species Ranitomeya imitator. Next base: position 195,403,975 of record NC_091287.1, read on the forward strand.
TCTGTAGCAGAATACTATCTTCTCTTGTATTAACTGCTTTACATAGTTTTGTATCATCTGCAAATATCGATATTTTACTGTGTAAACCTTCTACCAGATCATTAATGAATATGTTGAATATGGTAGCTGTGAAGTAATCACCACATAGCAAATGAAAAGCTTATGATGTGAGATATATATATTTCTTTATTTTATATAGAGAAGCTTGGTCGTCTACACTTTTTCTGTTGTGTTAAAGAAATTGTTTGTCTTGTTAAATGATGTAGTTCCCCATCTACAAAAAAAATTAGTGCTCCTGTAACATTGTTCAACCATGTGAGTCCCTGTAGCCTATCAGCGGCCACTGATGAGCTGCATTGTTCATATGACACACGAGCGTCCTCAGACCTGCTGCTAAAATCACTGGTGTGAATAGATGATTGTTTGTATTTCACGGGGGATTCAATACTTTAACATCCGCTACTTTAATGAACAACCACTTTAAATAAATAGTATTCTTACTCATACCATCCTATCTGTTAGCCTTTAGCCCACTGAATGTATGCCTACTGTTGTATCCTGTGAGCTCTTCTCAACATGTACAGTGAGTACAGGGCTGTGGCTTACCACTGGGCCACAGAATAACTATAGTACATGCTACAAAGTTGCTCATTGTAGCAACAATTTGCACTAGCTCATGAATGTGTACATTTAAATTTTGGGGGGCACAGATGGCCAAAAGATGCACCTTCTATTAAATTTGGCATAATTTGCTCCTGTAGTCTGTAGGTTAACATGTGGCCTGCAAAATGCCAGTCTTAATTTCCCCCATTTTGTTCACTTATCCTTAAAGGGACTCTGTCAACACAGAATGACTGTTCAAGCGAAGTCCCGCAACTCAGTGCTTCATAGTGGGGGCAATCATTTATATATACTTTCCCATCTGCTTTTCTTCCCTCAGTCTCAACCATCCCTTATTTGATTGACCGCTACAGTATGACTTGATAGAGCCAGAGAAGTGTGGAGATAGGTGGAAAACAAACAAGTCTTGACAGTGTACTGAAATGATTTGGCCCGGCCATGAAACACCAAGCGTCTTTTCTTGGTTTGAATAGTCATTCTGTGCACATTCCCCTTCACAGGGAACCTGTTACCCCCAAAATCGACGGTGAACTAAGCCCACCGGCATCAGGGGCTTATCTACAGCATTCTGGAATGCTGTAGACAATCCCCCGGTGTATCCTGAAAGATTAGAAAAAGAGGTTAGATTATACTCACGCAGGCGGTCCGATCCGATGGGCGTCGCGGTTCAGTCCGGGGCCTCCCATCTTCATCAGATGACGTTCTCTTCTTGTCTTCACGCTCTGGCGCAGGCGTACTTTGTCTGTCCTGTTGAGGGCAGAGCAAAGTACAACAGTGCGCAGACGCTGGGAAAGGTCGGAGATGCTGTAGATAAGCCCCTGATGCCGGTGGGCTTAGCTCACCTTCAATTTTGGGGGTGACGGGTTCCCTTTAATGAGTTCTGCGGCGTTTGTTGCGCTGTGGTTCACTTTAGGCTCCTGGCTTCTGAAAGTCATGTTAATGCGGCCTTAGAGATATAACCACCATCACTTATAGAATTGAAAATGCTGTCTGTACCAGTCATGTGCCAGTATGGGTTAAAGATGCACAGCTCCCAACACGTGTCTATTGCCAAGAACTGTATAGCACATACTCTCAACAGCTGGGAGCAGATGTGCATGCTTTTGCTCCCAGTCTGACAGCTTTACAGCAGTGCATGGAGACTGCTGGATAATAAACATTGAGGAAGACAAAGTTGTAGATAACACCCTTTGTTCTCTGCAAGCAAGAGTGGTTTCTTCACATATGACAGCCCTGCTCCAGCCCACTGACTGAGGTATGTGAGCTACGGCTCTTCTTAGTTGAGACCCAGGTCTTGGGAGCTATGGCTTCAGTCTGCTGTCCATCCTTCAGTCTGCTGCCTGTCCTGACACGTGACTAAGACAGGCTGCAGTTTGCATTGAATCAGGAACAAAATTTTATCTCCTCCTCAGAGAGCCCCATTAAAGGGAAGGTGCCACCAGTTTTCTTGTATTTTGTTTTTTTGTGAAATTAAGCTTAAAATAGTAATTAAAATGTATTAATGCAATGTTTGCACTGTTTGCAAACATTTCTATATGAAAAATATTATATATTTTTCTACAAATATACATATTTACCACTAGGGGGAGCATTTTCCGTTTTAGACCTCAAGCAGCTATAGTAAGATTTAGCAGCTCTGCCCCAGGGATATTAGACCACCCAAAAGGGGAGGGAAATGGTGATGTCAGCAGTTACTGCCCCAACAGTAAGAATGAAGAGCAGCATCACAGGGCAGCACCATTTTGTGTGTGACTGCCCTGTGACCTGCTATCACCAGCAGTTACTGCATCAGAGTGACAGCTCGTTTACAGAGGAGCAGAACACAGTGGGCTCAGCAGCATCTGGACCCAAGAAGAGTGAAGACATGTGGTGTGCATGGAGCAGCATTAGGAGCTGTGTGGGAGCTCCAGCTCTGCAGTGAATAGCCAGGCATTATGGAGGGAGGGGAGAGATGCATTGTATGGCTAAGGCCGGGGTCACACTAGACCGCAATACGGACGAGTGCAATGCGCTAAAAAAATCGCATAGCACTCGTCCCAATGTTAATCTATGGGGCAGCTCCCATCATCCGATATTCTCTCGGCCGTATTCAGGATCCGAGTGATATCGCAGCATGCTGCGATTGTCAGCGTATCTCGGCCGAGAATCGCCAATGAAAGTCTATGGGGGTGAGAAAAAAAATCGCACAGCACACGGACCATCAGTGTGACGTGCGAGAAATTCTCAAGCATTGGGCAGGTGACAGGAAAGGCTCAGCCATTATTTGCTCATTTTGCAAGTGTGTGAGAAAATCTCACCATACGGATGTCACACGGATGCCAAACGGATCATTGGATGCGAGAAAATCGCATCCTCGCACTGCACACGGATCACTGTTTTGGTAACATTTGTGCGATTCTCGTCCGTCAAAAATGGACCTTTTTTTATACGTTGTGTGTGTCCCTGGCCTAAGAGTGACTGATGGGAGAGAAAGAGACGTGAAGTATGATGAGTGAGACACATATGGAGTGTGATGGGGAGATACACATTGAGGCTGTGTGCACACATTCAGGATTTTTCGCATTTTTTTGCGTTTGTTCGCTATAAAAATGTGATAAAAACAATTTAAAAATGCATACATATGCATCTCATCATTTATAATGCATTCCGCATTTTTTGTGCATATGTCGCGTTTTTCTGGGGGAAAAGCGCATCGCAGTAAAAAACGCAACATGTTCTGCGCATGTCGTGTCTCCTCCTTTGATGTGGGCTCCGGCGCTGAGCCCACATCAAAGTCACGACATGTCGGCTGTTTTGTACAGCTGACATGTGCGCGCAATAGCGGCAGGTGAAATCGCAATTCACCCGCCGCTATTAACCTGTTAAATGCCGCTGTCAAATGCTGACAGCGGCATTTAACTACCGCTTCCAGGCGCGCGGCCAGAAATGAGCGCATCGTCCACCCCCGTCACATGATCAGGGGTTGGCAATGCGTCAGGATGGTAACCATAGAGGTCCTTGAGACCTCTATAGCTACTGATGCCGGCCTGCTGTGAGCGCCTCCCTGTGGTCGGCGCTCATAGTAAGCCTGTAATTCAGCTACGGAGCAGCAATCTGATGATCGCTGCTATGTAGCTGAGCCGATCGCGTTGTGCCAGCTTCTAGTTTCCCATGGAGGCTATTGAAGCATGGCAAATGTAAAAAAAAAAATGTTTTTAAAAATATGAAAAAAAATAAATAGTTTAAATCACCCCCCTTTTGCCCCATCAAAAATAAAACAATAAAAAAAATCAAACCTACACATATTTAGTATCGCCGCGTTCAGAATCGCCCAATCTGTCAATAAAAAAAAACATGACTGACATGTGCCCGCAATAGCGGCGGGTGAGATCGCGATTCAACCGTTCCTCTGTATGTGTTTTCCGTCCGGCGGAAACAGCTGTTTTGACGGATCCTGCAAAAAACGGATGAAACGTGTGGCCATCCGGCGCTAATACAACTCAATGAGAAAATAACGGATCCGGCGAAAAAAAACTGATCTGGCAGAAAAAAAAGTAAATTGTGGAAAAAAAACGGATCTGGCGTGAAAAAACAGATCCGGCGGAAAAAACTGATCTGGCAGAAAAAAAAGGAACTTGTGGAAAAAAAACGAATCCGGCGGAAAAAAACAGATTAGGCGGGAAAAAAAGGATCCGATGGGAAAAAAAACTGATCTAGCAGAAAAAAAAGGAACTTGTGGAAAAAAAAACGGATCCGGCGGAAAAAAAACGGATCAGGCGGGAAAAAAAGGATCCGATGGAAAAAAACGGATCTGGCAGAGAAAAAAGAAAATTGTGGAAAAAAAACGGATCTGGCGGGAAAAAACGGATCAGGCGGAAAAAAAAAGGATCCGATGGAAAAAAAACCTGATCTGGCAGAAAAAAAAAGGAAATTGTGGAAAAAAAACGGATCCGTCGGGAAAAAAAGGATCCGGCAGGAAAAAATGGATCCGTCGGCAAAAAATGGATCCGGTGGGAAAAACGGATCTGGCGGAAAAAAACGGATTCTGCAAATGTGCTCGCAGGATGCGTTTTTTTCCCATAAACTTGTATTAGCGACAGATCGTGACGGATGGCCACACGTCGCGTCCGTCGTGCAACGGATCCATCGTGTTTTGGCGGACTGTCGGCACGAAAAAACGTTCAAGTGAACTTTTTTTGTCCAGCGCGTCCGCCATTTTCTACCGCGCATGCGCTGCCAAAACTCCGCCCCCTCCTTCCAGACTTCAGAATGGGCAGTGGATGTGTTGAAAAACTGCATCCGCTGCCCACGTCGGGCACAAATTTCACAACGTACGTCGGCCCGACGCATAGCGACGGACTCGTACCGACGCAAGTGTGAAAGAGGCCTTTATGAGGGTTGAATTAAAAAAAAAAAACAAAAAAAAAACCGCGTGGGCGCCCGTGCAATTTTCTGCGCCAGAGGGGGAAAGCCAACGGCCGGGGGCCAATATCTGTAGCCTGCTATGAATATCAGCCCGCAGCTGTCTGTATAGCCTTTACTGGCTATTAAAATAGGGGGACCCCCCAAAAAAAATTGCGTGGGGTCCCCCTATATTTTATAGCCAGAAAGGCTACGCAGACAGCTGCAGGCTGATATTCATAGCCTAGAGAGGGGCCATGGATATTGCCCCCCTTCCCCCCCCCCGGGCTACAAATACCAGTCCGCAGCCGCCCCAGAAATGGCGCATCTGTAAGATGCGCCAATTCCGGCACTTAGCCCCTCTCTTCCCACTCCCGTGTAGCGGTGGGATATGGGGTAATGAAGGGTTAATGTCACCTTTCTATTGTTATGGGGTAATGAAGGGTTAATGTCACCTTGCTATTGTAAGGTGACATTAAGCCGGGTTAATAACGGAGAGGCGTCAATAAGATGCCTATCCATTATTAATCCAATAGTAAGAAAGGGTTAAAAAAAACACGCACACATTAGGAAAAAGTATTTTAATATTCTTCATTTCACCATACTTACCATACTTCAGCGCCTGCAAAAAACGTAAAATAATAAACCGTATACTACCTGTCCGCCGTAGTCCAATTAATATCGAGTGTCCCACGACGATCTCCCCTATAGAACAGTGACATCGGGTGATATCACTGCTCTATAGGACCCTCAGTGACACACTGACAGGAGACAATGGCTCCTACAGTGCATCACTGAGAGGTTACCTTAGGACAAGGTCTCACTTTATGGCAATTGCCTGGGAAAATTTCTCATACAGCAATGGCATAAAGTGAGACTAGGGACTTTTTTTTTTTTTTTTTACAGCGGCGGAGGAATACAGTGGTGGAAGGATACCTTCCAGCTGTCATTATGTTCCTGTAGCCCCTAGAGAGCAGTTGCATTATCTGATGCTCCTGCTCTCCACGGGAGATCGCCGTGGGACACTCGTGGATTTCTGCGGACAGGGAGTATATTGGTTGTTTGTTTTTTTTTAATATTTTTTTTACAGATGACACTGGCTTCGGGGAACAAAGTGACAAGTAATGGTGAGTATGAAATCTATGTTTAATGTACTGTATGTCTATATGTATGTAATGTATGAATGTATTGTATATAGCATGTATGTAGCATGTATGTATGGAGTATTTTTTTTTTTTTCATTCAACACATTAGCCGGATGATGGGACTATTACTGTCCCATAAGTGGCTAATGTGTCAATCACTGTCATTGTAGCAGGCATCGTCCGATGGGACTTGTAGTCCCATCGGACAATGCTTGCATACACGCATAGAGACCCCCCCACGCCGCACAGACCCCCCCACTCCGCACAGAGACCCCCCCACGCCGCACAGAGACCTCACCACGCCGCACAGAGATCCCCCCACTCCGCACAGAGACCCCCCACTCCGAACAGAGACCCCCCACTCCGCAGAGACTCCCCACTCTGCACAGAGACCCCCCACTCTGCACAGAGACCCCCCACTCTGCACAGACCCCCCACTCTGCACAGAGACCCCCCACTCTGCACAGAGACCCCCCACTCTGCACAGAGACCCCCCACTCTGCACAGAGACCCCCCACTCTGCACAGAGACCCCCCACTCTGCACAGAGACCCCCCACTCTGCACAGAGACCCCCCACTCTGCACAGAGACCCCCCACTCTGCACAGAGACCCCCCACGCCGCACAGAGACCCCCCACGCCGCACAGAGACCCCCCACGCCGCACAGAGACCCCCCACGCCGCACAGAGACCCCCCCACGCCGCACAGAGAGGGAGAGCGACACAGGGGGAGAGTGCAGTTTACCGGAGATCACTGGGACTGTGTGCAAGTGGGGAGGTGGAGACAGAGCAGGAGAAGGACATGGCAGAGTGTGAGAGCAGAAGATGTCTGCCCAGGACCTGCAGTGCCTGGAGTACAGAGGAGCAGTGAGGGCTTCTTCTCTCCTGTGATAGAGAGCAAGTGGAGCTTGGCAGATAGCACAGGGCTCTAATAAAATGGCAGCTAGTCACACCTACAGCAGTGAGTTGTGCAGCCCACAGAGGCGTGCCCAGCTCACTGCTAATGCTGCTGCAATGTTACAGATAGGGTCCGAGCCAGTCTATTATCTCCTATGTCCATGGGGTGCCGTAATCTGACACTGATAGTGCCGTACTACTGCTGCAAAACCAAGATGTCAGCCCCCAGTGCATTCTTTCTACTCATATATCACACGAAATCTGTTTTACATGCATTCAAATCTGGGTTATAACAGCATGTTATGCTACATTACATTGATTAATTAATGATCTACAAACGCGGTACCTTCCCTTTAAATACACATCGTGAAGCTGATAGTAATTTCTCATCTCAACCTAATGTTGTTTTCATTTCTCCAAAATTGTTGTTTTTGCAGTTAATTGCTATTGCTACTGGAGGACGTATTGTACCACGATTCTGTGAGCTTACTCCTGAGAAACTTGGCTTTGCTGGCATAGTTCGAGAAATTTCTTTTGGAACAACAAAGGACCGAATGCTAGTCATAGAGCAATGCAAAAACTCAAGGGCTGTAACAATTTTCATCAGAGGGGGGAATAAGATGGTAAGTAACAATTCATTACTGCTGCAAAACACATGGCCTTTAGTTATGGAACTATTGGCTACAGTCTTTTTGTTTTTGACCTAAGCAATATCGTAAAAAGGACAAAATCTAGAAAACGAAATGTGACTAGGGTAGACAGGTTATATAAAATCATACTTTTTTTTTTTTTTTTTTTCAAACATTAACCATATGCCAATTGACTTTTAAATGTCCAGGCAGTAAGCATTTTACTGTAATTTTTAAAATGTCACTATATAGTATAGCAGCAGCTTTGGCAATGAGTAGTCTTCTTTCATATACAACCAGTGGAGTCTACTCAACTGACAGTGCTTCATTCTCAGGACAGTGATCATGTTCTCTCCTGGTGGTGGAGTTGAAGCTGCTGTCTTCAGAGACCCAGGGGGAGTGTCGGCTGTCACATACTCACCTGCTCCTGGCGCAGTCCCTGCATGTCCGATGGTCTCTGGGCAATGCTTCCTGTGTTCAGCGGTCACAAGGTACCGCTCATTAAAGTAATGAATATGGACGCACCTTCATTACTTTAATGAGCGGTACGTGACCGCTGAACACAGGAAGAAGTCGGCTCCCAGAGACCATCTGACAGTGAGATGCTGCCAGGGTCCACGCCTTGAGCAGGTGAGTATAACGGTGAGGGTGAGTGAGCATTGTGCTATATTCTCATGACCCCGTTCCACCGCTGGGCGCCGCTGCCTGTTCAGGTCAGAGGGCGCAATCACGTGTTTACTGTGCGTGCAGCGGTAGAACGAGGAGGACAGGTGAATATTGCAAGTGCCTTGGGCCTGAGCGACGAGAGGAGAGTATGTGATTTTTTTTTTATTTTAATCGCAGCATATAGGGCATAATCTATGGAGCACTTATGGGGCATAATCTGTGGAGCACTTATGGGGCATAATCTATGGAGCACTTATGGGGCATAATCTATGGAGTATCTTATGGGGCATAATGTATGGACCACTTATGGGGCATAATCTATGGAACACTTTATGGGGCATAATGTGTGGAGCACTTATGGGGCCTAATCTATGGAGCATCTTATGGGGCATAATGTATGGAGCATCTTATGGGGCATAATCTATATAGCACTTATGGGGCATAATGTATGGACCACTTATGGGGCATAATGTATGGAGCATCTTATGGGGCATAATGTATGGAGCATCTTATGGGGCATAATGTATGGAGCATCTTATGGGGCATGATGTATGGAGCATCTTATGGGGCATAATGTATGGAGCATCTTATGGGGCATAATGTATGGAGCATCTTATGGGGCATAATGTATGGGGCACCTTATGGGGCATAATGTATGGAGCACCTTATGGGGCATAATGTATGGAGCACTTATGGGGCCATTATTAACCTTTGTGCAGCATTATATGGGGCATATTTTTATATGGGGCATATTTTGTCTGGAGCTCCTTATGGGGCCCATCATGAAATGTATGGAGCATTATATGGGGCTCCTGATTCAATATAGATATTCAAAAACATTTATCCTACTGATGTCTCAATTAATTTTACTTTTATTAGTATCTATTTTTATTTTTCACATTTACCAGTAGCTGCTGCATTTCCCACCCTAGGCTTATACTCGAGTAATTAAGTTTTCCCAGTTTTTTTTGTGGCAAAATTGGGGTTCTCGGCTTATACTCGGGTCGGCTTATACGCTAGTATATGCGGTAATCTGAGTCCTGCCAGCACTCATTGTCAAAGCTAGCTTATGCTGTATAGGTAAAGGTTGTTGTTGGTTATTATTGGAGAGAAGCGTTTGAGAGATTTATCTGTGATAATTCCCTTTTTTCTCCTACTTTGGTTTACCCCCATCCTCCACTCACTGGTGCATTCCTCTGTTGTGTGAGTATATTTGTACGTTTGGTATTTTTTGTTAGCCCCGTTCGTATTACCTTGTTAATCTGGTTGGTGTACTACGGTACCCTACTACTACCCTCTTTTCCTGGGTGGGGGAGGGGTACAGATGGAGGGTGAATTCAGGAGCAAGGGCAGGCTACATGGCCCCAGCATATTCACCATCAGAAATAATTGAGGGAGCAGCGTGAGCTAGGGCGCCCCTAGCGTTAAATACAGGGAAGGAGCCCCTAGTCCCCGGACACCTGGCGATAGTTGGGACACTTGCTAATCGATTGCAAACAACCGAGGAATTATTTGTTCTTTATTGGTCAAATTGTATAATTAAATATTTTATAAGATACTACTTACAGCTTTTTCTAGAGCTTAAATGAAATATAATCAGATTTCAACATAAACATTTTTTATATAGAATACGATTGGCAAAAATGTTTACATAAATACCAATGATCAAACACCCAGAAAAGCCAGTATGTGCAAACATTTTTATGGGACTGTCTTATTACAACATACCTAGTTGCAAAAATTGCCAGAAAAACAAGGTTTCCAGAAAGCCAGTCCAAAAAGTTGGTTCGTTTTGTTTACTTCCACACGATCTTATTATCAAGAGGCAATTTATGTAAAAATAACTATTGGGCAAATTGAGAGACCAACACATCCAAGGAATAAAATAATGGAATTTTCTTTATTGCATAGCAAGAGGATAAAAATCCTTGCAGTGAATAATGCTCACATGAGAGGCATGACAGACTGCATTATTGTTTTGCCAGAAACAAGTCAACTAAATCAGAGAGTCATTGGCGAGCACATAAAACCAAGACTGACAAATCAAATGTACAGTTTCTGGCTGTGGTGGGAAGATGGGGGGGAGGGTCAGCATTGGCGGAACAGCAGGTCAGAGGTAGGAGATATCTTCAGCCACGGCTAACTCCTATGCACGCTGCTGAAGAGAAATGAATATTGACTTCGAAGGTAATGAATTTTCATTTCCCTTTAGCTTCCTGGTTTGATTACCCATAATGCCCATCCTGGTATGTATGGGCCCCATCCTGATCCTGGTATGCATTGCCTCATCAGAAAATGTAAAAAAAAAAAACCATTACACTTTTACGGCGCTCCCTCGCAGCGTCCTGCTTCGTTGCCAACTGCTGCTTTGAGTGTAAGCTGTGCATGGCAGGGACGGGACATCATGCACTGCTTGCAAGCCAAAGGGCAGCTGCTGGAATACTCACTGCTCTGCATGCCGAGACTGTGTGTGCGGAGAGCAGTGAGTATTCATTGCTCTTCAATAGCGTGCACAGTGTCAGCCAGAGCCTTCCTGCAGCTGCCCGGCGTTCAAGTGTGCAGCTACTAAAGAGAATGAATATTGACCATCTTCGATGCCATGGTTGCTCAGTGGTTGACACTGCAGCCTTGCAGCGCTGGAGTCCTGAGTTCAAATCCCACCAAGGACAACATCTGCAAGTAGTTTGTATGTTCTCCCTGTGTTTGAGTGGGTTTCCTCCCACACTCCAAAGACATACTTATAGGGAATTTAAATTGTGAGCCCCTCGGAGTCTGTGATGATGATGTGTACAAACTCTAAAGCGCTGCGGAGTGTTAGCGCTATATAAAAATAAAGATTTCTATTATTTTAATTTCTTAAGTAGCAGCGCATGTGACTGGCCACGGCAGCTGCAGGAAGTCAGCAGCCGACACTGTGCGTGCTACTGAAGATCAATGAATACTCACTGCCCTCCATGCACAGAGTCCCGGCGTGCAGAGCAATGAGTATTCTGGCAGCTGCCCTTCAGCTTGCAAGCAGCGCATGACTCCCCTGCCATGTGCTGCTTACAAGCATAAAGCAGCTGCTGGCAATGGAGCAGGACGCTGCAAGGCAGCGCCAGGAAGGTAAGTGTAATGGTTTTTTTCGGGTTTTTGAACGTGTTCTGATGAGGCCATGCATACCAGGATGGAGGTGGGGGCCAATCATACCAGGATAGGGATGGGGACATGCATACTAGGATGAGATGGGGGCCCTGCATACCAAGGTAGGGATGTGGAGGCATGCATACCAGGATGGGGAAGAGTGGGGACCATTCCTACCAGGATAGGGATGAGGGGGCCATGCCTACCAGGCTAGAGATAAGGCGGACATGCATACCAGATGAGGAAGCCTTTCATGGGGATGAGGGGGTCATTCATACAAGGATGAGGATGTGGGGGCCATGTGTACCAGGATGGGGATGTAGGTGTATGTGTACCAGGATGGGATGAGCCCCTCTGCCTTTGGATCGGAGACCCCGCACAGTGACGCGGGGTCACAATCGCTGCCATGGAGACCCGATGTCGTCATGACGACATCTGGGCCTCCAGAGCTGAGAAACTTCCTGTCATGCGCAGTGCATGTCAGGAAGTCTCTCAGGTTAGTGTACAGAAACTGCAGCGTTGACAGCTTCTATAGCATGCAGATGTGCATGCTATAGAAGCAATCAGCATGCAAAAAATGATTGTCCCATAGTGGGACACAGTGTAAAAGTTAAAATTAATTTAAAAAAAAAGATTGTAAAAATATTTTTTAAAAAATAATAAAAAAAATCTATATTCCATCAATAAATAAATATTTGAGTGAAAAAAAATCTAAACAATAAAAGTACACATTTGGTATCGCCGCGACCCGACCAAGTTAACCCCTTTAGTGAACACCATAAAAATCAAGGCAAAAAACAATGCTTTATCATACCGCCGAACAAAAAGTGGAATAACACGCAATCAAAAAGACAGATATAAACATCGTACTGCTGAAAACGTCATCTTGTCCGGCAAAAAAACAAGCCGCCATACAGCACCATCATCGGAATACAGCTCTCAGAATAATGCCATGCAAAAATAATTATTTTTTATATAAAATAGTTTTTATTGTATAAAAGCGCCAAAACACCAAAAAAATGATATCAATGAGGTATTCTTCGTACTAAACCGAAGAATGAAGCTATTTTATCAATTTAACCACGCGCGGTACGGTATAAATGCCGTTTTTGTTCATTCTGCCACCCAAAATTAGGAATAGAAAACGATAGTCATGTTCCCGATAATGGTACCAATAAAAACGTCAACTCGTCCCGAAAGAAATGAGACCTCACATGACTGTGGGCCAAAATATATAAAAATAATAGCTCTCAAAATATGGTGATTCATAAACTATTGTTTGCAATAAAAAGCGTCTTTTAGTGTGTGACAGCAGCCAAACATCATAAAAACCCACTATAACACCTCTTTCACACGTCCTGATATTTCCTGTACCGGACAGGTCAGTGTCCGTGTGTGTAATACTTGTGGCACATGTATGGCATGCGTGTTCCACATCAGTACCACAAGGACGGACTCCAGGGAAGAATCGTTACAGTAATCATTCTCCCCTGCCATAAAAAAAGGACATGTGCACAGACCCATTCACTTGAATAGGCAAATAGCGCTCCATTCCTCCCGAGTCTCTCTGCATGGCTGCCCAATGGTATAAAATTCTGTAATACACCCATGGTGTCAATATGATCACTGCACCCCTAGATTAATTCATTGAGAGGTGTAATTCGTAAAATGGGTTCACTTATGGGGTTCTGCTGGTTTGGCACCTCATGGGCTCTCCCAGTGGGTCATGGCCCCTGCAAATCATAACAGTAAAATCTGGCGCTCCTTCCCTTCAGCCATGTGCCCAAACAGTGGCTTACCCCCACATATGAGGTATCCGTGTACTCAGTACAAATTGCACATTAACTCTTGGGGGCAAAAAGATCATTTTTGTGGAAAAAATGACTTTTTATTTTTACAGCTCTACGTTGTAAACTTCTGTGAAGCACTTGGAAGTGCAAACTGCTCACCACACATCTAGAAAAGTTCCTTAGGGGGTCTAATTTCCAAAATGGGGTCACTTGTGGGGGGTTCCACTGTTTAGGCACACCAGGGGCTCTCCTAATGCGACATGACGCCTGCAGACCATTCCATCAGAGTCTGCATTCCAAAACGTCACTACTTTCCTTCCGAGCCCCGACGTGTGCCCAAACAGTGGTTTACCCCCACATATGGGGTACCAGCGTACTCGGGATAAATTGCACAACAACTTTTAGGGTCCAATTTCTACTGTTACCCTTGGGAAAATAAAACATTGTGGGCGAAAAGATCATTTTTATGATTTTTTTACTTTTACAGATCAACTTTATAAACGTCTTTGAAGCAAATGGGGGTTCAAAGTGCTCACCACACATCTAGAGAAGTTCCTTAGGAGGTCTAGTTTCCAAAATGGTGTTACTTGGGGGGGAAGTTAGCACTTTTAGGCACATCATGGGCTCTTTGAATGCGACATGGCGTCGGATCTTAATTCCAGCCAATTTTGAGTTGAAAAAGTCAAACGGCGTTCCTTCCCTTTCGAGCTCTGCCGTGCGCCTAAACAGTGGTTTACCCCCACATATGGGGTATTGGCGTACTCTGACAAATTGCACAACAACTTTTGGGGGCCAATTTCTCCTGCTACCCTTGGTAAAATAAAGAAAAATTTGATCTGAAGTAAAGTTTTGTTTTTGTTTGGGGTTTTTTTTGTGTGAAAAAAAGTTAAATGTTCATTTTTAATTTTTTTTTAAACATTCCAAAAATTCCTGTGAAACACCTGAAGTGTTAGTAAACTTCTTGAATGTGGTTTTTAGCACCTTGAGGGGTGTAGGTTTTAGAATGGTGTCACTTTTGGGTATTTTCTATCATATAGACACATCAAAGTGACTTCAAATGTGATGTGGTCCCTTAAAAAAAAATGGTGTTGTAAAAATGAGAAATCGCTGGTCAACTTTTAACCCTTATAACTCCCTAACAAAAAATAATTTGGTTCCAAAATTGTACTGATGTATAGTATGTTGTAGGGAATGCTACTTAAATATTTTGGGTGACATATCTCTGTGATTTAACAGCATGAAAATGTTTGCCAAATTTCCATTTTTTTCAAAAATAAACTCAAGTGATATCGAAGAAATGTTACCACTATCATGAAGTAGAATATATCACGAGAAAACAATGTCCAAATCACCGGGATCCATGGAAGCGTTCCAGAGTTATTACCTCATAAAGGGACAGTGGTCAGAATTGTAAGGACAGAACACTTTGCGGATTTCACTGCGGATTTTTCCGCAGCAGAATTCCAAAATCCACAGTGAAAACCCGTCGCGGTTTTTACTGCGGATTTATCGCGGTTTTTACTGCGGTTTCTTCTGTGGATTTTCATCTGCAGTTTCCTATTGGAGCAGGTGAAAATCCGCAGAAAAGAAGTGACATGCTGCGGAATGTAATCCGCTGCGTTTCCGCAGCATGTGCACAGCGTTTTTTGTACCCATAGGTTTACATTGTACTGTAAACTGATGGGAAACTGCTGCAGATCCGCAGCGGTCAAATCCGCTGCGGATCCCCAGAAAAATTTGCAAAGTGTGAACATAGATTAATAATTGGCATGGTCATTAACATGCAAACCACCCTTGGAGGTAAAGGGGTTAATGTCCAATGCAATTCTGACCACTGTCACTTTGAGGTTATAGCTCTAGAACGCTTCAACGGATCCCACTGATTCTGAGATTTTTTTCATGACAGACATATTGTACTTCATGTTAGTGGTAGTATTTCTTCGATATAACATCTTCAGCAGCACTAAGGGTATGTTCACACGTTCCTGATTTCCATCCTTTTTTTTTCAGGACTGTTTTTAAAAAACTGCAGCTCTTGGCAGAAAACGCAGGTCCTTTTTTTGGTCCTTTTTTTGGTCCTTTTTTTGGTCCTTTTTTGATCCTTTTTTTATCCTTTTTTTTATGCAGTTTTCTATGCAGAGTCTGTGTTTTCTAGGAAGTTTTTTAGGGTAATGGCTGAAAATACCCTAACCCTAACCCTACCCCTACCCCTAACCCTATTCTAACCTTAGTGGGAAAAAAAAAAATTTCTTAATTTTTTTTTATTGTCCCTACCTATGGAGGTGACAAAGGGGGGGGGGGGGTGTCATTTACTATTTTTTTTTATTTTGATCACTGAGATAGATTATATCTCAGTGATCAAAATGCACTTTGGAAAGAATCTGCCGGCCGGCAGATTCGGCGGGCGCACTGCGCATGCGCCCGCCATTTTGCAAGATGGCGGCGCCCAGGGAGAAGACGGCCGGACGGACACCGGGACGCCGGGTAAGTATAAGGGGGGGAGATTAGGGCACGGGGGGGGGGGGGGGGCATCGGAGCACTGGGGGGGGGGGGGGGCATCGGAGCACGGGGCGGTGGGATTGGAGCACGGGGGGCGGGATCGGAGCACGGGGGGGCAGCCACACTCCGCCCACGCACTTCCGCCCGCTTCCCCGCACTTCCTGCTGCAGCGGTTCTGCACCACAAACCGCAGTAAAACCCGCAGATATTTTTTTTCATCTGCGGGTTTTACTGCGGGTTTGACCTCACAATGGAGGTCAATGGGTGCAGAACCGCTGCGGCTCCGAAAAATGAAGTGACATGGTACTTCTTTTTTCCCGCAGCTATTCAGCGCAGCTTTTTTTTTTTATTTTCCGCATTGTGGGCACAGCAGTTCCTGTTTTCCATAGGGTACAATGTAATGTACCCTGCATGGAAAACAGCTGCGGACCCGCAGCGGGAAAATCGCGGCAATTCCGCATGAAAAAAAAGGATCGTGTGAACATGGCCTAAGGCTGCATTCTGTGAAGGTGGCTCTTATTCTTAGTATCTCTAAAAATGCTGAAATAATCACTTTTATAAATTTCGGGCCATACCTCTATTGTCAGGGGAGGTATGATTTCTCTCGGACTCGAGCGCTCTGCAATTATCTCTCAAGCATGCGCCGTGCGCGCTGCCCTGGAACTTATATTAAGTGATGTAAGTAGATCGCGCCTGCGCACAGCACCAGATTCCCAGCCCCGCAGTGTGAATACATCATAACACACTGCAGGGCGGGATCTGGGGGCCTCCGCTGTGTGCAGGCGCGATCTACTTACATCACTTGATGCAAGTTCCAGGGCAGGGCACATGCACGAGAATTAATTGCAGAGCGCAGGTGACTGCAAAAGACAGAGAGGAGGCGGCGCCCAGTGGGAAGATGGACAGCTGCGAGGTGCTTGAGTAGGAGAAATCATACCTCCCTGACTCAATAGAGGTATGGCGCAAAATTTATAAAAGTGATTATTTCAGCATTCCTATTGATGCTAAACATAAGAGCCACTTTCACAGAATTCAGCCTTAGTGCTGCTGAAGGTGGCTCTTTTAACTAAATAGGCCCTGGGGGTGACAGGTTCTCTTTAAATCAGAGTCCATATCGCACAAAATAGTTAATAAATAAGTTTTCCCACATGTCAACTTTACATCAGCATAATTTGGGAAACATAATTTTTTGTTGTTAAGACGTTATAAGGCTATGTGCACACGTTCAGGATTTCTCGCAGAAAATTCCTGAGATAAAACGGACATTTTCTGCAAGAAAACCGTATGTATTTTTGCCGCGTTTTTTTCCGGACACTTCCCAAAGCATTTTGTAGTGGGAAATCCGCAAAAAAAAAAAAATTAATGAACATGCTGAGTTTTTTTCCGCGATGCGTTTTTTTCGCGGAAAAAAAGCGCATGTGCACAAAACATGCGGAATTCATTATAAATTATGGGATGCTTATTGTATGCATTTTTTTTAGCGGTTTTATAGCATTTTTATCGGGGGGGGAGAAGGGGGACGCAACGTGTGCACACAGCCTTAAAGTTAAAAGTTGACCAGCGGTTTCTAATTTTTCCAACAGGATTTACAAAACCAATTTTTAGGGACCATCTCACATGTGAAGTGACTTTGAAGGGTCCATATAACAGAAAACACAATTCTAAAAACTGCACCCCTCAAGGTGCGCAAAACCACATTCAAGAAGTTTATTAACCCTTCAGGTGCTTCATGAGAACTAAAGCAATGTGGAAGGAAAAATTAACATTTTACTTTTTTCACAAAATTACTTTGGAACCAATTTTTTTTTATTTTCACAAGGGTATCATGAGAAATTGGACCACACAATTTGTTGTGCAATTTCCCCCGAGTACATCGAAACTCCGTATGTGGGGGAAAGTCACTGTTTGGGTTCATGGCAGGGCTCAGAAGGGAGGGACCATCGTTTAACTTTTTGAACGCAAAATTGGCTGGAATCCATTGTGGTTCCATGTCACGTTTGAAGACCCCCTGATGTACCTAAACAGTGGAACCCCCCCCCCCCCAACCCTAACCCCAACACGCCCCTAATCCCAAACCTAACTTTAGCCCAGCCTCCACCTTAACCCTAACTGCAAAGAATGGAGAACAAATACTTCATTTATTTTATTACTTTTACCTAACTAAGGGGGTGATAAAAAAGATTTGATTTACCTTTTTTTTTTTTAATCAATGTGGTAGGGTCTAGCACAGTGTTCAACATGAACCAATAGGAAAAATGTCCTATTGTTGCCGGCCAGCAGATCTCGGCGGGCGAACTGCGCATACACCCGCCATTTTCTCCCCGAAGAAAACGCCGGGGAATTTCATGGGGGGGTTGCAGGGACAACGGATGTACCAGGAGGGGATCGAAGGACCCCATTTCTTTCCTCTGATGTGCAATCACATCAGAAGAGAGAGAAATTAAATGCGAAATCAGACTTTTTTTTGCATGCGCCGTTATTCCGATAATAACGGCGATCACAACACTGCAGTCGGTAAAAACTGACCAGAATCATGTTCTCTGGGGACACAGCTACCCCCTGTAGCAGAGACGCCGAAGAAATTCCGACTCTGGGGGGCGCTATACACTTAGTTCTCAGCGCCATTAAAAGCGGCGCTGAGGCATAAGTACCCTTAACTGCCACCGTTAAAAGGCGTATTGGCGGTCGTTAAGGGGTTAAAAAGCCCGCCTACTCTGTACTCATTACCTGTACTAATTGAACCCGTTTGAACTTATTACCTGTATAAAAGACATCTGTCCACACACACACACACACACACACACACACACTCAATCTCACACCAACCTCTCCACCTAAGGACACCAGGGACAAAATTGTAGATCTGCACCAAGCAGAGATGGGCTATAGGACAATAGTCAAGCAGTTTGGTGAAAAGGCAACAACTGTTGACAGAATTATTAGAAAATAGAAGGAACACTAGATGACTGTCAATCTTTCTTGGTCTGGGGCTTCATGCAAGATCTTGCCTTGTGGGGTACAGATAATTTTGAGAGAGGTCAGGAGTCAGCCCAGAACTACAAGGGAGGACCTGGTCAATGAACTAAAGAGAGCTGGGACCACAATCTCAAACATTACCGTTCGTAACGCACTATGCAATCATGGATTAAAATCCTGCAGGGCAAGCAAAGTTCCCATGCTCGCCAGCACATGTCAAGGCCCCATTGAAGTTCGCCAGTGACTATCTCTACGAGGTATGGGAGAAGGTAATGTGGTCAGATGGGACCAAAATAGAACTTTTTTGTATCACCTCTACCTGCCATATTTGAAGGAAGAAGGATGAGTACAAATCCAAGAACACTGTCCCAACCCTGAAGCATGGTGTGGGGAAAAATCATACTTTGGGGGGTGCTTATCTGCGAAGGTGACTGGACGACTGCACCGTATTGAAGGGTGGATGGATGGGGGCATGTATTGTGAGATTTTGGCCAACAACCTTCTTCCCTCAGTAAGCGCATTGAAGATGGTTCGTGGCTGGGTCTTCCAGCATGACAATGACCCGAAAGACTCAGCCAGGGCAACTAAGAGTGGGTGTGTAAGAAGCATGGTCCTGGAGTGCCTAGCAAGTCTTAAGGCCTGAACCCAATAGAAACTGGAGGGAGCTGAACTCAGTTTGCCAGGGACAGCTCTGAAACCTGAATGATCTAGAGAAAATCTGTATGGAGGAGTGGGCCAAAACTTCTATTGCTGTATACGCAAATTATTTCAAGAGCTACAGAAAACGTCTGACCTCTGTAATTGCAAACAGAGGTTTCTCTATCAAATATTTAAGTTCCGTATCAAAGACTTATTTGATACAATAAAACGCTAATTAATTATGTAAAAATCATTCAATGTGATTTTCTGGATTTCTTTTTAAGATTCTGTCTCAGTTGAAGTATTCCTACAATAAAAATTACAGACTAATCCATTCTTTGTAGGTGGGAAACTTGCATAGTCAGCAGTATATAAATTACTTATTTTCCCCACTCTGTGCAGCGTTGGAATGGAGTACCTTGGGCTCACCAGTAAAAATCATTCTTGGGGCCCACCCTGCGGTTATCTAAAAATACCACACGGGACACATCCTCTATACACTACACCACACAGGAGAGCGGACAGATCCTCTATATACTACACAGGACACATCCTCTATATACTACACCATACAGCAGAGCTGATAGATCCTCTATATACTACAACACACAGGAGAGCTGACAGGTCTTCTACCACCGGGTGACGCTCATAGCAATCCACCAGTGACGACCATAGAGGTCTCTGGTTGTCATTCCAACGCATTGGTGCCCCACAATCACTAGTGATGAGCGAGTATATTCGTTGCTCGGGTTTTCCGGAGCACGCTCGGGTGGTCCCCGAGTATTTGTGACTAAGTAAACTGCAGGCATTGTCAGGTTGTTGGTGTTAAACTGATTACAATGATACCTTCGGTGAAGAAATCTGCCTTGTTTCTTGTGTAATCCGTGTCAGAAGTTTTCAGTTCTTGAGATGCTCATGCTCTGGGTTGTGACTGTAGGTAGTCTTATCTTCTGCTCTAAGCCAGAGAAACCAGGGAAAGACCTGCCCACAGGCCGCTCTGAAGCAAAACAGTCCATCTCTTTCTTTCTCTATGATGAGGAACATGTTTGTGCTTTTCAAAATCAGTTTGAAAATGGCTCCTGCGCAGTAGCAGTTATCGGAGATCGGATATCTGCTACTATGCAGGTTGTGCCATCATGCTAGAGGAAAAACAATTCCTCCAAGAATGGCATGCGCAGTAGCAGCTATCCGATCTCCGATAGCTGCTACTGCGCAAGAGCGGCTGGCGCCATCTTCTTCTCTTTTTTTTTTTTTTTTTTTTTTTTTTTTTTTTTAAATCAGTTGGCAAACTATTGAAAAAAAATATTTTAGTGTAAAAATTGTAAAACAAAATGGAACTATATAAATCTGGGGGTTGGAGGAATAACGATTTTATGAATCTTTATTCACTGACACCCAAACAAAAAAAGCAATTGAAGTAAGTTAAGCAATCCAAAATGGTACAGAGAAAAAAATCAACTCATCCTGCAAAAAATAATTCTCATCTCTGCTCATTCAGTAGAAAAATAAGTTATAGCTGTCAAAATATGGCGATTAAATAACTTTTTTTTTTTTTTTTTTTTAATCCACATTTTACCGTGTAAAAATAGCAAATTGTGAAAATACTTTGTCCCTGAAATTGTACTGAATTGTAGAATAAAGTAGTCTATTCATGTTTACTGCGTGGTAAACCGCATAAAATAGCGCAAAAAGATTAAAGGTGATTTCTAAACTACTTTTTATTTATTTCACTCAAAAATGTTTTTCCCTATTATGGAAAAACTATAAATAATTCAGCTCACCACTATGACGACCGTTTCAGACACTCCAGCATGGAAGTAATAGGTGTAACATCTGTCTTTATGCGCCAAAGAAAAATATAGTTGATATTCATGCCACCTCAAGGTGAAATATCAGGATGCTGTTCCAATTTGGTGATAACAGCTGAATTTGATTGAGATTGATCTCAGTAGCCAGAGTGAATCCACTGAGATCTCCCATTATCCTCCAAGCAGAATAGATCAGAAAAGTCAATGGCCGTTCATCATAAGGTGGAGGGAAAAATATTTATCCTTGTTCTTCCTTTTCATAATTTTATTCAAAGGTTTTTATTATATTATCTTGTATATTTGCTACTGTCAATCTTTAGGCTATGTTTACAAGTTGCGTTCTTGCATAGTTTTTTCACCCATAGAAAGCAATTAGTAAGTGCAAAAAAAGCAGCAAAAACAAATTACCATCAGTTTTTGCTGCGTTTTTAGTGAAAAGAAAGCGGGTACAGCAGGATATGTAACCCATTTTGGGGATTTTTCTCAAGTTTAAACCAAAATGTCTTGGTTTCCTCGCATGAGTTATGGCTGTTAGTACGATATAGTTAAATGTGTTAAAGTTTAAAAAAAAAACCTGACCCATGTGTGAAGTTGAACAATTCCTGACCAATTCAATGTGAGGAATGTGTGAAAGTAAACAGTGGCAAGAAGTATGCAGCCCTGTGCTGCGTACACAAACGCTAATGTCAACCCATCCTAAAGGTACCGTCACATTAAGCGACGCTGCAGCGATATAGACAATGATGTTGATCGCTGCAGCGTCGCTGTTAGGTCGCTGGAGAGCTGTCACACAGACAGCTCTCCAACGATGCTGAAGTCCCCGGGTAACCAGGGTAAACATCGGGTTACTAAGCGCAGGCCTTGCGCTTAGTAACCCGATGTTTACCCTGGTTACCAGTGAAGACATCGCTGAATCGGTGTCACCCACGCCGATTCAGCAATGTCGGCGGGTGATCCAGCGACGAAATAAAGTCCTGGACTTTCCCCAGCTACCACCGATCTCCCAGCAGGGGCCTGATCGTTGGTCACTGTCACGCATAACGATTTCGTTAACGATATCGTTGCTACGTCACAAAAAGCAACGATATCGTTGTGTGTCGGTACCTTAAGACACTGTTTACTTCACACATTCCTCAGCCATTTCACACATGGGTCAGTTTTTTTTTAAATTTTTTTACTTTAACATATACCGTACTAATGGCCATAACTCATGCGAGGACACAAAGACATTGAACCCAGCTGTACCTACAAGATGCACTGCCAATGTCTTGGGTAAACTATTCATTATCAATTCAACTCCCCCACTGTTCTTACATTTGCAATTGTGTATTTATAAACTCATGAACTTTTTTGTTCCGAATGGTCCATTATTTTCTCAGACCTAAATAATTTGATCAAAATTCCCTTTTTCGAAAAATGTTTTATGTATTAACATACACCTTGCTTTGGTGGCCTAACACTTTGGATTTTTCATGCTTGTATGGTGGAAGCAGAGCTGAACTTTGGGATCCTGGAAAGCTTAGCACGAAAAGCAACAAAACCTATTTTTTTATCTGCAGCTTTTTGCTGCAATATCATCGGCCATGGCTGGAAACACTGATGTGTCCCCACCCCACCGATTGCCCCCCCCCCCCCCAGTCCTCCGATCAGTCCTATGCACCGCTCCCCCCGTGCTCTTGTCCGCTCCTCCCGTGCTGTGCTCCGATTTCCCCTTTCCCCCCCGTCAAATTTCTCCTGTTACCCTTGGGAAAATAAAAAAATTGCAGGCTAAAAGATCATTTTTGAGAAAATAATTTAATTTTTTTTTCATGTTATAAAGAAGTTATAAACTTCTGTGAAGCACTTGGGGGTTCAAAGTCCTCACCACACATCTAGATTAGTTCCTTAGGAGGTCTAGTTTCCAAAATGGTGTTAATTGGGGGGGATCTCCAATGTTTAGGCACACAGGGGCTCTCCAAACGTGACATGGTGTTCGCTAATGATTGGAGCTAATTTTCCATTTAAAAAGCCAAATGGCGTGCCTTCCCTTCCGAGCCCTGCCGTGCGCCCAAACAGTGGTTTACCCCCACATATGGGGTATTGGCGTACTCAGGACAAACTGGACAACAACATTTGGGGTCCAATTTCTCCTGTTACCCTTGGCAAAATAGGAAATTAAAGGCTAAAAATCATTTTTGAGGAAAGAAAAATAATTTTTTATTTTCATGACTCTGCGTTATAAACTTCTGTGAAGCACCTGGGGGTTTAAAGTGCTCAATATGCATCTAGATAAGTTCCTTGGGGGTCTAGTTTCCAAAATGGGGTCACTTGTGGGGGAGCTCCAATGTTTAGGCACACAGGGGCTCTCCAAACGCGACATGGTGTCCGCTAACAATTGGAGCTAATTTTTCATTCAAAAAGTCAAATGGCGCGCCCTCCCTTCCGAGCCTTACCATGTGCACAAACAGTGGTTTACCCCCACATGTGAGGTATCGGTGTACTCAGGAGAAATTGCCCAACAAATTTTAGGGTCCATTTTATCCTGTTGCCCATGTGAAAATGAAAAAATTGAGGCCAAAAGAGTTTTTTTGTGAAAAAAAGTACTTTTTTATTTTTACGGATCAATTTGTGAAACACCTGGGGGTTCAAAGTGCTCACTATGCATCTAGATAAGTTCCTTGGGGCGTCTAGTTTCCAAAATGGGGTCACTTGTGGGGGAGCTCCAATTTTTAGGCACACGGGGGCTCTCCAAACGTGACATGGTGTCCACTAAAGAGTGGAGCCAATTTTTCATTCAAAAAGTCAAATGGCGCTCCTGCCCTTCCAAGCCCTGCCGTGCGCCCAAACAGTGGTTTACCCCCACATATGGGGTATCAGCGTACTCAGGACAAATTGGACAACAACTTTCGTGGTTCAGTTTCTCCTTTTACCATTGAGAAAATAAAAAAAAATTGTTGCTAAAAGATCATTTTTGTGACTAAAAAGTTAAACGTTAATCTTTTCCTTCCATGTTGCTTCTGCTGCTGTCAAGCACCTGAAGGGTTAATAAACTTCTTGAATGTGATTTTGTGCACCTTGAGGGGTGCAGTTTTTAGAATGGTGTCACTTTTGGGTATTTTCAGCCATATAGACCCCTCAAACTGACTTCAAATGTGAGGTGGTCCCTAAAAAAAAAATGGTTTTGTAAATTTCATTGTAAAAATGAGAAATCGCTGGTCAAATTTTAACCCTTATAACTTCCTAGCAAAATAAAAAAAAAATTCCAAAATTGTGCTGATGTAAAGTATACATGTGGGAAATGTTATTTATTAACTATTTTGTGTCACATAACACTCTGGTTTAACAGAATAAAAATTAAAAATGTGAAAATTGCGAAATTTTCAAAATTTTCGCCAAATTTCCGTTTTTATCACAAATAAACGCAGAATTTATTGACCTAAATTTACCACTAACATGAAGCCCAATATGTCACGAAAAAAGTCTCAGAACCGCTAGGATCTGTTGAAGCGTTCCTGAGTTACCTCATAAAGGGACACTGGTCAGAATTGCAAAAAACGGCCAGGTCATTAAGGTCAAAATAGGCTGGGTCATGAAGGGGTTAATTTGACATCGCGACTTAAGTCGCGGTGATCGCATTAAAACTCAGACGACATCTTAACTCGGGGAAGATGGCCTGGGCATCCTGGGGTCTGTCGCCCCTCTCCCCCCATCTGTTATTTACTGTTCAATTCTGAACAGCTAATCACAGCCTTTCTCGTTTCAGCCAATCAGATTGTTTCAGCCAATGAGGTCCCAGGCTAGGATCGAGTACCGATGTACTCAATTGTAGACATGTGTCTGGCAATTCCAGGCATCGGCAAACCCACCCCCCCTGGATTGGCGCAATAGCACCGATCCTAGGACAGGCCCAGCAGTGCCTGCAGTAGCTGATTGGTGCGCCAATCACAGGGCACAGCTGCGGTCACAGTGCCCTGCTGGTGACCTGCCTAGGATCAGAGCGATCCTAGGCAGTTGCCATGGTCAAAAGGGCCAGCATTGGGGTCACACAGCCAGATCTCCTCCTGTGCTGGGTTTTGTGGTACCACAGCAGCCTGTAACACCACAATCCCTGCTGAGACAGAAGAAAGATAAGACTACAGCTGTAAGTGTTATCCTTGCCCAATCTCTCTTCATTTACCCTAATCCCTTCCCCCTCTTTTTTACCCCCCTCCATTCCTTTTGCGCCACCTCGGTGCACACGTTTAGCAGCCACCGAGCGTTCATTGGTGACGCAGTTCACCGATCAACACTCGTGCTCGCTTTTTCCCTCAGCCCCCTTTGCGCCAACTCTGTACACACATCCCGCATAACTTATCAGAGCTTGTGCCTGCTGTTTTCCATGGTTTTACCTCCCCCTTTGCATCACCTGACTACAAGCGTATGTTGATCCCTGATCCCTGCCCGATCTCTCTTCATCCACCCCAATCCCCCTCTTTTTACCCTCCACCTCCACCCCCCTATTGCGCTGCCTCTGTGTGCACATTTAGCAGCCGCTGAATTTAGATAAGTGATGCAGTTCATTTACGAGAGCTTGTCCCAGCTGTTTTCCATTTTTCTTGTTCACCCCCTCTTGCGCCACACCTGTGCGAACATTCAGCAGCTGCCGAATTTTGATAAGTGACGCAGCTCACTTATCAGAGCTAGGGCCTCTGGTTTTAGATTTTTCTTTCCATGGGTATTTTTTTCCCCCTATTTGCTTTTTTTTCTTTTAGCTTTTTCTTTTCAGAATAGTTTGCATCAATCACTATCCCCCCCCCCCCCTCACATACACATAGTTATCAAAGTGCACCCAAGCACCATATTCGCAAAAATGTCCCGTTCGTCCCAACAGCACTATTCATTAGAGGAAGCATATTCTTTCCTTGCCTCCTACACTAGGAACTTTTCAGAATATTTTCCCACGCTCGAGTTCATATGAGGACATCCAGCAGAGGGCGCATCACCGCAGCAGAAGGTAACTACAGGTCATCGACCTACATTCCATTCATTCGCTGGGGCTTTACTGGCAGGAGCACAGCTGCATTAGCAGGCTCCTGCTTGTAAAATTAGTTAACCCCTTCAGATGGATTTACAGCGTGGGACGAGACTGATCATCAGAAGGTATGGGATATTGTTGTTTTTTTTTTAATTTTACCTTTTTTACAGAGCGAGGGTCTTCAGATGGATTACCAGTATAATAAACTATTCCAACAACCTGTGTATTTATTTCATTAAAAGACTTTGTAATAATGTGTGTGTGTGTGTGTGTTTTTAACCATTTCATACTATTGGATTAATAATGGATAGGTGTCATATATGACGCCTCTCCATTATTAATCTGGCTTAATGTCACCTTAGAATAGCAAGGTGACATTAACCCTTCATTACCCCATATCCCACCGCTACACGGGAATGGGAAGAGAGTGGCCAAGTGCCAGAATAGGCGCATCTTCCAGATGTGCCTTTTCTGGGGTGGCTGGGGGCAGATGATTTTCAGCCAGGGGGGGCATTAACCATGGACCCTCTCCAGGCTATTAATATCTGCCCTCAGTCACTGGCTTCACCATTCTGGCGAAGAAAATTGCACGGGAGCCCACGCCAATTTTTTCCGCGATTTAACCCTTTAAATCAATAGAGCGCCCAAATTTTGCACATACACACTAACATTAGTAGTGTGGACCATGCAAAAAAAGGGATATGAGATGGTTTACTGTATGTAAACCTTGTCTCATATCATGTCGGGTTTGGAAAGGAGATAGCAAAAGCCGGCAATTGAATTACCGGCTTTTAAGCTATCTAGCGCTGTATGAAATATTGTATGATATATCCATATATATCCCTATACTATGTGTAGACCTTTATTTTAGCTATTCTATTGTAACCTGTCAATGTGATTTTACTGTACACCGCACTGAATTGCTGGCTTTTCTATAGAACACCGCTGCCTATTTCTCGCAAGTCGCACTGCTGGTCCGTGTGTAATCTGTATTTTTCTGGCCCCCATAGACTTTCATTGGCGTTTTTTTTGCGCAATATGGTGACAAACGCAGCATGCGGCAATTTTCTACGGCCGTAGAAGACCGTACAATACGGATCAGTAAAATACGGCTGATAGGAGCTGGGGCATAGAGAAGCATTGTACCGTATGCAATCCGTATTTTCAGCACCTCTTGCGTCCGTAAAACACACTAGTGTGAGGCCGGCCTCATTTTCCTCCTCGGGTCCTGCGGAACCAACACGCAGACGTCCCAGGATAGATGATGAGGCAGCGCCCACCTTTTTAGAACCTGAACCAGCTCACCCCATTGCGGACCCTGTGTGGAACTCGCCCCTGAAAACTACGAGCCACTGATTCCTGATTTTTTTTTTTTTTTTTTGGTAGAATCAGGAATCCAGTGTAACATCACTTGCCTCACTGAACTAGACTTTTCCATAATGTTTTTCTCTGAGGATTTTATTACCGTATATATTCGAGTATAAGCCGACCCGAGTATAAGCCGACCCCTCTAATTTTGCCACAAAAAACTGGGAAAACTTATTGACTCGAGTATAAGCCTATAGGGTGGAAAATGCAACAGCTACCGGTTAATGTCAAAAATAAAAATAGATACCAATAAAAGTAAAATTAATTGAGACATCAGTAGGTTAAATGTTTTTGAATATCCATATTGAATCAGGAGCCCCATATAATGCTCCATACAGTTCATGATGGGCCCATAAGATGCTCTATATAAAAATGTGCCACATATAATGCTCCATATAGTTCATTATTGCCCCATAGATGCTCCATATAAAGCTGTGCCCCATATACAATGATCTGCACCGTTCATTTTTGTCCCATAGCTGTGCCATATAGTGCTCTGCACCGTTCATTATTGCCCCATTGATGTACCATAGAAAGCTGTGCCATTGCTGCTGCTATAAAAAAATGCCATACTCACCTCTCTAGCTTGCAGCTCCCAGCGTCCGGTCCCGGCGTCTCTCCGCACTGACTGATCAGGCAGAGGGCGCCGCGCACACTATATGCGTCATTGCGCCCTCTGACCTGCACAGTCAGAGCGGAGCGGCGCCGGGAAGATGGAGCGGCGCCGGGAAGATGGAGCGACGCCCGGTGTGTGGAACGGGGATAGGTAAATATGCGATACTTACCTGCTCCCGGCGTCCCGCTCCTTCTCCCGGACAGCTGGTCTTCGGTGCCGCAGCCTCTTCCTCTATCAGCGGTCACCGTTACCGCTGATTAGAGAAGTGAATATGCGGCTCCACCCCTATGGGAGTGGAGTCCATATTCAGTTTTTCTAATGAGCGGTCCCGAAGACGTGGGACAGCAGGGGGAGCGCCGGGACTAGGTAAGTATGTCTTAGCGCCCTCTCCCCCTCACCCGCCGACCCTGCCACCCACCATGACTCGAGTATAAGCCAAGAGGTGCACTTTCAGCCCAAAAATTTGGGCTGAAAATCTCGGCTTATACTCGAGTATATACGGTAACCTGGTGGAGCAAACTAATTTGTACGCTCGTCAATTTATGGCGCAAAACCCAGGTTCATCATATTCTAACTGGTCTCCTGTTGGCGAAGTCTAAATTATATAGTTTTGGCGCCTGGTCGTCCACATGGGGATCCTGAAGAAGCCAGAACTTCAGCATTATTGGATTGTTGATATTTTATATAACTCTCCAGTGTTCCGAATGGTCATGGCCCGGACGCGTTTTGAGGCCATCCATAAATTTCTGCATTATAATAATGCACAGTGTCCCCCACGAGATGACCGTCTGTTCAATGTTCGGCCAGTCATGAAACACTTCAACAAATAGTTTGCTGAAGTGTATGTGCCTCAAAGGGACATCTGTGTGGGTGAGTCATTCATTTTAAGGGAAGGCTCGGATTCCGTCAGTACCTGACCAGCAAGAGGGCCAGGTACAGAATCAAACTCAACAAACTGTGTGAGGGTACCTCAGGGTACACCCACAGCTTTAGAGTTTATGAAGGAAAGGACACCAGGATTGAACCCCCTAAGTGTCCTCCTGTCCTGGGAGTAAGTGGGAAAATTGTGTGGGATTCGGTGCACCCACTGCTATATAAAGGTTATCACTTCTACACTGATAACTTTTACACCAGCATCCCACTCTACAAATCCCTCTCTGCACGAGTTACCACAGCCTGCGGTACTGTCCGCAAAAATCAGAGGGGCCTCCCAAAGACGCTACTTGGGCAGATGCTCAGAAAAGGTGAGAGCAGAGACCAACTACTGGTGGTTAAGTACAAGAACAAGAGGGATGTCCTTGTCTTGACCACGGTACAGCACTGTATGGGGTACCTCTACAGAGGTCCGCAAACCGACCTGTGTACTGGGGAACAACAAAAACATGGGGGCGTTGATCTCTCCTTGATCCAACTCCTCCAACCGTACAGTTCTTTGAGAAAGGCCAGGGTGTAGCATAAAAAGCTGGCCATGCACATCGTACAAATGGCAATGCTCAACGCTTTCCTACTGTCACGATGTGCATGCCACACCGATACGTCTTACCTTCATTTCCAGGAGGTAGTGTTTAAGGCCCTGATATTTGGCACTCCGGAAGGAGTGGGATCCAGTACTTCCGGAACTCAAGGTGGTCGTATCGTACCAGGTCAGCATTTTCCGGGGGTGGTCCTGCCAACTGGAAGAAAAGGTAAGCCGCAAAAAAAGGTGCCTAGTGTTACAAAAGGGGAATACACAAGGACACCACTTATGAATGCTACACCTGCCCCGAAAAACCTGGCCTGTGTATGAAGGATTGTTTCAAATTGTACCACATCTCCATGCATTACTAATTTACTTCACAGGAAACAGATTAGTTCCAAAGGGGGCACATCTAGACAAGTTCCTTGGGGGTCTAGTTTCCAAAATGTCACTTGTGGTTCTTTCCTGTCTAGGCACATCAGGGCCTCTGCAAACGCAATATGATGGCCGCAAAACGTTCCATCAGAGCTTGCATTCCAAAACGTCCCTACTTCCCTTCCGAGCCTCGGCGTGTGCTCAAACAGTAGTTTTCTCCCACATATGGGGTACCAGCGTACTCGGGACAAATTGGACAACAACTTTTAGGCTATGTGCACATGTTCAGGATTTCTTGCAGAAAATTCCTGAGAAAAGCCTGACATTTTCTGCAAGAAATCTGCATGCGTTTTTTGCGTGTTTTTGGTGCGTTTTTTTCCGGACATTTCCCAATGCATTTTATAGTTGGAAATCCGCAAAAAAATGCAAAATTAATGAACATGCTGCGTTTTTTACCGCGATGTGGTTTTTTTTTTTTTGCGGAAAAAAACGCATCGTGTGCACAAAACATGCAGAATTCATGCAAAACTATGGGATGCATATTGTATGCTGTTTTTTTTGCAGTTTTATAGCATTTTTATCGTGAAAAAGCCCTGAAAAATCAGCAACATGTGCACACAGCCTTAGGGTCCAATTTCTTTTGTTACCCTTGGAAAAATAAAAAATTGGAGACTAAAAAATAATTTTTGTGGGCAAAGAATAAGATTTTTTTTTTTTTTTTGCACGCCCAGGCATTATAAACTTTAGTGAAACACTTGGGGGTTCAAAGTTCTCACCCTACATCTAGATAAGTTCCTTAGGGGGTCTAGTTTCCAAAATGGGGTCACTTGTGGGGGGTTTCCACAGTTTAGGCACATCAGTGGCTTGTCAAACGTGACTTCGTCCGATCTCAATTCCACTCAATTGTAGGTTGAAAAAGTCAAACAGCGCTCCTTCCCTTCCGAGCCCTGCCGTGCGCCCAAACAGTGACCCCCACCCACCCCACATATGGGGTATCGTCGTACTCCGGACAAATTGGACTACAACTTTTAGGGTCCACTTTCTCCTTTTACCCTTGGGTAATTAAAAAAAAAGGTTGTTGCTAAAAGATCATTTTTGTGACTAAAAAGTTAAATGTTCATTTTTTCCTTCCACGTTGCTTCTGCTCGTGTGAAACGCCTGAAGGGTTAATAAACTTTTTGAATGTGGTTTTGATCAGCTTGAGGGGTGCAGTTTTTAGAATGGTGTTACTTTTGGGTATTTTCAGTTTCCAAAATTGTTTTGATGTAAAGTAGACATGTGGGAAATGTTTTTTATTAACTATTTTTTGTGACCTAATTCTCTTTTTAATAAAAATATATAAAAATTCAAAGTTTGAAAATTGCAACATTTTCATTGAATTTTCATTTTTTACACAAATAAACAAGTTACAGTTATATGAAAAAGTTTGGGCACCCCTATTAATCTTAAGCTTAATGTTTTATAAAAAAAAAAAAAAATTTTGCAACAGCTATTTCAGTTTCATATATCTAATAACTGTTGGACACAGTAATGTTTCTGCCTTGAAATAAGGTTTATTGTACTAACAGAAAAGGTGCAATCTGCATTCAAACAAAATTTGACAGTTGCATAAGTATGGTTACCCCACCAGAAAAGTGACATTAATATTTAGTAGATCCTCCTTTTGCAAAAATAACAGCTTCTAGTCGCTTCCTGTAGCTTTTAATGAGTTCCTGAATCCTGGATGAAGGTATTTTTGACCATTCCTCTTTACAAAACAATTCCAGTTCAGTTAAGTTTGATGGTCGCCGAGCATGGACAGCCCTCTTCAAATGATCCCACAGATGTTCAATGATATTCAGGTCTGGGTACTGCGATGGCCATTCCAGAACAGTGTAATTGTTCCTCTGCATGAATGCCTGAGTCGATTTGGAGCGGTGTTTTGGATCATTGTCTTGCTGAAAGATCCATCCCCTGCATAACTTCAACTTTGTCACTGATTCATGAACATTATTGTCAAGAATCTGCTGATACTGAGAGGAATCCATGCGTCCCTCAACTTTAACAAGATTCCTGGTGCCGGCATTGGCCACACAGCCCCAAAGCATGATGGAACCTCCACCAAATTTTACTGTGGGTAGCAAGTGTTTTTCTTGGAATGCTGTGTTTTTTGGCCGCCATGCATAACGCCTTTTTGTATGACCAAACAACTCAATCTTGGTTTCATCAGTCCACAGGACCTTCTTCCGAAAAGCAATTGGATTCTCCAAATGTGCTTTTGCATACCCCAGCCGACTCTGTTTGTGGCGTGCTTGCAGAAACAGCTTCTTTCGCATCACTCTCCCATACAGCTTGTCCTTGTGCAAAGTGCGTTGTATAGTTGACCGATGCACAGTGACACCATCTGCAGCAAGTTGATGCTGCAGCTCTCTGGAGGTGGTCTGAGGATTGTCCTTGACTGATCTCACCATTCTTCTTTTTCTGCCTTTCTGGTGTTTTTCTTGGCCTGCCACTTCTGGCCTTAACAAGAACTTTACCTGTGTTCTTCCATTTCCTTACTATGTTCCTCACAGTGGAAATTGACAGGTTAAATTTCTGAGACCGCTTTTTGTATCCATCCCCTGAACAACTATGTAGAATAACACTGGGGAACACAATTTTTTAGGAGTTAGGTCAGACAACTGTTAACTAATTTTTGGATGCTGAATCCAGAAATGTTCTCAGTTTTTCTCTATCACGGCAAGTTTTTGAATTATAGGATTTTAGTCTTCTCAAAAATATGTAAACTACTGTACCTAAAAAGTGTTTTGTTTTTTTTAAATAGTACAAATATGAACAAAAAATGAAATATATAAGAAGCAGACATGATCTGAAACAAAGGACATATGTACATATATAAATAAAACACTGAGATGGAAAGTTACAAGCTTTGAAAACTAACAAAGAAAAAAAATCATAAGATATATAAATTACAACTAAGCGCCCTATGTAAAGAGAAAAGCTATCACAAATCCTATTTATTCCTACTATGATAAATTTTTTGTGTAAAGATATTGATAATTATGACGTATTGGGAGCTGCACACACCTCTCACCACACTGTCTCAGTTGTGACTACTCTTAGGGTACCGTCACACAGTGGCATTTTGATCGCTACGACGGCACGATCCGTGACGCTCCAGCATCGTAACAATATCGCTCCAGCGTCGTAGACTGCTGTCACACTTTGCAATGTACGACGCTGGAGCGATAATTTCATGACGTATGTGCGATGTAGAAGCTGTTGGTTACTATGCGCACATCGTATACAATATCGTGCACACCTTTGTTACACCATGCGATCATGCCGCCACAGCGGGACACTAGACGACGAAAGAAAGTTTCAAACGATCTGCTACGACGTACGATTCTCAGCAGGGTCCCTGATCGCAGGAGCGTGTCAGACACAGCGAGATCGCTGGAACGTCACGGATATATCGCTGGAACATCACAAATCGTGCCGTCGTAGCGATCAAAATGCCACTGTGTGACGGTACCCTTACAAGTTGCCACGTAGCTCTATATGAGTTGAATTGTAATCAGATAACAAGTCTTATTACAGATATCAGTGCAATTGTGCTTCTCTGGCAGGTAAGTTGTTGAGGAAAAACTTGACGTGCTAGAAAAAAACTGACTACATTTTTGGAATCAGCATGCC
This sequence comes from Ranitomeya imitator, assembly GCF_032444005.1. Lineage (NCBI taxonomy): Eukaryota > Metazoa > Chordata > Amphibia > Anura > Dendrobatidae > Ranitomeya > Ranitomeya imitator. The sequence continues at coordinate 195,437,630 of NC_091287.1, forward strand.
AATTTTAGTATAAATCAGCTCAAAAACCTAACTCAACAGAAATTTTTTTTCAAATTGTTCCCCAGTGTAATCTTTGTTTTCAGATCATTAGACAGTTGTTTTGAGGAGCCCATGATGCCACTCTCCAGAGGAGATTCAAACAGGAGAACAACTTGCAAGTGGCCACTTTAACCCCTTAGCGACCGCCGATACGCCTTTTAACGGCGGCCGCTAAGGGTACTTAAACCACAGCGTCGTTAATTAACGGCGCTGTGGAAAAAGTCCATAGCGCCCCCCAGAGGCCGATTTTCTCCGGGGTCTCGGCTGCCGAGGGTAGCCGAGACACCAGAGAACATGATTCGGGGGGTTTTTAACCCACCCCGCATTTGCGATCGCCGGTAATTAACCGTTTACTGGCGATCGCAAAAAAAAAAAAAAAAAAGCGATCTCTTTTTAATTTCTCTGTCCTCCGATGTGATCGCACATCGGAGGACAGAGAAAAGGGGTCCCAGGTGCCCCCCCAATACTCACCTAGCTCCCCCGATGCTCCTCGTGTCTCCCAGTGGGCGCCGCCATCTTCAAAATGGCGGGCGCAGTGCGCCCGCCGGCCGGCACCGGGAGAATCTTTGGGGTCCCGGCTGCCGGGTGTAGCCGAGACCCCAAAGAGCATGATCGGGGTCGGTATTACCGACCCCTGTTTTGCGATCGCCGGTAATTAACTGTTTACCGGCGACCTCAAAAAAAAAAAAAGAAGTAAAGTGTAATTCTCTGTCCTCTGATGTGATCGCACATCAGAGGACAGAGAAATAGGGGGATTCGGGGACCCTAGCATACTCACCTAGGTCCCTGGATCCTCTTGCTGCTCCTCCTGGCCGCCGGCAGAAGAACATGGCGGACGCATGCCCAGTGCGCCCGCCATCTGTCTCCATCTGCCGGCCGGCAGGAGAACAGCAGTTGGGGCTAAAATTAGGGTTAGGGGTAAGGTTAGGGTTAGGGCTAGGGTTGGGGCTAAATTTAGGGTTAGGGTTGGGGCTAAATTTAGGGTTAGGCTTCTTTCACACTTACGTCGGTACGGGGCCGTCGCAATGCGTCGGCCCGACATACCGACGCACGTTGTGAAAATTGTGCACAACGTGGGCAGCAGCTGTAGTTTTTCAACGCATCCGCTGCCCAATCTATGTCCTGGGGAGGAGGGGGCGGAGTTACGGCCACGCATGCGCGGTCAGAAATGGCGGATGCGACGTACAAAAAAAGTTTCATTGAACGTTTTTTTGTGCCGACGCTCCGCCAAAACACAACTGATCCAGTGCACGACGGACGCGACGTGTGGCCATCCGTCACGATCAGTCGGCAATACAAGTCTATGGGCAAAAAACGCATCCTGCGGGCACATTTGCAGGATCCGTTTCTTGTCCAAAACGACGGATTTCGACGGAATGCCAAACGACGCAAGTGTGAAAGTAGCCTTAGGGCTAGGGTTGGGGCTAAAGTTAGGGCTAGGGTTGGGGTTAGGGCTAGGGTTGGGGCTAAATTTAGGGTTAGGGTTGGGGCTAAATTTAGGGTTGGGCTTCTTTCACACTTACGTCGGTACGGGGCCGTCGCAATGCGTCGGCCCGACATACCGACGCACGTTGTGAAAATTGTGCACAACGTGGGCAGCAGCTGTAGTTTTTCAACGCATCCGCTGCCCAATCTATGTCCTGGGGAGGAGGGGGCGGAGTTACGGCCACGCATGCGCGGTCAGAAATGGCGGATGCGACGTACAAAAAAAGTTTCATTGAACGTTTTTTTGTGCCGACGCTCCGCCAAAACACAACTGATCCAGTGCACGACGGACGCGACGTGTGGCCATCCGTCACGATCAGTCGGCAATACAAGTCTATGGGCAAAAAACGCATCCTGCGGGCACATTTGCAGGATCCGTTTCTTGTCCAAAACGACGGATTTCGACGGAATGCCAAACAACGCAAGTGTGAAAGTAGCCTTAGGGCTAGGGTTGGGGCTAAAGTTAGGGCTAGGGTTGGGGCTAAAGTTAGGGTTAGAGCTGGGATTAGGGTTAGGGTTTGGATTAGGGTTGGTATTAGGGTTAGGGTTGGCATTAGGGTTACGCTTGGGATTAGGGTTAGGTTTGGGATTAGGGTTGAGATTAGGATTAGGGGTGTGTTGGATTTAGGGTTTTGATTAGGGTTATGGTTAGGGTTGACATTAGGGTTGTTTTGGGGTAAGGGTTGTGATTATGGTTAGGGTTAGTGATTAGGATTATGGATCAGGTTGGGATTAGGGTTAGGGGTGTGTTGGGGTTAGGGTTGGAGCTAGAATTGAGGGGTTTCCACTGTTTAGGTACATCAGGGGGTCTCCAAACACGACAGCCAATTTTGCGCTCCAAAAGTCAAATGGTGCTCCCTCCCTTCTGAGCTCTGCCGTGCGCCCAAACAGTGGGTTACCCCCACATATGGGGCATCAGCGTACTCGGGATAAATTGGACAACAACTTCTGGGGTCCAATTTCTCTTGTTACCCTTGTGAAAATAAAAACTTGGGGGCTACAAAATCTTTTTTGTGAAAAAAAAAAATATTCTAAACTTCTGTGAAGCACTTGGGCATTCAAAGTTCTCACCACACATCTATATAAGTTCCTTGGGGGGTCTAGTTTCCAAAATGGGGTCACTTGTGGAGGGTTTCTACTGGTTAGGTACATCAGGGGCTCTGCAAACGCAACATAATACCCGCAGACCATTCTATCAAAGTCTGCATTCCAAAACGGCGCTCCTTCCTTCCGAGCTCTGCCGTGCGCCCAAACAGTGGTTTACCCCCACATATGGGGTACCAGCATACTCAGGACAAATTGGACAACAACTTTTGGGGTCCAATTTCTCTTGTTACCCTTGTGAAAATAAAAACTTGGGGGCTAAAAAATCTTTTTTGTGGAAAAAAAAATATTTTTTATTTTCACGGCTCTGCATTATAAACTTCTGTGAAGCACTTGGGCATTCAAGGTTCTCACCACACATCTAGATAAGTTCCATGGGGGGTCTAGTTTCCAAAATGGGGTCACTTGTGGGGGATTTCTACTGTTTAGGCACATCAGGGGCTCTCCAAACGCGACATGGCGTCCGATCTCAATTCCAGCCAATTCTACATTGAAAAAGTAAAACGGCGCTCCTTCACTTCCAAGCTCTGTGGTGCGCCCAAACAGTGGTTTACCCTCACATATGGGGTATCGACATATTCAGGAGAAATCGCACAACAACTTTTGTGGTCTAATTTCTCCTGTTATCCTTGTGAAAATAAGAATTTGTGGACGAAAAGATCATTTTTGTGTAAACAAAAGCGATTTTTTATTTTCACGGCTCTACGTTATAAACTTCTGTGAAGCACTTGGGGTTTCAAAGTGCTCACCACACATCTAGATAAGTTCCTTAAGGGGTCTAGTTTCCAAAATGGTGTCACTTGTGGGGAGTTTCCACTGTTTAGGCACATCAGGGGCTCTCTAAACGTGACATGGCGTCCGATCTCAATTCCAGCCAATTCTACATTGAAAAAGTAAAACGGCGCTCCTTCACTTCCAAGCTCTGCGGTGCGCCCAAACAGTGGTTTACCCTCACATATGGGGTATCGACATATTCAGGAGAAATCGCACAACAACTTTTGTGGTCTAATTTCTCCTGTTATCCTTGTGAAAATAAGAATTTGTGGACGAAAAGATCATTTTTGTGTAAACAAAAGCGATTTTTTATTTTCACGGCTCTACGTTATAAACTTCTGTGAAGCACTTGGGGTTTCAAAGTGCTCACCACACATCTAGATAAGTTCGTTAAGGGGTCTAGTTTCCAAAATGGTGTCACTTGTGGGGAGTTTCCACTGTTTAGGCACATCAGGGGCTCTCTAAACGTGACATGGCGTCCGATCTCAATTCCAGCCAATTCTGCATTGAAAAAGTCAAACTGCGCTCCTTCACTTCTAAGTTCTGCGGTGCGCCCTAACAGTGGTTTACCCCCACATATGGGGTATTGGCGTATTCAGGAGAAATTGCATAACAAAATTTATGGTTATATTTCTGTTTTTACACTTGTGAAAATAAAAAAAATGGTTCTGAATTAAGATGTTTGCAAAAAAAAAAAATGTTCATTTTTTCCTTCCACATTGTTTCAGTTCCTGTGAAGCACGTAAAGGGTTAATAAACTTCTTGAATGTGGTTTTGAGAACCTTGAGGGGTGTAGTTTTTAGAATGGTGTCACACTTCATTATTTTCTATCATATAGACCCCTCAAAATGACTTCAAATGTGATGTGGTCCCTAAAAAAAAATGGTGTTGTAAAAATGAGAAATTGCTGGTCAACTTTTAACCCTTATAACTCCCTAACAAAAAAAAATTTTGTTTCCAAAATTGTGCTGATGTAAAGTAGACATGTGGGAAATGTTATTTATTAACTATTTTTCGTGACATATCTCTCTGATTTAAGGGCATAAATATACAAAGTTTGAAAATTGCAAAATTTTAAAAATTTTCATCATATTACTGTTTTTTTTCATAAATAATCGCAAGTAATATCGAAGAAATGTTACCACTAACATGAAGTACAATATGTCACGAAAAAACAATCTCAGAATCAGCGGGATCCGTTGAAGCGTTCCAGAGTTATAACCTCATAAAGTGACAGTGGTCAGAATTGCAAAAATTGGCCTGGTCATTAAGTACCAAATTGGCTCTGTCACTAAGGGGTTAAGTAGCTTTACTCATGATTGCATACTCCTGGCTATGAAGTTCAAAGCTCAATGAGGTTAGAAAACCAAAAAAAGTGCTTTAGTAAGTCAGTAAAAAGTAGGTAGGAGTATTTAAAACGAGAAAATAAGGGTGCCCATACTTATGCACCTGTCAAATTTTGTTTAAATGCAGATTGCACATTTTCTGTACAATAAACCTCATTTCAAGGCAGAAACATTACTGTGTCCAACAGTTATTAGATATATGAAACTGAAATAGCTGTTGCAAAAAAAAACCAAAACAATTTTTATAAAACTTTAAGCTTAAGATTAATAGTGGTGCCCAAACTTTTCCATATAACTGTATATCGAAGAAATTTTTACCACTAAAGTGAAGTACAATATGTCATGAGAAAACAATCTTAGAATCGCCAAGATCCGTTGAAGTATTCCAGAGTTATTACCTCCTAAAGGGACAGTGATCAGAATTGTAAAAATTGGCCTGGTCATTAACATTCAAACCACCCTTGGGGGTTAAGGGGTTAAAGAGAACCTGTCAGCAGGCAAGGTTGCTCAGTAACCTACAGTGACACTTCGGCGCCTTTATACTGAGTAAAATGATACCTTGGCTGATGAAATCCATCTTGTGGTTGTTAAATCTTTATTTTCAGTTTTTAGTTAATGATATGCTCATGCTCCAGGGTGGAACTGGAGAGGGAGTCATTGTGGTGCCCTGATTAGTGTTCATAATGCAGCCTGCATCCCTTATAGATAAGGATTATGTAAACTGTCTTGGAAAAGAAAATATTCTGCAGGCAGAGGTGGGCACATGATCGCATATGTAATGTGTTTATGATTAATTTCTTTGCTGTTCTCCTGATATAACGTAAAAAAAAAAAAATCCGTTGATTAAACCACCACCACAAGACGGATTTCATCAACCAAGGTATAATTTTAAGCAGTATAACTGACAATCTCTGTAGGTTACTGTGCACAATCCTGCTGACAGGTTCCCTTTAAGCTGTCAATAAAAATAAAATCCACATTTTAGCAAATGTGGATTTTTGTAAAATTAGAGAATTCATTTGCACTTTTATTCACTCATCTCTAGTGGACTGCGTCTGATTTGTTGTGGAGTTGTTGTTTTTTTGCCTGACACCCTAATTGTTTCTCTGCACCAGGATCCACCAGCCCTATAGTTGTTTGCATACATTTTTCACAGGATCTCATGCTTTTGTGGACATAAGTAAAAAGAACCAACTTATTCAAGTTGCCTTTTTGTTAAAATATATACCTGCTGTAATTTGTGGAAACATCTACTGGATTGGGGATTTATGCAGATTGCCATGTTGGTATAAAATGTTCATGCTGGCTTCTGTGTGGTTTGACGATCAGTGGGACTGATTTTTAATGAATTCTCAATAATTACAGTATATACTCGAGAATAAGCCAAGATTTTTCAGCCCATTTTTTTTAGGCTGAAAGTGCCCCTCTCAGTTAATTGTTGAGTCATTGTCCCAGGGGGGTTGGAGGTCGAGCGGCAGCTGTCACATACTCACCATCTCCTTGCGTGGTCCCTGCATCTCCGATGGTCTCCGGGCGCCGGTAGCTTTTCCTGTGTTCAGCGGTCACGTGGTACCGCTCATTAAAGTAATGAATATGGACGCGACTAAACTTCCATAGGGGTGGAGCCGCATATTCATTACTTTAATGAGCGGTACGATGTGACCGCTGAACTTAGGACGAAGCTGCAGGCGCCCAGAGACCATCTGTCAGTGGGAAGCAGGGACCGTGCCGGGAGCAGGTGACTATAACGGGGGAGGGAGAGCATTGCGCGATATTCACCTGTCCCCGTTCCACCGCTGCGCGCCGCTCCGTCTTCCGCGTCCTCCAGCTGTGACGTTCTCGTCATCGCGCCCTCAGACCTGTTTAGTGTGCGCCCTCTGACTGAACAGTTAGAAAGCCGGAACGCGGCGCGCAGCGGTGGAACGGGGACAGGTGGGTATGTGATTTTTTTTTTTTTTTTTTTTTATCGCAGCAACAGCATATGGGGCATAATCTGTGCAGCATCTTATGGGGCCATCAACCTTAATGCCGTATTGTATGGGGCAAATGTTTCTATGGAGCATCTTATGGGGCCATAATCAACCTTTATGCAGGATTGTTTTGGGCAAATGTTTCTGTGGTGCATCTTATTTGGCCATTAACCTTTATGCAGCATTGTATTGGGCAAATGTTTCTATGGAACATCTTATGGGGCCATAATCCACCTTTGTGCAGCATTATATGGGGCATATTTTAATATGGAGCATCTTATGGGGCCCATCAAACTGTATGGAGCATTTTATGGGGCATATTTTTCTATGAAGCATCTAATGGGGCCCATCATAAACTGTATGGAGCATCTTATGGGGGCCCATCATGAACTGTATGGAGCATTATATGGAGCTCCTGATTCACCATGGATATTCAAAAACACTTAACCTACTCATGTCTCAATTAATTTTACTTTTACCAGTAGCTGCAGCATTTCCTACCCTAGGCTTATACTCGTGTCATTGTTTTCCCATTTTTTTTGTGGCAAAATTAGGGGTCTCGGCTTATACTCGGGTCGGCTTATACTCGAGTATTTACCGTACCATTTTCATGTTGAAACCTGCCGTATATACTCGAGTATAAGCCGAGATTTTCAGCCCAAATTTTTGGGCTGAAAGTGCCCCTCTCGGCTTATACTCGAGTCACGGTCGGCGGGTGAGGGGGAGAGGGCGCTGAGGCATACTTACCTAGTCCCAGCGATCCTGGCGCTCTCCCTGCCGTCCCACGGTCTTCGGTGCTGCAGTTCTTCCTCTATCAGCGGTCACGTGGGACCGCTCATTAGAGAAATGAATAGGCGGCTCCACCTCTCATAGGGGTGGAGCCGCCTATTCATTTCTCTAATCATCGGTAACGGTGACCGCTGATAGAGGAAGAAGCTGCGGCACCGAAGACAGCTGTCCGGGAGAAGGAGCCGGACGCCAGGACCAGGTAAGTATGTAATATTCACCTGTCCGCTGCTCCATCTTCCCGGCGTCTCTGCGCTCTGACTGTTCAGGTCAGAGGGCGCGATGACGCATATAGTGTGCGCGGCGCCCTCTGCCTGATCAGTCAGAGCGGAGACGCCGGAACGAGACGCCGGGAGCTGCAAGCAAGAGAGGTGAGTATGTGTTTTTTTGTTTTTTTTACTGCAGCAGCAGCAGCAGCGACAATGGCACAGCTTTCTATGGGGCAATATGAACGGTGCAAGAGCACTATATGGGGCAGAGCTTTCTATGGGGCAATATGAACGGTGCAAGAGCACTATATGGGGCAATATGAACGGTGCAAGAGCACTATATGGGGCAGAGCTTTCTATGGGGCAATATGAACGGTGCAGAGCACTATATGGGGCAGAGCTTTCTATGGGGCAATATGAACGGTGCAAGAGCACTATATGGAGCAATATGAACGGTGCAAGAGCACTATATGGGGCAGAGCTTTCTATGGGGCAATATGAACGGTGCAAGAGCACTATATGGGGCAGAGCTTTCTATGGGGCAATATGAACGGTGCAAGAGCACTATATGGGGCAGAGCTTTCTATGGGGCAATATGAACGGTGCAGAGCTTTCTATGGGGCAATATGAACGGTGCAAGAGCACTATATGGGGCAGAGCTTTCTATGGGGCAATATGAACGGTGCAAGAGCACTATATGGGGCAGAGCTTTCTATGGGGCAATATGAACGGTGCAAGAGCACTATATGGGGCAGAGCTTTCTATGGGGCAATATGAACGGTGCAAGAGCACTATATGGGGCAGAGCTTTCTATGGGGCAATATGAACGGTGCAGAGCACTATATGGGGCAGAGCTTTCTATGGGGCAATATGAACGGTGCAATAGCACTATATGGGGCACAGCTATAGGGCAATAATGAACGGTGCAGAGCACTATATGGGGCACAGCTATAGGGCAATAATGAACGGTGCAGAGCACTATATGGGGCACAGCTATAGGGCAATAATGAACGGCGCAGGGCACTATATGGCACAGCTATGGGGAAATAATAATCTATTTTTATTATTGAAATTCACCGGTAGCTGCTGCATTTCCACCCTAGGCTTGTACTCGAGTCAATAAGTTTTCCCAGTTTTTTGTGGCAAAATTAGGGGGGTCGGCTTATACTCGGGTCGGCTTATACTTGAGTATATACGGTATATTTATATCCCATTTCTGATGTAAAATAGCTGCAGTGGTGCGCTATAGAATATTGCATTATTATATATTTTGCAAATGCAGATGAAAGTTCTTTATTGGCGAATGGATTAGAAATTTCCATTTTTTTTTTTTCCTGTTTTGATATTTCTTATATATTTCAGAAAAGCACCTGAGGATTTTCCATTTTGTTTTATGCACATATCAGATTATCCTTAGTGTGACAGCGGAGACCTTTTTTTTTATTTTTTTTAGTATAATAGAATTTTCAGTATAAACTGTCATTTATTCGGACTCCCATGACAGCACCACGAGAGAGGGGATCCGCCCATTAGGAACAGGAAATCTACAGATACAAAAGGGCTGCACTTCTCCCACTTATCAGTTGGTTTCCTGTTCCTAAATGGACTGGATCCTAGAGAATGTTTTCAAGGATCCCAGGCCGGCCGATTCAGGTAGCAGAGGGGTCTCCTACCTCGGCCGGTGCGGAGATCCTGGAAGACGTCACAGTGGTCCTGGCAGGACTGCACGGCGGTGGCGTTACAGCAGGGAGCAGTCACCTGTGGTCTGTCTCCAGGAGCCAGCACGGTTAAGTATTCCCCTGGTGTCTCTCTTTTCGGGCAGGCTTGTGTGCGGGCTGGGGTCCGTGCGGCGGCATTGTGGTGGCGCCACCCAGGGTATCGCTGCTCTCAGCACTGATAGGAAGCGCTGCGGGCCATGGTGATGTCTGGGGGCGGAGTCGGCCTCTGCTTCCGGGTCGCGGGGTTCCGCTCATGCGCGGTGGCTCCAAGATGGAGGCGCCCACCGGGATTTTGCACGCCGCTCAATTAGTCCCCCCCACCGATTTCCTGCCCCTGGAGAGAGGGACAACAAATCAGGGGGGAGCGCTTGGTGTGGCTGCTGACCGTAGGAGGGGTTATAAGCAGATTCCGGAGCTGGGTTCCCTTGCTTCTGGCCTCAAAACCGTGAGGTATGGAGAGCGATCGTGAACAGCAGCCTCAGCTGCTGGATGAGGTTTGTCAGAAGCCCAAAGGTGACAGAAGGATTGATGACTCTGGCCGCAAAAGCTCCTCCAGACAGGGGTCTGGAGCATCAGCCAGGAAGAATCCCCCTCATATTCCAGTATTTCCTTTTTTGGGGGCAGGCACTGGTAAGTGATCTTCGAGAATGTTCACCCAGTGACGGGATTGCCCTCATATTCTTTATTGTAGGGGAAGAAATGCATCGGTAAGGCGAAACAAAGAGTGTGCCATCTGTGGGGTTCCCTTACCTGATAACTGCCCTAAAAAGCTATGTGGCCGCTATATCCAGCAGATGGTGAGGTCTCAGGGAGGGGGTGAGGGCATTAGATCTGCGGAGACTAGATTGCCTTAAGGTACCGTCACACATAACGATATCGTTAACGATATAATTGCTTTTTGTGACGTAGCAACGATATCGTTAACGAAATCGTTATGCGTGACAGCGACCAACGATCAGGCCCCTGCTGGGAGATCGTTGGTCGCTGGGGAAAGTCCAGGACTTGGATTTCATCGCTGGATCACCCGCTGACATCGCTGAATCTGCGTGTGTGACGCCGATTCAGCGATGTCTTCGCTGGTAACCAGGGTAAACATCGGGTTACTAAGCACAGGGCAGCTCTCCAGCGACCAAACAGCGACGCTGCAGCGATCGACATCGTTGTCTATATCGCTGCAGCGTCGCTTAATGTGACGGTACCTTTACTTGCCCCCTCAGGTGTGGCAGCAAGCCTGAAAGAGATGGTCAGGACGGAAGTCAAACATTCCATTACGTCCTTATCTAAAGCGGGAAGCTCTAAAGCTCCTCTGATCTGACTCTTCCGTGGATGAGAATATAGATGAAATTTCCTCCTATTCAGCTGCATTGTCCTCTTCCTCAGAGGAAGACCCGCCTGCTTTTGTCTACCCCTTGAAAGGATAGATAAGTTAGTAAAAGCGGTCAGAGGGACAATGGGCATAGCAGAGCCCAAGCCTCAATTATCCAGAGAGGAAGTGATGTTTAGTGGACTGGAGTAAAAAAAGCGTTGAGTTTTTCCGCTAAATGAGAAAATTCTGGAACTTATTAATAGGGAGTGGAAAAAACCTGAGAAAAAAGGTTCCTTGCCTCCAGCACAAAAGCGCAGATATCCGTTTGATGACCCGGCAGTTAGCAATTGGGAGAAGGCTCCTAAATTAAATGCGGCAGTAGCCAAAGTGGCGAAACGAGCATCTCTTCCTTTTGAGGATATGGGAACCCTTAAAGACCCCCTTGACTGAAAGGCGGACACTTTTCTGAGGGGTACCTGGCAAATGGCGGCCGGTTCCTTAAGACCTGCGTTGGCATCAACATGTACAGCCAGGTCAATGAAGGTTTGGCTGGACCAAGAGACCCAGTTGAAGGAGGGGGGCCTCTAGAGAGTCTTTTCTAAGAAGGCGGCTGCCTTCTTGTCAGATGCTTCAATTGACTGTTAAAATGGCTGCTAGAGCGGCAGGACTCCCTAATGCAGCTAGAAGAGCCTTGTGGTTGAAATGCTGGCCAGGGGATATACAGTCAAGATCAAAGCTCTGTGCCATTCCTTGTAAAGGAGAATATTTGTTTGGTCCCACCTTGGACGAACTCCTAGAAAAAGCGGGAGATGACAAAAAAAAAGTTTCTTAACTTGTTTGGATCCTACCGTCGTCTCTTTAATAAGAAGAGATTTGGCTGGGGAAGGAGGCATGCCTTTCACCTGTTAGAGATCGGTCTAGATGGGATGATAGGCATAGAAGAGGTACAGGATTTATGTTCTGTCGTTCCTCAAAGGAAAGGAAGAAGGAAGACAAATGACTAGCAATCCCAGTGGGGGGTAGACTGTTACATTTCTGTTCAGCATGGTCAGAGATCACTAATAGTGTTTGGGTACAAAACACTATATCTCAGGGTCTCACACTTGAGGTTACTCGTACCCCACGGGATAGTTTTAAATTTACGCTCTTCTCCCCTTGAACAGTCGGCTTCAGAAGAAGAGGTGTTGTCTCTTTGCTCTAAAAATGTCCTTATAAGAAGTCCCAAAATCTGATAGAGGAAAGGGATTTTATTCTCCCCTGTTTCTTATTCAGAAGCCTGATAACTTATAGGACCATCATAAATCTTTGACACCTTAATAGTTACCTGGTCAAACATATCTTCAAGATGGAATCTATCAATACAACAATAAAAATGCTGTTTAAAGATTTTCATGGTGGTAGTGGATTTAAAAGATGCCTATTATCATGTGCCCATTCATGCAGATTTCCAACAATTCCTAAGGGTAGCAGTATTAATGGAGGGAGTAGTTCACATTTTTCAGTACAGGGCACTTCCCTTCGGTATAACTTCTGCCCCTAGAGTATTTACAAAAATTATTGCAGAGGTTATGGCACATTTACGGGAATCTAATATTCTTATTGTTCCCTACCTTGATGATTTCCTCATAGCAGGAAATTCGATGGATCACTGTCTCAATTAGAAACAGCTAGAGTTAAATTGGAACACCTCGGTTGGATAATTATGAGAAATCTCAGTTGCATTCCCTAAAAATTCAAAAGATTTTAGGATTGTTACTAGATTCAGCTACACAAGTGTCTTCTCCCTATTGAGAAATTAGGTCAAATTCAGCGCCAGGTATTAAGGACAATCAATACACCCTCCATGACCCTTCGACAGGCTGTATCCCTGCTAGTGTCCCTCACATCATGCATCCCAGCGGTCAGATGTGCTCAATTTCATACTAGAACCCTACTGAAAGATGTTCTGATTAATAACAAAGTCTTGAGGGGAGCCTTACGGGGAAAAAATAACCTTGAGGCCGGTAACTCTTGAATCCCTAAGGTGGTGGCTAGATAAATTATCTCTATCAGTAGGGGTTCCCTGGATAACAGATATAACAGATATAACCCGGGTGATAACTACGGATGCCAGCCCCTCTGAGTGGGGGGCCCACATGGGTGACATCGTAGTTCAGGGACAGTGGGAATCACACAGTCTTCCTCCAACCAGAGGGAATTAATGGCGATTGAGTTAGCAGTTAAAAACCTCCTCATATATCTGCAGGGACACCACATCAAGATCCTCTCGGACAACCAGGTGGCAGTGGCCTATATAAATCATCAAGGTGGAACACGTTCTGAGGCTCTGATGCATGTCACAGATTGCCTATTCCAAACGGAGGAGACAAATTTTCATTCTTTGACTGCTCTTCACAAAAAGGGGAGAAAATACGTAAAAGCAGACTTTCTCAGCCGCAGTATACTAAGACAAAGGGAATGGTCTCTAAATGAAGACTTCTTCAATCAGATTGTCCGCCGATGGGGTCAACCAGTGGTGGACCTACTTGCCACAAGAGACAACAAAAAAGTAAATAGATTTTGTTCTTTGAATCCCAGGGAGGATAATCTGGCGGTGGATGCTTTCCTAATAAAATGGGATTTTCTTTTGGCTTACGCCTTCCCACCATTGAACCTGTTACCTTTAGTGGTGAGGAAAATCAGGGAAGATCGTGCGAAGGTCATTCTGATGGCTCCTTTCTGGCCCAGGAGAACCTGGTTTGCATGGCTCAGGACAATGTCGTTAGGCGATCCCTGGGTACTACCAGATATCCCGAATTTGCTTTTCCAAGGACCGATATGCCATCCGTAAGGGAAGCGACTCCATTTAATGGCTGGAGTTTGAGCGGTCATTATTAAAAGACAAAGGCTTCTTCAAAAATTTGGTAGATACCCTTCTAAAAAGTAGAAAACAGATAACAAAAATCTACTCTAGAACCTGGAGAAAGTTCTTGGCCTTCTCAGATTCTAACATCAAAGAAGGGGTACCGATATGCCAAATATTAGAATTTCTGCAGAGGGGTTAGAATTAAATCTTTCTGCAAGTACACAGAGTGCAGATATCAGCCCCTGGTGCCCTGTTGTCGTGTAATATTGCCAAAAACTATTGGGTGTCGAGGTTCATTAACCTGTCACCCCGTTTTTTCAGTATGATACTGTTAAATAGGGCCTGAGCTGTGCGTTACAATAGTGCTTGCCTGAGGAGGTGGTGATGGCGAACTCAGTCGAGGGGTTCAAGAGAGGCCTGGATGTCTTCCTGGAGCAGAACAATATTGTATCATACAATTATTAGGTTCTGTAGAAGGACGTAGATCTGGGGATTTATTATGATGGAATATAGGCTGAACTGGATGGACAAATGTCCTTTTTCAGCCTTACTATGTTACTATGTATTTTGTGTACCCTGACTCCGCACCTATGCTGCCGAAATACCTTACCAAAGTCGCCGTTTTCGCTGGTCTGGTCATATGGGCGTGGTGACATCGCTGTTTCTTCCCCCAGATCTTGCATATCTTTCCGTTGGTGGCGTAGTGGTTTGCGCATGCCCAACTGCTGAATCCACTGCGCAGGTGAAGAAAAAACCCTCGATCGGCGCGATTTCCTTGGTGATCGGTGGGGGCGGCCATCTTCCTGAGGCCGCGCGTGCGCAGATGGAGTCCTCTGCTGCCAGGGGCTTCAGGAAAATGGCCGCGGAATGCTGCGCGTGCGCAGATGGAGATCGCGGTGGCCATTTTCCTGAAGCCGAGTTTGCATCTCTGTCTCAGGTCTATGATTAATAAGAGCATCAGAAAGGTCTTTGTACTGTCCCCTCATATATTTATACATTAAAATAAGATCACCCCTTAGCCTTAGTTTTTCCAAACTAAATGGCAAGCAACAATTTTTATTTTCCCAAGGGTAAAAGGAGAAACTGGATCTCGAAAGTTGTTGAACAATTTGTCCTGAGTATGCAGATACCCCGTATGTGGGGGGTAACCACTGTTTGGGCGCACAGCAGGGCTCGGAAGGAAAGGAGCGCCATTTGACTTTTTGTATGAAAAATTGGCTCCAATCTTTATCCGACACCATGTTGCGTTTGGAGAGGCCCTGTGTGCCTAAAGATTGGAGCTCCCCCACTAGTGACCCCATTTTGGAAACTAGACCCCCCCCCAAGGAGCTTATCTAGATGCATAGTGAGCATTTTGAACCCCCAGGTGCTTCACAAATTGATCCGTAAAAATGAAAAAGAACTTATTATTCACAAAAAAAAATGTAGCCTCAATTTTTTCATTTTCACATGGGCAACAGGATAAAATGGATCCTAAAATTTGTTGGGCAATTTCTCCCGAGTACAGATACCTCACCTGTGGGGGTAAATCACTGTTTGGGCACACGGCAAGGCTCTTAAGGGAAGGCACGCCATTTGACTTTTTGAATGAAATATCCGCTCCAATCGTTAGCGGACACATGTTGCGTTTGGAGAGCTCCTGTGTGCCTAAACATTGGAGCTCCCCCACAAGTGACCCCATTTTGGAAACTAGACCCCCCCAAGGAACTTATCTAGATGTGTGGTGAGAACTTTGAACACCCAAGTGCTTCACAGAAGTTTATAACGCAGAGCCGTGAAAATAAAAAATAATTTTTCTTTCCTCAAAAATTATATTTTAGCCTACAATTTATTTTCACAAGGGTAACAGGAGAAATTGGATATATATATATATATATATATATATATATATATATATATATATATATATATATATATATATATATATATATATATATACACTAGATGGTGGCCCGATTCTAACATATCGGGTATTCTAGAATATGTAGGTACAGCTATGTAGTATATTGGTCAGCGACGTAGTATATAGCAGGGCCACGTAGTATATAACATAGCCACGTAGTATATTGTAGAGGCACGTAGTATATTGCATAGCTACGTAGTATTTCTCTAGTCACCTTCCACGACAGCCACTTCGGAGGTTGTCTTCCCCGCCCTAATAGGGGACAGGAACACAAGAGGTTAAATACCCCTCCCCTTCCTGCACCGCCAGTGTTTTCCTGTCCCCTATGGGGCATGAAGAGTTTCTGAAGGGGCTGCCGTGGCCGGCGACGGAGCTCCACTTACCCAGAAGCCGGGCGGCATGAAGGTCGGGTTTCCCTCCTGGATAATGCCGCTCCCGTCTCCTCTCTTCGGAGCGACTCGGGACCCTCCCGCCCCTCCGGCGCTCCCTTTGGGGGCAATGCGGGGCGGTGATGTGCTTGCCGGGGGCCTCCTGCAGCCCCCCGGTTCCCTCCTCCACAGCTGCAGCGCTGGAGGTGGCGCGCGTCCCGGGGCCGGAGAGCCTGATGACTTCCGGGTTAAAGCGCGCCACTTCCGGTTCAACCAGGAAGCGTGCCATGGAGCGCACGTCGGCCGGCAATGGCGTCCAGCAGCAGAAGCACGCCATACAAACAGCGTCGGGGGCGTTCTTGGACCTACCCCAATCGGGCCACACGTGGGGGGAGGAGCACTGCACGCTGGACCACCGATCCTTATAAAAAGATCCGGGTAGCAAGGTAAGCTGTCTGACTGTTAGCAACCTGACGGACATGGACAGTGACAGACCCCCTTGCTCTGCATCTGCAGATGCCAGCGTTCCCCCTCCTACCAAAGTAAGTAGCAGGTGTTGGGCCCAGCTATCCCCTATATACATATGTGCTTTTATGTATATATGTATATATAGATATTCCTCTAAGTGGCTTAGCAAACCCTCTCTCTCTCTCTCTCTCTTAGGGAGAAAAGGTTTCCGACCCTAAAAAGTCAAGCCGCAAATGCAAAGTGTGTACGGCCAAACTCCCATCAACATACGGGAAAAAGCTCTGCCAATCCTGTACGGATGAGGTCCTGCGCGCCGAACAACCCTCGCTGTTGGATAGCATTAGATCCCTCATTAAAGATGAGGTCCATTCTTCTATGGCTACCTTCTCGCAGATGTCGGTGCCTCAGCCACCCCCTCCAAAAAAGAGGAAAAAAGCCCCAGTAGAATCCGACCCGGACTCGGGAGAAATCCAGTCCTCAGGTTCAGAGGATAACTGGGAAAACGAAGGCTCCACTTCTACCCCCACCTGTAGATCAGAAAACAAAAAATATTATTTTAGTTCTGAGGACATGAGTGAACTAATCGGTTTAGTAAGAAGCACCATGGGGGTAGAGGATCAAGAAGTTACACTCACAGTACATGATGAGATGTTTGAGGGTCTGAAACCCAAAGACCAAAAAGGGTTCCCGGTGCATATGAACTTACGAGATCTAATTCTGCATGAATGGGACCTCCCTGAAAAAGGTCTGACTATACCATCGGAACTGAAAAACCGGTACCCATTAGATGGGGATAACTCCTTATGGGAGACCCCGAAAGTAGATGTTCAGGTGTCTAGGGTAACTAAAAAAACTGCCCTCCCCTTTGAGGACTCTTCGCAACTCAAGGATCCGATGGATCGTAAAATAGAGAGTTTATTAAAAAAGTCCTGGGACACCTCCACAAATCTGCTAAAATCTAATATAGCCTCTACTTGCGTGGCCAGATCTCTATTTATCTGGTTACGCAAACTTGAGGATCACTTGACTCAAGGCACCCCAAGAGAGGAGATTTTAGACTCCCTACCCTTACTACAGAAAGCTACAGGGTTCCTAGCCGATGCATCTGCTGAATCGGTTCGAGTAGCCGCGAAAGCTGCTGTTCTCTCTAACTCGTCCAGGAGAGCACTCTGGATAAAATCCTGGGGAGGCGATTTTGTCTCCAAGTCCAAATTATGTAGCATACCCTTTCAGGGTCATAATGTATTTGGACCCGTCCTGGACGATATTTTGGATAAGGCGGCAGATAAAAAGAAATCTCTCCCTGAGCAAAAGACCCCAAAAAAACGCTTTTTTCGTCCCTCCCGTGATCAAACCTCACAGAGAGGAAAAGGCAAAACGGGAAGATGGAGTTATCCTAAGGGAGGCAGGGGAAAAAATATCCTGGCCCCTCAGGCCCAGCAAACCCCAGATAAACAATGACTGTACTCGGGTCGGGGGTCGACTCTCACGATTTTTCACCGAGTGGCAAAACATCTCCACAAATCAGTGGGTCCTTCGTACCATTCAAGAAGGATTAAAAATAGAATTCGTGAGACCACCCCCACATTGCGTAAAGATAACCTCCCTTCAAAACCCAGATCTCCAAAACTCCTTGTTACAAGATCTACAAAAATTAATACAATCAAATGTGATTTCTCAGGTGCCGAAGTTAGAGGAAGGACGTGGTCATTATTCACGCCTTTTTCTAATAACCAAGCCGTCGGGGAAGAACAGAATTATCATAAATCTGAAACCCTTAAACGATTCTGTCCGATACAGGAGATTCAAAATGGAGACAGTCAAATCCGTGATTCCCCTCATCGGTCAGGGTTGGATGATGGCGACTGTGGACCTGAGGGATGCGTACTACCATGTGCCAATCCATCCAGAGCACAGGAAATTCCTCAGGTTCGCAGTCTCCAAGGGTCACCAAATCAAACATTTTCAGTTCAATGTTCTCCCCTTCGGCATCTCTTCGGCCCCTCGGGTCTTCACAAAGATTATGGCAGAAGCGATAATCTTCATCCGTCAGCAGGGAATATGCATAGTCCCGTATCTAGACGACCTGCTTATCATGGCTCCATCTGCCTCCCGTCTGGAAACAGACGTATCAAAGTCCCTAGAGATATTACAAACCCTGGGTTGGATCCCAAATCTGGAGAAATCGGAGGTCCATCCCTCCACAAGAAGAAAATTCCTGGGGGTGCTACTGGACTCGGATGTAAGAACATCTTTTCTACCCAAAGATCATCAAATCAACCTTGTCCGCAAGGTAACCAAATTCAGAGGCCAGCGTGCACCGACCCTCAGAGAATCGATGTCTGTACTAGGGTCCCTGACCGCATGTATACAATCGGTTTCCTGGGCCCAGGCTCACACACGAACTCTCCAGACTTATGTTCTCCTACATTCCAGGAGACGACAGACTCCATTGAATCAGAAGATTCTTCTCCCTGGCCATGTGAAATCGGCGCTAAAATGGTGGCTAGATTATCAAAATCTCCAGAGAGGGGTCAGCTGGGACCACCTTCCCCTAAAAACACTCCGCTCAGATGCCAGCAAAAGAGGCTGGGGTGCGGTGGTAGAGGGTTTCCACTTTCAGGGACAATGGACATCGGACATCAGCAGCAGCTCCTCGAATCTAAGAGAATTGAAAGCTGTGGAGGAGGCCCTAAAGGCATCATCAGCACTGATCAAAAATCATCACGTTCGTATTTACTCGGACAATATGACCACAGTGGCCTATCTACGACATCAGGGGGGGACAAAGTATGCCTCTCTAAAAGAAGTGGCCACAAGAATATTCTTCTGGGCAGAGAGGAACCTTCTATCGGTCACAGCAGTACATCTGAGGGGATTGGACAACACTCAGGCGGATTTCCTCAGCAGGAAAGACGTTCATCCGGGAGAGTGGTCCCTAAACCAAGCAGTATTTCAGTCCCTAGCCGAAAAATGGGGTACTCCAGAGGTGGATTTGTTCGCCAACAGGCAAAATGCGAAGGTGGAAACATTTTTCTCCCTTCATTACAAAGACAAGGCACAGGGAATAGATGCCTTTTCACACCAGTGGAAATTCAACCTTGCATATGCCTTTCCTCCCATTCCCATGCTGGCGAAAACCCTGCAAAAAATCAGGACAGACGAAGTGACCACAATCTTGGTTGCCCCATTGTGGCCCGGGAGGAGTTGGTACGGCGCCCTATTAGATATGGCCCTGGAAGGTCCCTGCCTTCTACCTCAAAAGACCGATCTCCTACACCAGGGTCCTCTACTACATCCGGACCTAAACAGACTGAACTTGGCTGCATGGCTACTGAAGCCACAATCTTAAAAGCTAAAGGACTCTCAGATGACGTAATCCAGACCCTTCAAAAAAGCAGAAAGGCAGTAACCAATGCCATCTACACTAAGGTCTGGAAAAAATTTACGTCCTGGTGCTTCCCAGAAGTTCCAGACCCCTTCAATCCTGATATAGCAAGGATCTTACAATTTTTACAGAAGGGCTTGGATATAGGCCTTACCCCTAGCACACTCAAAGTACAAGTATCGGCCCTTAGTAGCTTTTTTGACTCAAATTTAGCCAATCACCGCTGGATCAAGCGATTTATGACAGCCGCATCCAGAATTCGTCCTACACTCCGTACTAGGGTACCCTCCTGGGACCTCAATACTGTACTTAACGCACTAACCCAGGATCCATTCGAACCCCTGGATGCTATATCCATAAAAAACTTAACTTTGAAAACAATCTTTCTAGTCGCAATCACTACGGCTAGACGTATTGGTGAATTACAGGCCCTGTCAATACAGGAACCCTATTTAACGGTCACTGCGGATAGCATTGTACTAAAACTAGACCGATCCTTTTTACCCAAGGTGGTCTCAAATTTCCACAGAGATCAGGACATTCTACTTCCTTCTTTTTGCCCAAACCCCTCCAACCCTAAAGAACAGGCCTTCCACACCTTGGATGTTCGCAGGGTGGTTCTATTTTACTTACAACAAACTGAAGCCTGGCGAATTGATCAAAATTTATTCATTCAGTTCTCCGGACGAAATAAGGGAAAGAAGGCGTCAAAAAACACCATCGCAAACTGGATCAAACAGTCTATTTGCTTGGCTTATTCATCGCAGGGACTAGATCCACCTGCCTCTCTGAAGGCACACTCTACCCGAGCAATGGCAACATCGTGGGCAGAGAGGGGGAATGCCTCAGCAGAGCAGATATGCAGAGCCGCCACCTGGTCGTCCATCCATACGTTCACCAGACATTACCGGCTAAATTTCAATAGGGATTTAACGTTTGGCAGACGTGTTCTGCAGGCTGTAGTCCCTCCCTAGAGAAATTAGCTGTTGGTACTACTCCGAAGTGGCTGTCGTGGAAGGTGACTAGAGAAAATAGAATTATTCTTACCGTTAATTCGGTTTCTAGGAACCTTCCACGACAGCACTAATTTCCCTCCCTACCTGATATTCTTATTGGATGATTCCTGCACTTTTGTGGTAACTATACATGCTACTGTGTCCAGGAAAACACTGGCGGTGCAGGAAGGGGAGGGGTATTTAACCTCTTGTGTTCCTGTCCCCTATTAGGGCGGGGAAGACAACCTCCGAAGTGGCTGTCGTGGAAGGTTCCTAGAAACCGAATTAACGGTAAGAATAATTCTATTATTGCACAGCCACGTAGTATATAACAGAACCGACACAGCCACATAGTATAATTGCAGAGATGTATTATATAACAGAGCCCACACAGTATGTAACACAGCCCACGTAGTATATAGCAATGTGGGCACTATATGCGTGGTTCAAAAAAGACTTAGAATAAAAAATAAACATATACTCACCTTCCGAAGGCCCCTTGAAGTCCTGGCGCCTGTGTGCGGTGCACGCGGCAGCTTCCGGTCCCAGGGCTGGTATGAGCGCAGGACCTGTGATGACGTCACGGTCACATAGCGCAATACATCCTTGGCACCGGAACCTGCCACTTGCACTGCCGAGGACAGCGCGCGACGTCGGAAGGTGAGAATAACCTTTTTTTTTATAATTATTTGTAACATTAGATCTTTTTACTGTTGATGCTGCCCAGCCACATAGTATATTGCACAGCCCACGTAGTCTATTGCAGTCACGTAGTATATTGCTCAGCGACGTAGTATACTGCCCAGTCACATAGTATATTGTCCAGCCACATAGTATATTGCCCAGCACAGAGCCACGTAGTATAGAGACTTAAACAAATAAACATATACTCACCTTCCGAAGGACCGTTGGAAGTCCTGCTATACTCACCCTCCGCCGCCTTTTCCGCTCCTCTGGACGCTCCCGGGACCGCTCCATTGCAAGCGCCAGCTTCCGCTCCCAGGGCTGGTGTGAGCAGGAACTTGTCACACACCAGCCCTGGGAGCGGAAGCTGCCCCTTGCAATGGCGCGGTCCCGGGAGCGTCCAGAGGAGCGGGAAAGGCGGCGGCGGAGGGTGAGTATAGCAGGTTTTTTTTTTTTTTATTATTTTTAACATGACATATTTTTACTATTGATGCTGTATAGGCAGCATCAATAGTAAATAGTTGGGGGGACACAGCGGAAACGGAGTGCGTTACACCGCGGGCCATTACCGCTGCCATTAACCCTGTGTGAGCGGAGGGGATTACGGAGCGGGCGCCGGGCAGTGAGTGCAGGGGAGTAGAGGAGGGACTAATCTGACTGTGGCCGTCGCTGACTGCTAGCGGCAGCCATGACAGGCAGCTGCCGAGACCAATCAGCGAATGAATAACCGTGACAGGACAGACAGACGGAAGTGACCCTTAGACAATTATGTGTGTGTAACACACACACACACATATATATATACACATATATACATATATACGCACACACACACTAGATAGTGGCTCGATTCTAACGCATCGGGTATTCTAGAATATTCAGACTGACAGAACTTGTTCAGTGAACGTGACTGAACTATGTCGCACTGTGACTGGCAGAATGTGTTCAGTAAAAGTGAATGAACTACGTCACACTGTGACAGAACTTATTCAGTGGCACTGTGACTGACAGAACTTGTTCAGTAAGGCTGCTTTCACACATCAGGTTTCTTGCCGGATGCGGCGTCGCGCTGCATCGCCGGATCCGGTTTTTTTTTAAAAGAAACCGGAGGCAACCGGATGAGCCGGATCAGGTGTCCGGATCCGGCTCATCCGGTAGCCTCCGGTTCATCCGGTTTTCTTTCTGGTTTTTTACGGATCCGGCTTTAAAAAACGCCCCCTGAAAGGCTAAAAAGGTGATTGGCCGGCTGAAAACTATATATACAGTGTTCTTAACATCTGTGACGGGTTGGAGAGGAGCAAGATACAGAGCAAGATGGATGGCATTATTGCAATGATTCTGCAGAACAACGTGGATTTCATCACAGAGGCGAATCGATTAAAAGCTATTGTGATTGAGAAAGAGGAAGAGAGACAGCATGACATGCGTCCGCGACGACGCAGTTTGTGGATCCACCCCATCACGGCACAGAGAATGACCCGGGGAGTCTTTTCAACATTGTATATGGAGCTTCGAGGTGACCCTGAAAAGTTTTTCAGCTATGTTCGGATGAAAGCGGAGAACTTTGATATTTTGGTGGAGCGGGTTCAACATCTGATAAGGAGGAGTGATACCTATTGCCGATTCTCCATTACCCCGGCTGAGCGTCTGATGGTCACTCTTCGGTAAGCATTCTTTTTGAATCAACTTTTGTTGTGGACTCTTTATTTGATATTTATTTTGAATTTGTAGTAATTTCTGCCTTCCTTTTCTTCCCAGATTCCTAGCAACCGGTGAATCCCTGTCTTCCCTACATTTTCAATTCAGACTGGGCATTTCAACAATATCAGGAATAGTGAGGCACACTTGCCGTGCACTGTGGGACGGTCTGCATGAAGAATACATTCCACATCCCACAATGCAGACATGGGTGGAAGTAGCTGACAGATTCCTGGAAGTGTGCCAGTTTCCCAATTGCTTGGGTGCGGTGGACGGGAAACACATCCGTATTGTGAAACCGGCTGGTTCTGGATCTCAGTATTTCAACTACAAGAAGTACTTTTCCATCGTGCTGATGGCCATCGCCGATGCGGATTACAAATTTGTAGCGGTGGACATTGGGGCGTATGGCCGTTCTAATGATTCACAAGTTTTCAAACTGTCTTCTATGGGGCGGCATTTATATGGACAAACCTTTCAATTTCCCCCACCAAGACCACTGCCTCAAACCTCTGAGCCACCAATGCCATTTGTATGTGTTGGGGATGAAGCTTTTCAGCTTTCAGAGCATCTTTTGAAACCCTACTCCAGCCGTGGTTTAACCAATACTAAAAGAATTTTCAACTACAGACTCACACGTGCAAGGAGAATGGTGGAGTGTGCATTTGGGATCCTAACCGCCAAATGGAGAGTTCTCTTGACATCCATAAACTTAAAGACAGACACTGTGGATGAGGTGGTGAAAGCGTGTGTTGTCCTACACAATTATGTTATATCCAAGGAACAGCTTTCCATTGAGGACCACTCTGCCGAAACCACCTTTACGGATTATAGCAACCAGACATACAGAAGTTCTGCCACAGTTTCCAGAATACGGGATCACTTTGCAGAATATTTTATTTCACCCCAAGGAAGAATACACTGGCAGGATGATAGAGTTTAAATACTTTGTATGTACCTAGTAATAACTTTAACCTTTACCCATGTTGTGTACCAGTTTGGTTTTTACCCTCATGTTGCGTACTTGTTTGGGTTTACCTTTTACCCATGTTGCGTAGCTGTTTGGGTTTACCTTTTAGCAATGTTGGGTACCTGTTTGAGTTTATTTTTAAACCAAGATGTGCATATGTTTGGGTTTTACCCAAAGTACTACTGTTACCAATAAACCTTTAACAAAAGTGTTATTTGTCCCTAATGAATAAATACAAGAGTTTTCAACCAAAAAGTTTTATTAACATAATTAAACAACACGTTAAAAAAAGGGGTAACTAAATGTTTTCATACGTCGGGGTGGAGATACTATCGGAGGCACTGTCTGATAGGGACACTTCGACAGTGGGAGTGTGGAGAGAGGAATGTGATGGTGGGGGAGAATGTTCAACGGTTAGGGGTGAAGGAGTGGAGAAAGCTATTGAGCGGGTGGATAAGAAAGGGGGATTGGGGTTAGAAATTTGGTAGGATGGAGGGGTGTAGGAAATGTTTTGTGAGGATTGGGTGGCAGAATGAGTGATGTGTGTAGAAGATGTTTGGGAAGAGGGTGATAGTCTGCTGGAAGTGGGCAGGGACAGGAGGCGAGGATGAAGTAGATGTGAAGTTGTATGGGTCGGGATCTTCATATGGGTGGGAAGTGGCACGGGCGGGAGGCTGGTAGTGTGGATGGTGGGAAGGGGCATGGGGCTGGTGGGAAGGGGCACGGGAACGCTGAAAGTGTTGTGGCTGTTGGGACGGGGCACGATGTGGATGATGGCGAGTTGGGCGGGATGGGGCAAGGTCAGTTTGGCGGTATGGGTCAGGAGGATGGTACTGGCTGTAGTGATGGACAGTGGAGGAAGGGGGGCAGTTGGAGGATGGTTGGAAAGACTATCTGCTCTAGAGGCTATGAGCGCTAGAGTAGACTGGCAGGATTCCATTACTTGCATCTGCTGAGAAGTAGATAGCGTCTCCATTTGCTCAAGCACCGACTGAAAAAAGTGTTGTTCGGTGACTGTTTTGCCTCTGAACGCATCGTTACCAGAAGTGTATGCATCTCGAGCATACTTTTATTTATGAAATTGAATCCTGCAGCCATTTGCTCGGACAAAACTTTAAGACCGTTCTGGAACGATGCGTTCAGGTGCAAGAACTCGGGAGCATAACTATGTAACTGACCCCTCTGGCGAAACTGCCCCGATGCTACAGGTGTACTAGAGGTGGCTGCAGCAGAGGGGTGGGGTACAGGAATGCTATGTTCTCACCAGCAGCTACGTGCAATGGAACCGGCTAGGATGCTCCAGCGCTCGTGGATGGGAAAGAGGGATCAGTAGAGTGGGAAGGTGCAGAGGGTTCCTCACTGTCAGTGTCCCTCGGTGGCAGCTTCCTGAGGGATCGCCCCAGAAGTGTTCAATTGTGCTGCAGGCTCCGGAGTGCTCCCAGCGGTACTGTGGAAAAAGAGAGAAACAAACAATATACTGTCATTGCATGGCCCTTGCTGAAAGAGCAAAAGAGGTTAGACATGTAAAACATTAGTGCATGTGGTGGGTAATATTTACCTTCGGGTGACCATCGTTGACCTGAGGAACGACAGGGCCCTTGCGTATTTGTACGTGCTCCTGCGTCCTCCAGATCCACTCGGGGCCCGCATCTCTTTATTGAACTCCTTCTTAAAGCGATCTCTGATCCACCGCCACCTTTTCACAATCCGCTCACCTGTTAAAAAAGGAGAAAGACAAAATTGATAAAGATGGTCAGTATGTCCTTTTGGTGTGTAAAATTCTTAACCGTCTGATTTGCATTGTTTCAATATATATACCCCCGCCGTATTCTGGTAAGAAAATTCAAGAGATTTTGGAGCATATGAGAGGGTGGGTCGGGGTTCCTCTTCTGGTGGTTGGAGATGTGAACAATATTGCCGACGACCATTGGGATAAGAGTAATCACGCTCCGCTACGTAGGGACGGTAATGGCACTCCTTTTGGGAATTACCTTAGAGAAATAGGCTGGATTGACTTATGGCGGGTTCGAAACGCTAATACTTATTCTTATTCCTGTTACTCGACCACGTATGGTTCTATGTCTCGTATCGATGTCGCCATGGGCAATGATGGGATGAACGAATTGTTAAGTGAGGTGGAATATAATCCCAGGATTCTATCAGATCATAGTCCAGTTCGGGTATCATTAAAATTATCTGAACAGGTTGGTTCACGGAAGATGGGATGGAAGGTCCACCCCTCCTGGTTACAACTCTTGGACATGGAAAGGGTGGGGGCTGAAATAGAGGAGTTTTTTAGGATTAATGATGGGAGTGCGGAATGCCACGTAGTATGGGACACCATGAAGGCGTATTTAAGGGGGATTCTGTTTCGTGACATTTCACGACATAAGACTAGGACTAGAGTACAGGATCAAGCTATTCTGGAAGAACTGAAGGCAGCTGAGGCAGCATTGGGGGCCCATTGTACTAAGGAGTCTCCGAGTCGGATGAGGAAGGCCCAAGAGGAGGTCAATCAATTATATTTGAGAAGGGCGGAGAGATTGCGGGCCTTTCAAAAAGCGTCTTTTTATTCAGAGGGGGAACAGGTGGGGCATTTACTTTCGGTAGTGGCGTCTGCACAGAGGGACTCCTCTCATGTCTACTCCATTAGGAGGGAAGATGGAATATTGGTTACTCAGGGGGAGCAGATTTTGGAAGTGTTTAGGAAATTCTACAATAAGCTATATACTTCAAGTGTGGACAGGGGGGCTGAGGACATGACGGACTACTTGGAGGGGATTGACCTGCCTAGGTTGAGTAAAGAAGACTGTGAGTTGTTGGAGGAGCCGATTGGGGAGGAAGAATTGGGGGCCGCTTTGGCGGGGGTTGCTGGGGGTAGGGCTCCGGGGGCGGATGGTATTCCAGCTGAGATGTACAAGGTATTGAAAGAAACTTTGTTGGCCAAACTGTCGGAGGTGTATAATAGGTCATTGGAAAGAGGGGAGTTACCTGTTTCAATGAGAGAGGCTATCGTGGTCGTTATCCCTAAGGCCGACAAGGACCCACAATTACCAGAATCCTATAGACCAATCTCACTTTTGACGGCTGACATTAAGATACTGGCAAAAGCTCTGGCAAACAGGTTATCTAGGGTGATTGACAGACTGGTTCACCCGGATCAGTCAGGCTTTATGCCCAATAAATCAACGGCACTTAATCTGAGAAGGTTATTTTTAAATTTGCAAATCCCTTCTGACAATGTTGGCAAACGGGTTGTGGTATCCTTGGACGCTCATAAGGCTTTTGATTGCGTGGAGTGGAGTTATTTGTGGTCAGTACTGGAACGAATGGGGTTTGGACCTAAATTTATCTCATGGGTGCGGCTGTTGTACTCTTCTCCGGTGGCCAAAATTAGAGTGAATGACGCTCTCTCTGAGACTTTCTCTTTATCTAGAGGTACTAGACAGGGCTGCCCTCTGTCCCCGCTGCTCTTCGCCTTGGCGGTGGAACCCCTTGCCGCAAAGATCAGAGGGTCCCGGGAGGTGAAGGGTTTTATGTACGGGGAGGCGGAAGAAAAAGTAGCGTTATACGCTGATGATATCCTGCTCTTCTTGGAGGATTCCGAGGGGACCTTGGTAAAGACGGAGGCCATTATTGAGGAATTCGGGAGTTATTCGGGCTTAAGGATCAATTGGGACAAATCGAATATGATGTTGATAGATGGGGATAGTGGGGACGGTGATGGGGGGGACTCTGTCACAAGGTTGAGGCTAGTTGAGAAATTTAAGTACTTGGGGATTCAGATCGCACTCCCTCTGACTAGCTTTGAGGAACTGAATTTGGCACCTCTTCTGCGTAAGATACGTACCAAGGTCCAGGCGTGGAAAAAGCTACACTTATCGGTAATTGGTAGGATAAACCTGATAAAGATGATTGTGATGCCGCAGTTACTCTGTGTTGCACAATTCCCCTATATGGATATCGCAGAATAGGTTTCGGAGGATTAGATCTTTGTTTGGTGAGCTGATCTGGGGTGGGAAGAGCCCCAGATTTAAACAGGAAACCCTACAGAGACCAAAGACGGAGGGAGGGGTGGCATTGCCCAATCCGTGGTTGTATTTTTTGGCCTCACAGTGTCAGCATTTCAAGGGATGGGGAGATGGGTCAGGTGGGATGCGGGCACCTTGCAGCCTGAGATCATTGATTGGGACAAAGGTGTTGAGTGAGGGCCTAGAGGGGGGACATTTCCGTGAGAAAGGTTCTAAATTTTGCACTGTAAGGCTCATTCACAAGGTGTGGAATAAAGTTAAAGGAATTAGGGGTGTACGGGCACTCACTAGATTCTCACCCATTTGGAACAACTGTGTCCTACAGGAGTTTAGACAGATGGAGGGATTTCATATTTGGAGGGAGGCAGGCATCTCTCGGATGGGCCAGATTTTACATCAGGGTAGAATTAGAGACTTTGAGATATTGCAGGAAGAATTTTTACTCCCGGAGTCTGAGATGTACCAATACCGTCGTCTTTCTCATGCGTACCGGGCACAGTGTAAGAGAGGGCCTGTTGAAATCCAGGTGGATCTTATGCTGGATTTTATCCTTGAAGGGGGAGGCACGAAGGGGGTGATTTCGGGTATATATGAATTCCTTCTATTTTCTTTTCTGGCGGAGCACCCTATTAGAGCAAGGGCGAAATGGGAGGCTGACCTGGGGGCGATTGATGATGACTGATGGGAATCAGTATTGGATTATGTGCCCAAGATATCAATGAGTGAGCCTGGTAGGCTGTCACAATTATTTGTCATTCATAGGGCTTACAGAACCCCAGACATGTTGTTCAAAGCCGGATTAAGGCCTAATTCAGAATGCCCTAGATGCTCGCAGTCCGAAGCAGGCATCCTTCATATGTTGTGGCAGTGTCCCAGGCTGTCCTCCTTTTGGGTGGTGGTGTTGAATAAAGTGGGTTTGGCATATAGTTGTAATGTGCCTCGGGATCCTCTGGTATGTGTTTTGGGCTATGTGGAGGAGGTAATAACTGATAAGCTGTATAAAACGGTTATAGCTAGACTGTTATTTATTGCGCGAAAGTTGATCGCCAAATTCTAGATTAGGGAAGAGCCACCAACAAGGAGAGACTTTATGAAGCAAGTGGACCATATCATTGCTTTGGAGAAGAGTATCTACGTTAGGAGGAACAAGATGGACCTCTTTGACAGGTTGTGGAGCCCGTGGCTTGAATCAATGTGACCTGAAGACCTTTTGCCCCTATGGAAATATTTTTTGACAAGTCATCTTCCTCTTCTTGTACTTTTGTATGTGATAATTTAGTGGGGGATGACTCTTGACAGGTCTCTAGTGGGTGGGGGGAAGGGGGGTGGGAGTTTGGTTTGGGACTAAATAAGTTTTCTAACAAAAAAAAGTATTGTGTATTTGTATATTGCTGAAAACAAACTATTCCTTTTATTGTCTATGCACAATTTTGATGGTTTAATAAAAATATCTGATTCAAAAAAAAAATAAAAAAGAGAAAGACAACTTGGTTAGAAACGGCATTTTAGAAAGCATCACCAAAACTGAACTGAAGATAGTTCTTGAATCTGGGCCTGAACATCAAGGTCCTCCCACCTCGTTATCAGTTCGCGGCAGATTTGCTCCCGGAGTCGACGGGTCACTGAGATCAGCATGGCGGCGGTCACCCATATTCCACAACGGCTCCCTGTCTCGGACAAGATCGATGAGGAGGTCAATATCAAGGCCGACCTCCTCACCGTCCGAATCTGGAGCACGCTGTGCAACCTGTTTGAAAAGGGGGAAAAAAATTAACACCAAATTTGAAACATTGCTAACCTCCACCCAAAAAATAACAAAAAACCTACATGACGACGGCCGCCACGTGAATGTCGCCGACGACCCTGGGAGCCACTGGAAGAACCTATTGCTTGGGCACCAGATTCAGAACTCTAGAAGAAAAAAAGAAAAAATGATGTGCTTGTTGGTAGCCATTCTATGTGTTGTGTGCCATGTGATATATATGTTTTGTATGTGTTGTGTGAGGTTTGAAAGTATCAGTTTCTATGTATTTGGTTGTAAGAATCTAGTGTTATGTTTTGTGTGTAGTGTAGGGTGTGTTTCCGCAATACATCACAGATATATACCAATTGTGAGCCCTCTCCGTGTGTTTCTCCACCCCTTCCCTCATCTTCGGGGACCACCTCTTCTCCTGGGGAGTCTGCCTCATCAGCTTCCTACGATGAAAGATAAAAAAAATACATGGTGTACACACACACCTTAGGTTCATACTTACCTCTGTGCGTTGACAGCGAGGAGGAGGAGGGCTCCCCGAAGACATGGCTGCAGGCTCTCGGCTCTGTGGCTGGCTCTCGGCTCTGTGGCTGGCTCTCGGCTCTGTGGCTGGCTCTCTGGCAGGTTTCTGGCTCCTTCCGTCTTGGCAGGGTGTTGGCTCTTCTGCTTTTGGGCTGGAAATGGCTGAAGGCCTCATGGCCCTGCTTTATATATAGTCCAGGGGGCTGATCAAAGTTTTTTGAGCATGCTCAGTGTAAAAAGCCGGATACGGCCGCCGGATCCGACTTTTTCCCGGATCCGGCGCTTTCCGGCGTCCATAGACATGCATTGATGTAAAAAGCCGGAAAGGCCAGATCCGGCCTTTCCGGCTTTTTCGCCGGAGACAAAAAACTTTACAGTAGACGTTTTCCCCAGACGCCGGAATCGGCTCGACGCTGGATCCAGCATCGGACCGGAAGGAACGCTGGGCCATCCGACGCCAATAATATTCAATGGGGGAAATGCCGGATCCGGTTTCTCCGGTTTTCTATTCCGTTTTTTATCGGAAGAGCCGGAATTCGCCTGAAACAAAAAACCTGATGTGTGAAAGCAGCCTTAGACGATTATATTGTAGACTCTCTTTTTTTTTTTTTTTTTTTCTAATTTTCACTGCTCAATGTTCTAAATTTCTGTGAAGCACCTGGGGGTTCAAAGTGCTCACCACATATCTATACATTCCTTGAGGGGTCTAGATTCCAAAATGGGTCACTTGTGGCGGGTTTTCGGTGTTGGGCACATCAGGAGCTTTCCAAACGGGACATGGCGTCTGCAAATGATTCCAGCAAATTTTGTGTTCAAAAAGTCAAATGATGCACCTTCCTTTTTGAGCCCCACCGTAGTACAAAACAGTAGGTTTTCCCTCATATGGAGTATCAACGTACTCAGGAGAAACTGCGCAGCAAATTGTACTGTGCAATTTTTCCTGTTACCTTCATGAAAATGCAAAATTTTGGGCTAAAAATAACATTTTTGTTTGCAAAATTTGATTTTTTTTTATTTTCATGACTCGTTTATAAACTTATGTAAAGCATCTGGGGGTTCAAAGTGCTTACCATACAGCTAGATAAGTTACCTGAGGGGTTCTAATTTCCAAAATGGTGTCACTTGTGGGGGATTTTCACTGTTTGTTCACATCAGGGACTCTCCAAACGCATAAGTGGTGTTCAGTAATTGTTCCAATAAACTTTGTATTCAAAAAGTCATGTGGCGCTCCTTCCCTTCCGAGCTCTGCCATCCTACCAAACAATGGGTTTCCCCCACATTTAGGGTATCGGCATGCTTAGGAAAGAAAGAAAAAAAAAAAAGGACCACAAAATTTGTTGTGCAATTTCTCCTGTTCCTCTTGCAAAAATAAAAAAATGGGTCTAAAGTAAAGTTTTTGTGAAAAAAAGTGAAATGTTAAGTTTTTTTCCCCCACATTCCAAAAATTCCTGTGACACACCTGAAGGGTTAATAAACTTCTTCATTGTGGTTTTGAGCACTATGAAGGGAGCACTTTTTTAGAATGGTGTCACTTTGGGGTATGTTCTGTCATATATTTTGCGAGAAATTGCTGGTCAACTTATAACCTTTATAATGTTCTGACAAAAAATTGTTTATGTAAAGTAGACATGTTGGAAATATTTACTAACTATTTTGTGATAACTCTCAAAATTTTTGCTAAATTTCATTTTTGTCGCAAATAAAAGCAAATCATATCGAATAAATTTTACCACAATCACAAAGCATATAATATGTCACGAAAAAACAATCTCAATCAGTGGGATCTGTTAAAGTATTCCAGAGTTAGTGCCTCATCATAATAACACTGTTTAGAATTGTAAACATTGGCCTTGTCATTAACTTGCAAACTTCCTTGGGGAGCAAATGGGTTAATACCATAGTAGCTTGATAGGCAGGAAGTCAAATGTGACTCTCCAGGTGTGCGAAGTAGATTACAAACGTTCATTGGCTAGTATTGCAAATGGTGGGACCTCTAATGCAGCATCGTAGGAGCGTTCGCAGATGGATTTTAAGCAAGTGCGCTCACGGAGATCAAGTGTTATAACTGATGTATACTGCACTGTATAAAAAGAAAGCCCAGGTCGGTGGTATTTCTGTTAACTACTCTAGTCTTTCTGGGTATGACGTGCGACTGGCGCAACAGTATCGTTGTCTAGATGAAGTAGAACACCAACATGTTTACGAAAAATCCTGTTTTAGCTCAAAAGGGCATAGCCCTCAATCGCTACCAGTCACCTTATAAAACGTGTTCGCCTGTCCATGAATCGACCCTTTGTTCTTTGGTTCACAAACACTTAACCCCTTAGCGACGGAGCCAAATTTTTGAAATCTGACCAGTGTCACTTTATGTGGTAATAACTCTGCAATGCTTCAAATCTCAGTGATTTTAAATGTTTTTTTTCATGACACATTATACTTTATGATAATGTTAAATTTAGTTCAATATGTTTTGTTTATTTATAAAAAAATATCAAAAATTTTAGAAAAATGTTGAAAATTTAGCATTTTTCAAACTTTGAATGATTATCCCTTTAATCCAGATGGTCATAACACAGCAAACCATTAAAAAATAACATTTCCCTCATGTCGGCTTTACATCCGTACCATTTGTAAAATGTTATTTTATTTTGTTAGCATTTTAGGAGGATTAAAAATGTAGCAGCAATTTTTCATTTTCTCAAGGAAATTTACAAAATTAATTTTTTTAGGGACTTATCCATGTTTGAAGTGACTTTAGGGGTCTCCTGTATTGGGAAACCCCCAAATGTGATACCATTTTAAAAACGGCACCCCCAGACAGGGCTGCCACTAGAAATTTCAGGGCCCCATACTGGCAAAATTTTCGGGGCCCCCTTGAAACTCCGCCCAGGCTCCACCCCAGCCCCGCCTCCAGGCTCCACCCCTCGAACTGTCCACAGTCCCACCGCTCTCTCTTGGAAAATCTCCACTTCTCACCTATCACACATTGACAGTTCCCATCACCAGATCACACATATAGCCGGCAGCTTTTGTTTTGGCCAAAAGATTTTTTAAGCCGCCACCATAACACGGTAGACACTTTTGGCCGGGCCCTACTCTACTGTAACCTACTAAATATTTGTTAAAATATGCAATACAATTTAGGTATATTTTTATTTATTTTTCAATTTTTAAAATGACCTGTAATACTGCATACAAGGAACAAATACCACCGCACTATGACCAGATGACATATTACCACCACAGTGATCGAATAATATAAAATACAAGGAACAAATACCGCTACACCATGACCAGACCGCATATAACCACAAATGACTGAATCTATATATATAATTGTCTAAGGGTTTTTCCGTCTGTCTGTCTGTCTGTCCTGGAAATCCCGCGTCTCTGATTGGTCGAGGCTGCTAGGCCTCGACCAATCGGCGACGGGCACAGCGACGATGTCATAAAGGACGTAGACATCCCGCATCTCTGATTGGTCGAGGCTGCCAGGCCTCGACCAATCAGCAACGGGGACAGCGACGATGATGTCATAAAAGACGTAGAAATCCCACGTTTCTGATTCAGCGACGGGCACAGTATCGACGTAGATGTCATAATGGTTGCCATGGCGACGATGATGTCATAAAGGTTGCCTCGACCAATCAGCGACGGGCACAGTCTGCCGCGAATTCTGGAATCCTCATTGTCCATATACTACGGGGACATGCATATTCTAGAATACCCGATGCGTTAGAATCGGGCCACAATCTAGTACTACAATACTGATCAGTAATTAAAAAAAACCACAATACTATCACCAGCAGTGCCATTATACACAGGAGATCTGTAATTAGTATGCAGTGTCTGTGTACAGGTAATACAGTGATCACCGGTGACATTATACACAGGAGCTCTGTATTTAATGTATAGGTAATACAGTGATCACTGGTGACATTGTACACAGGACCTCTGTATATAGTATACAGTGTATAGTGTCAGTGTATAGGTAACACTGACTCACCAGTGACATCTCTAGGTGAAGTCCTTCATCTTTCATCCAGCACAGACCGCCATCACTTCATCCAGCCAGGACTCATCTCTGCAGGAAATAAAACAGTTATCTCGAGTTCCGCTTGTAGAACACATTACTTAATTTTCCCAACTTCTACATTACACCACATGAAGAAGGCAACATAGTATCACTCTACACAGTAACAGGACCTCCCCCCCCCATTTAAAACAGTATACTCAAAAAATAAAATAAATACATCACTGCAATAATAATATCCCTTAATTAGCCCCTATGGTAATATTCGCCATCCTAGCCCCCGTGTGTCTCATTCCAGGCTCCAGCCATATGTTCTCCCATCCTGCCCTCATGGGTATCCATTCTGCCCCATATAATCTCCCCATCTGTCTCCATCCTGCCCCATCTGTGTCCAATCCTGCCCCATCTGTGTCCAATCCTGCCCCATCTGTGTCCAATCCTGCCCCATCTGTGTCCAATCCTGCCCCATCTGTGTCCAATCCTGCCCCATCTGTGTCCAATCCTGCCCCATCTGTGTCCAGCACTTTGCCCAGTCTGTGTGCAATCCTGCCCCATCTGTGTCCAGCACTCTGCCCCATCTGTTTCCAATCCTGCCTCATCTCTGTCCAGCACTCTGCCCCATCTCTGTCCAGCACTCTGCCCCATCTCTGTCCAGCACTCTGCCCCATCTCTGTCCAGCACTCTGCCCCATCTCTGTCCTGCACTCTGCCCCATCTCTGTCCTGCACTCTGCCCCATCTCTGTCCTGCACTCTGCCCCATCTCTGTCCAGCACTCTGCCCCATCTCTGTCCAGCACTCTGCCCCATCTCTGTCCAGCACTCTGCCCAGCACTCTGCCCCCCCCCCCCCCGTGTCCAGCTTTACTGCCCCCCGGCCCCCACCCCGTGTCCAGCTTTACTGCCCCCCGGCCCCCACCCCGTGTCCAGCTTTACTGCCCCCCGGCCCCCACCCCGTGTCCAGCTTTACTGCCCCCCGGCCCCCACCCTGTGTCCAGCTTTACTGCCCCCGGGCCCCCACCCTGTGTCCAGCTTTACTGCCCCCGGGCCCCCACCCTGTGTCCAGCTTTACTGCCCCCCGGCCCCCACCCCGTGTCCAGCTTTACTGCCCCCCGGCCCCCACCCTGTGTCCAGCTTTACTGCCCCCCGGCCCCCACCCTGTGTCCAGCTTTACTGCCCCCCGGCCCCCACCCTGTGTCCAGCTTTACTGCCCCCCGGCCCCCACCCTGTGTCCAGCTTTACTGCCCCCCGGGCCCCCACCCTGTGTCCAGCTTTACTGCCCCCCGGCCCCCACCCTGTGTCCAGCTTTACTGCCCCCGGGCCCCCACCCTGTGTCCAGCTTTACTGCCCTGGGCCCAAAACCTCCCCCCCCCCCGCATCACAGCTCTCAAAAAAAACAAAAAAGTTCTACTTACCTGCCGCGCTCCTCTCTCCACGCAGCTGCACCGTGCACTCGCCGGCGACTGACGTCAGACGCCGGCGACCTGCACGCTGCGGCTGGCGGCTGTTAACTATTGACGCGCGGGCCCGCACGTCAATAGCGTACAGCTGTAGCGCCGGCCGCCGCTAAGGGCCCGGTTCAGCCTGCGGCTGCCGGTAGCGGGCCCCCTCTGCTCACCGGGCCCCATACGCTAGTCACGGCTGTAGTGCCCTGATGGCGGCCCTGCCCCCAGATATATTGAAAACTGCTGTCAGGTAGTTTAACAACTCTTCAGGTGCTTTACAGGAATTAATTCAAAGTGGCATGATAGGAATGAAAATGTGCAGTTTTACCACCTAAATGTCTCTAACTTCTGAACAGATTACTACAGCAGTCAGACTCTAAGGCCGCTATTTGGTCATGAATTGCCATGGCAAACATCAGGACCACAAAAGCATGATCTGAGGGCACCAATTTGGTTAAATAGAAAGCCCCCACACTCTGTTAACCATTTATAATGTAGTCACTATTGACAGCAGCATCTAAGGGGTTAAACAGAGTTGGATGGTGCAAACATTGATCGTGGCTGATGCAGCAAGTTGTGAGCTATAGTGGACAGCCGACAGCTGCGGGATTGTCACCTGTATGGGGAGGCTATTCTCTTATATATCAGGTCAGTTAAAAGACGTATTGGCTGTAATTAAGGGGTTAAAGGAAATTAGTTTTTTTTTATTTTATAGTTTCTTAATGTAAAGTATAAAATGTAACTAGCAAAGTCATGTTTTACTTCATATTTTAATGCTTGTCAAAATAAAATACAAGATATCTTATGTAATATTATGTTTGAAGAAATGCTTAAAAATGTGTGTACATACAGTACAGACCAAAAGTTTGGACACACCTTCTCATTTAAAGATTTTTCTGCATTTTCATGACTATGAAAATTGTACATTCACACTGAAGGCATCAAAACTATCAATAAACACATGTGGAATTATATACTTAACAAAAAAGTGTGAAGAAACTGAAGCTCATCAAGAGAATGCCAAGAGTGTGCAAAGCAGTCATCAAAGCAAAAGCTGGCTACTTTGAACTTTTTTGTTAAGTATATAATTCCACATGTGTTAATTCATAATTTTGATGCCTTCAGTGTAAATGTACAATTTTCATAATCCTGAAAATACAGAAAAATCTTTAAATGAGAAAGTGTCCAAACTTTTGATCTGTACTGTATGTAAATCCTTAAAAAGTGAAGATAGTTTTATCAAAGAAATATGCTTCTATTACAAAGTTAACATATTTTGGTTGTTCTTTTTAAACTGTGACCAGTTAAAAAAAAAAAAAAAAAATCGGCAATTTATAACAATTTTTGATTGAAGGTATCATCATGATTTGGTACACATGTTGCCAACAGGCCAAATTAGGCCCATGAGCTGATATCATTTAGGCTTTCACACTAGCGTCGTACGACGCAATGCGTTGTGGCGACGTACCAACCCTTTATCACCCCCATAGGTAGGGAAAATAATAAAATTAAGAAAATATATATTTTTTTCCACTAGGATTAGGGCTAGGGTTAGTGTTGGGGTATGTGCACACGGTGCGGATTGGCCGCGGATCCGCAGCGGATTGGCCGCTGCAAATTCGTAGTAGTTTTCCATCAGGTTTACAGTACCATGTAAACCTATGCAAAACCAAATCCGCTGTGCCCATGGTGTGGAAAATACCGTGCGGAAACACTGCATTGTATTTTCCGCAGCATGTCAATTTTGTGCAGATTCCACAGCGTTTTACACCTGTTCCTCAATAGGAATGCGCAGGTGAAATCCGCACAAAAAAACACTGGAAATCCGCTGTAAATCCACAGGTAAAATGCAGTGCCTTTTACCTGCGGATTTTTCAAAAATCGTGCGGAAAAATCTCACACGAATCCGCAACGTGGGCACATAGCCTTAGGGTTGGAATTAGGGCTAGGGTTGAAAATGGGGTTAAGATTAGGCTTGTGGTTAGGGTTAAGGATAGGGTTAGGGGTGTGTTGGGGTTAAAGTTGTGGTTAGGGTTGGAATTAGGGTTGGGATAAGGGTTACGGGTGTGTTGAGGTTAGGGTTGTGGTTAGGGGTGTGTTGGGGTTATGGTTGTGATTGGGGTTATGGCTACAGTTGGGATTAGGGTTAGGGGTGTGTTGGTTAGAATTGAGGGGTTTCCACTGTTTAGGCACATCAGGGGTCTCCAAACGCAACATGGCACCACCATTGATTCCAGCCAATCTTGCATTCAAAAAGTCAAATGGTGCTCCCTCCCTTCCGAACCCCGACGTGCGACCAGTGGTTTACCCTCACATATGGGGTACCAGCGTACTCAGGACAAACTGGGCAACAACTATTGGGGTCCAATTTCTCCTGTTACCTTTTGAAAATAAAAAATTGCTTGCTAAAACATAATTTTTGAGGAAAGAAAAATTATTTTTTATTTTCACGGCTCTGCGTTATAAACTTCTGTGAAGCAATTGGGGGTTAAAAGTGCTCACCACACATCTAGATAAGTTCCTTGGGGGGTCTAGTTTCCAAAATAGGGTCACTTGTGGGGGGTTTCTACTGTTTAGGCACATCAGGGGCTCTGCAAATGCAACGTGACGCCCGCAGACCATTCCATCAAAGTCTGCATTTCAAAAGTCACTACTTCCCTTCCGAGCCCCGACGTGTGCTCACAGTGGTTTATCCCCACATATGGGATATCAGTGTACTCAGGACAAACTGGACAACAACTTTTGGGGTCCAATTTCTCCTGTTACTCTTGTGAAAATAAAAAATTGCAGGCTAAAAAATTATTTTTTAGGAAAAAAAATTATTTTTTATTTTCACGGCTCTGCGTTATAAACTTCTATGAAGCACTTGAGGGTTTGAAGTGGTCACCGCACATCTAGATTAGTTCCATGGGAGGTCTAGTTTCCAAAATGGGGTGACATGTGGGGGAGCTCCAATGTTTAGGCACGCAGGGGCTCTCCAAACGCGACATGGTGTCTGCTAACGATTGGAGCAAATTTTTCATTCAAAAAGTCAAATGGCGCTCCTTCCCTTCCGAGCCTTACCGTGTGTACAAACAGTGGTTTGTGACCACATATGAGGTATCTGTGTACTCAGGAGAAATTGCCCAACACATTTTAGGATCCATTTTATCCTGTTGCCCATGTGAAAATGAAAAAATTGAGGCTAAGATAAATTTTTTGTTCTAAAAAAGTATTTTCATTTTTACGGATCAATTTGTGAAGCACCTGGGGGTTCAAAGTGCTCACTATGCATCTAGATAAGCTGCTTGGGGGGTATAGTTTCCAAAATGGGGTCACTTGTTGGGAAGCTCCAATGTTTAGGCACACAGGGGCTCTCCAAATGCGACATGGTGTCCGCTAAAGATTGGAGCCAATTTTTCATTGAAAAAGTCAAATGGCGCTCCTTCCCTTCAGATCCCTGTCGTGCACCCAGACAGTGGTTCCCCCCCACATATGAGGTATCGGCGTACTCAAGACAAATTGTACAATAACGTTTGGGGTCCAGTTTCTCTTTTTACCCTTGGGAAAATAAAAAAAATTGTTGCTAAAACAATCATTTTTGTGCCTAAGAAGTTCATTTTTTCCTTCCATGTTGCTTCTGCTGCTGTGAAGCACCTGAAAGGTTAATAAACTTCTTGAATGTGGTTTTGAGTACCTTGAGTTTTTAGAATGGTGTCACTTTTGGGTATTTTCAGCCATACAGACCCCTCAAAGTGACTTCAAATGTGAGGTGGTCCCTACAAAAAAAAAATGGTTTTGTAAATTTCGTTGTAAAAATGAGAAATCGCTGGTCAAATTTTAACCCTTATAACTTCCTAGCAAAAAAAATGTTGTTTCCAAAATTGTGCTGATGTAAAGTAGACATGTGGGAAATGTTATTTATTAACTATTTTGTGTCACAACTCTCTGGTTTAACGGAATAAAATTTTTAAATTTTGAAAATTGCGAAATTTTCAAAATTTTAGCCAAATTTCCATTTTTTTCACAAATAAACGCAAAAATTATTGACCTAAATTTACCATTAACATGAAGCCCAATATGTCACGAAAAAACAATCTCAGAACCGTTAAGATCCGTTGAAGCGTTCCCGAGTTATTACCTCATAAAGGGACACTGGTCAGAATTGTAAAAAACGGCCAGGTCATTAAGGTCAAAATAGGCTGGGTCATGAAGGGGTTAAAGCGAAAAACCGCGAAAAATCTGCAACGTGTGCACACAGCCTTAATACCATTTTTTTTTCTTTTCTACATTCTTGAGGCTTTTGATGTCTGTCTTGTCGAATTGCCAGTGTGCTTGTTTTACTTGTTTCTTAAAGATCCAAAATTTGCCATCTTAAAGGGCCCCAGAGAAAGACACCCAGCATCAATTACCCTGCCCTCCACCCCTCCTCTCTTGAATACACCCATTCTGTAGCAAAGCACACTACAGTAGGAATTGGGTCCTGCATAAAGTGCCTGGATCTAGTGCTCTTCCCTGCGAGGTCACTTACCCCTGCAGCAAATGGTGAATGTGGAGTTGTGTACCTGAAGGGGTAATGGCATTTCCCTGGTTTTGTACCTGGGATGCACCATTTCATCTACACTGCAGTGCCCCAGTAATCACGAGATTCATTAAAGGAGTTGTCCATTTTAACATGAGAAGTCTGCACTCACTCCATGTGACTGTAGACTTGTGAATCGTTTCGGCGCCCGGAACAGCCGTCACATGACCGCAAGTATGCGATATGCAAACTGGCCAGAACCTGACTAGACTGTTTTCAGCCTCCTGCAATATACTAGTATTGAGCGTGCCAAAAACTCCTGGCCAGGAGTTTGCATATCGTATACTTGCAGTCACATGATGGCTGTTCCTGGCGCTGACACCAGAGAATCGTCACAGCATTAAGTGCATGCACTGGGAGGGTTCATAAGCCTGTTGTCACACAGAATGACTGCAGGCTTGTCATTTTAAATCAGACAACACCTTTAACCCCTTCACAATGTACGACATACTTACATTTGTTCATATGTGAAAACGTCCTCAATTGTAGACATTGTTTTAATAAATATCAACTTTGTCAAAGTTTTTAAGTTTGTCCCTATGTAATTGAGTTTGACACTCAGTTCAGTTACATGATTACCATTTAGGCTGCTTGCTGAGATTGAATAGAGTAAAAAGACATGCAGGCTAATTCAGTTCAGTGACATGATTACCAGTAAGAAGATGGATGTTAATAACTTGCCATGGAGTAACTGCCCTTTAGCTTGATTCTTAGCTAATGCGATGCTTTGCTGAATGCGTGCGACCCCACACGTCACTGAACTAGCCTGTATGTCTTTTTACTCCATTCAATCTCCGCAAGCAGCCTGAATGGTAATCATGTCATTCAACGCCTTTGCTACAATTCATCAGTTACATGGTTTCCAGTACTTACTGTTGTAGCTCCAGGGAGGGATCTCTGTAGATGTTTCTCAGCAGAGGTGCTATAGTATAGAGATGCAATCAGGATGGGGTCTTTGATCACCTTCTCCATACCAGGATGTGTTGAGCAGCTGTCTCTAATTTATAACTAACCAGCTCCCATAATCCCGCTCTCCTCTCCCTGCACTAGGGGCCTATAAATTTAGATTCATTTTTAGGGGTGCACACGTGTGGGGTCGCACGCATTCAGCAAAGCATTGCATTAGCAAAGCATTGCATTAGCTAAGCATCAAGTTATAGGGCAGTTACTCCATAGCAGTTAGTCAGGGCAGGATTCAGGCACCCACACTCTTCTCTCCCTTTTGTCCATGTGCTTTTTTCCTATCCTCCTATGTTCCCTTGCAATCCACATTCACCACGCAATCCCCCCTCCCTCACGACTAATATACATCATCTCTTCTCTCCTTCCCTCTCCCTTGTACAGCTCCCATGCACTTCTCACCTTCCTGAAAAACCTCAGCCAATCTTGCCAAAACACACTGCACAAAAAAAACTTCATACACTTCCTAATACTACTTGCTCTTTATCTTCCTACTCCTACTGATTTTGGGGTGCATCTCCCTCAGCCCCGGTCCCCCAACCGCTACCCTACCTCATATCAAAACCATACTAACCTTATTAATATTACTTGCACTCCCTCACCACTCTATCAATTGTGCCGTTTGGAATCCACGGTCTGCACAACTACTTTCTGAACAACTCTCTAAATCTGTTGGCCCTCACTGAAACCTGCATCCAGGACTCTGACACGGTCTCCCCCGCTGCCATTTCTCATGGTGGCTTACAATTCTCCCATTCCCCGAGACCCAC
Organism: Ranitomeya imitator; assembly: GCF_032444005.1. Lineage (NCBI taxonomy): Eukaryota > Metazoa > Chordata > Amphibia > Anura > Dendrobatidae > Ranitomeya > Ranitomeya imitator. The sequence goes on from NC_091287.1 coordinate 195,479,756, forward strand.
AAATAGACCTGGTGGTGGAGTCGGCATACTCCTGTCCCCACAATGCACCTTCCAGGTCATTCCCCCCAGTTTCGTCACTGTCATTCCCTTCTTTTGTGGTCCACACCATCAGGCTCTTTCGTCCCCTCTCCCTCAGAGTAGCAGTCATATACCGGCCCCCAGGCTCACCCACCCACTTCCTGGACCATTTCTCGGCCTGGCTGCCGCACTTTGTCCTCAGAATTCCCAACCCTTATCCTGGGAGACTTCAACATCCCCATCAACAGCCCCACTTCCACATCTGTGTCCCAGCTTCTATCACTAACCACTTCTCTTGGCCTCTCACAGCTCTCAACCTCTGAGACACACAAGGATGGTAATACCCTTGACTTGGTCTTTGTCCGGCTCAGTTCAATCTCCTGCCTAAATAACTCACCGCTTCCCCCTCTCTGACCACAACATTCTCTCCTTCACGCTCACAAATCCTTGCCCACCCCAGCACACTCCTACCTACCATTCAGTCAGAAATCTACACGCCATTAACCCTCATACACTGACTCCCTACACTCATCATTGTCCCCAATCTCCTCTTTTTTCCTGTCCTGATCTCGCTGTACATCACTTCAATGACACTCTTAAAAGCACCCTGGACCAAGTAGCACCCCTCACCCTCAGAACCTCAAAACAGAGTGAAACAGGCCTGGCTCACATAGCAAATTCAATTTCTCCAGCGATGCTCTAGGAGTGCTGAACACTTATGGAGGAAAACTCGCACACCAGAAGACTTCATCCTCTTCAGATTTGTTACAAACCTATAACTCTGCTCTTCACCTTGCCAAACAGACCTACTTCACCACCCTAATCTCCTCACTGTCTAACAACCCCAAGAAACTTTTTGACACATTTCACTCCCTCCTCAGGCCAAAAGCACAAGCCTCTATCACAGACATTTGTGCTGATAACCTGGCCTCCCACTTTATAGAGAAAATAGACAATATCCGTCAGGAAATCTGCTCCCAGCCACTAAGTGCAGTGACTCCCATCCCTCCCTGCATTTCCCCTGGCTCACTCTCCACATTCGATCCCATCACAGAAGAAGTCTCCAAGCTCCTCTCTTTTTTTCGTCCGACTACATGCACTACTGACCCCATTCCCTCTCATCTCCTCCAGTCTCTCTCTCCAGTTGTCACAACTCGCCTAACTACAATCTTTAAACTCTCCCTCACCTCAAGCATTTTCCCATCCTCCTTCAAACACTCTATCATTACTCCATTACTAAAGAAACCCACCCTCGACCCATCCTGCACAAATAACTACAGACCAGTCTCCAAACTCCCCTTCTCTAAACTCTTGGAGCGCCTGATATACTCCCGCCTTACCCATTGCCTCTCTACTGATTCCCTCCTAGACCCTTCACCGTCCGGTTTCCACCCCCTACATTCGACAGAATCTGCACTCATCAAAGTGACCAATGACCTGACAGCAAAATGCAATGGTGAACACTCTCTGCTCATTCTTCTCGACCTTTCTGCAGCTTTCGACACTATTGACCACCCTCTCCTACTCTCTAGGCTCCAGTCACTAGGCATTAAGGACATTGCTCTCTCCTGGTTCTATTTCTACCTTTCTGACCGCTCCTTCAGTGTTTTGTTTGCTGCCTCCACTTCATCACCTCTTCCTCTTGCTGTTGGGGTACCTCAGGGCTCAGTCCTTGGCCCCCTTCTCTTCTCTCTACACAGCCCCAATTGGACAGACAATCAGCAGATTTGGCTTTCAGTACCATCTTTACGCTGATGACGCACAACTATACACGTCATCCCCTGACCTTACCCCGCCATACTACAAAACGCCAGTGACTATCTGTCCGCAGTCTCCAACATCATGTCCGCACTCTTATCTGAAACTCAACCTCTCCAAAACTGAACTTCTTCTGCTCCTGCCATCTACTAACCTCCCTAAATCTGACATTTCCCTCTCCGTGGGTGGCACCATAATAACACCCTGGCAGCAGGCACGCTGTCTGGGTGTTATATTTGACTCCGATCTCTCCTTCCCTTCCCATATACAATCTCTTGCCGCTTACACCTAAAGAATATCTCTAGAATCCATCCTTTTCTCACCATGGAAACAACAAAAACCCTCACTGTCACCCTGATCCACTCCCACCTGGACTACTGTAATGCTCTATTAATTGGCCTCCCCCTCCCTCGACTTTCCCCTCTCCAGTCTATCCTTAATGCAGCAGCCAGGGTTGTCCATCTAATCGGTATTCAGATGTGTCCGCTCTTCGCCAGTCATTACACTGGCTGCCCATTCATTACAGGATACAATTCCAAGTAATTGTTCTCACCCACAAAGTTCTCCATAGTACAGCACCCCCTTACGTCTCCCTCATTTCTGTCCATTGGCCTAACCAACCACTGCGCTCTGCAAACGACTTTTGACTAACTTCTGCTCTAATCCAAACCTCCCACTCCCGACTCCAAGACTTCTACCGAGCTGCGCCAATCCTCTGGAATGCTCTACCCCAAGATATTAAAACCATCCACAATTTGCATAGTTTTAGGCGCTCGCTCAAAACACATTTGTTCAGAGCGACCTATCACATTCCCTAATCAGTCATTTTATGTTTGTGTGTGTGCAGCCCATTCACTATCTCCATCTATCCCTCACCCCCTGAAGATAGCTGGACCATCATTGTAAATACATCATTGTAAATACACACCTGTCCTTTGTATCTCCCCCACCTCATTGTAGATTGTAAGCTCTCACGAGCAGGGTCGTCTTATTTTGCTTTAATTATTGTGTTGTTAACATTGTTACTTGTGACTGTTATGTTTGAAATTGTTAAACTGTAAAGCGCTGTGGAATATGTTGGCGCTATATAAATAAAGATCATTATTCTTATCCCTGCTCTAGTGCTGTGAAAATGATACAGCTAATGCTACCGGTTGCAGGGCTCCTGATCTCTTTCTGGTGAAACCTCACAATCCAAAGCACAGTGGGCTGATTCATCAAAGCTTTTACATCACAAATGTGGAGGAAGCTTTTAAAAGTTGGACAATTTTGGCACAATGCAGAGCTGTGCAAAAATTGTCGTTTTCAAGCCGCATGAAATTGACTCTGCCGAAATTGCAAAGCTGGGTTAGGGCATGACTAGAATAGCATTTCTGATGCTTTGCACACCAATCCGAAACACAGAATTCATTCATTGGCATATGCTTCTTAATGAATTTGAAACCTCTTCTATTGCTTGGAGGCTGGCATGGGTCGAGTGTTATGCCATTCTTGATGAATCGACCCCAATGACTATTCATATCCAATTTAAAAAAAAAAAGAAAACATAGAAAATAGCACTGTATTTTGTTTATTTTCCCAACTCAAGACATTGAAAACGAGCATAAAATGAGTCAATTCGGTTTCTAAACAAAATAAGATAATGCAGCCATGAAAAGACATATAAGGATTTGTACAAGGAGTATAAGTGCTGATTTATTACCATATTGAGATAAATGTCTTCATACTTCAGTTTCTTTTTATTTATTTTTTTACTTTAATTTCTTATTTAAAACTGAATATAATGTAAAATATATGGTTCACATTTACAGATTATTGAAGAAGCCAAGCGTTCACTTCATGATGCATTGTGTGTCATTCGCAACTTGGTACGTGACAGTCGTATTGTTTATGGTGGTGGAGCTGCAGAGATATCTTGTGCATTAGCAGTTAGCCAGGCAGCAGACAAGGTAAATTTTAACATGTATACAAAAAGTAAAATGATTGTTTATGTTGCATGCTGCAGTAATTTCTTTTTTTAAATGGCTGATCAAACTTATCATACCTTCTACCAATTAGGTGTTTGTTGTTTGGTTTTTTTAGGCTGTACTGTGTTCTACATTTATTAATATATGATCCAGCAATCATAATGTGCCAAGTACACTATCTTATTCCGTCTGTTGCACTACAACATTCATGAGGGAGTGAACAGAAATGCACAAATTCAAAATTATCATAAAAATTGTACGGTATTTTATTACAGTTTTAAAAACTATTGAAATAGTATAACAAAAAACAAAGTAACCTCTGATGTAAGGGACACAATATGCTACCGGCTCCTTAAGTATCAAGGTGTCCCTGGTCCTCATATGTCTGAATCCAATTGGAAACTACCCAGGATAACTAACGCAATGCAGACTGGAATAATGCTGGATATACTTACAATGTGTGGAACTGGTGCCGTTTCCCTCTACCCTGACGCATGTTTCATCCACACTTCTTCAGGGGGTGTGTCGGGGAAGAAGGAGATCCGGTCTTTTAACCTATCCTGCTACCAATAGCCTGCCTACAATAACATCACGTGTATTTTTGAAGTCTCCATGGAGACACTGCGCACCGCGTCATTCCATCTCCCCACCGGAAGTGACTCGTCATCTCCGGCTAGTGAGCCGCAAACACTCAGGCAGCCATAGTAACGGCTGCTATAAGTGTCAGCTGGCTTTGAGTTGACAGAGTTTCGAGTCTGGGGTTGACGGACCTAAACAGCGCACACAACTCCTAGCCCTTCAACAACCTTGGAAAGCTGCTAAGTATAATGTGTAAAGTGTCTAAAGTGCAAAAAATGATTTAAGTGTAGTTATATAATATAACAATAAGGCTTATCATTGTGATACAAATATTTCAAGTGGTGTGGATATTTATTAAGTATACAAAAGCTTATATAATTGTGAAACTAATTAGGTGCATACTTTAAAATTTATCAATATACATATACTCATAAAAGAAATACATTATAATAAATAAACATTTATAAAAATCTCACAAAAAATGAGTATTGTATGCTAATGAATCTACCCAACTAATAACTAATGTAGGCCAGTATTAAATTAGGCTTCATACATATAAAATGCAATATATCATCTGTATCAAAATTGGTAGCAGAATAGGTTAAAAGACCTATTCCCTGGCACGCCCCCTGAAGAAGTGTGGATGAAACGTGCGTCGGGCTAGAGGGGCACAGCACCAGCTCCACACATTGTAAGTATATCCAGCATTATTCCAGTCTGCGTTACGTTGGTTATTCTGGGTAGTTTCCAATCGGATTCGGACATATGAGGACCAGGGACACCTTGATACTTAAACATAAGGCACTAGGAATATAGCCAGCCTATGTTCACTGATAATTAGTCAGGTGTAGATTGCTCATCTGATTTTTTTGGCTTGTCTGAACCCTCTCTGAACCCTGTTCACACAGGTTATATACAGATGATCAGGTTTTTAAATACATCAGATAGGGATTGCATACATTAGTTAGGACTGCTCTGATAAGGGTATACCGTGAAGATTGGTAGAGCAGCTTAGTATACATTTTTTGCAAAAAACGTATCAACCAAATACCCTGTTTTTTACATCTTTTACTAGCACTTGCGGATTACTGCAACATTTTTTCAAACTGAGTGTTTTTGGTTTTACTATTCTCTTTTGTGTCTTCAGGTTTCTTGGTGGTGTGTGAACATGATCATACAGACTTGTTCACTGTGCAAGTAGCCCATGTGTTCCTGTTTCCATATTGTTCTCTTGTGTCTACAAGACTGGGGAGTTCCACCACTCCTCTTGGGCTATCTGCACAAAAGCTGTTCTACCCTGTATGCACACATGGATTTTTCCTCTCTGAACCCTGTTCACACAGGTTATATACAGATGATCAGGTTTTTAAATACATCAGATAGGGATTGCATACATTAGTTAGGACTGCTCTGATAAGGGTATACCGTGAAGATTAGTAGAGCAGCTTAGTATACATTTTTTGCAAAAAACGTATCAACCAAATACCCTGTTTTTTTACATCTTTTACTAGCACTTGCGGATTACTGCAACATTTTTTCAAACTGAGTGTTTTTGGTTTTACTATTCTCTTTTGTGTCTTCAGGTTTCTTGGTGGTGTGTGAACATGATCATACAGACTTGTTCACTGTGCAAGTAGCCCATGTGTTCCTGTTTCTGAACTGTTTTGTGCAGATTGTTTTTGGCATTTACTTTTTTTTATCCACTCTTTAATCAATGTGGATAAAGAAGGCCGTAGCATATTGTGTCCCTTACATCAGAGGTTACTTTTTTTTGTTATTTGTCATACTATTTCAATAGTTTTTAAAAAAATTTATAATACAATTTTTATGATTTTGAATTTGTGCATTTCTGTTAATTCCCTCATGGATGCATACCTCCCAACTTTTGAGGAAGGGAAAGAGGGACAAAGTTAGCGGCGCGCTGCGGTGTATTTTACACCACACCTCTGACCACACCCATTTCACAACTAGTCACGCCCCAACCACACCCATTTTGCACTGCTGATCACAATGTTTCATAAACAAGAATTATAAACAAAAAATATGGCCACACAGTGCTCCATACTGTATAATGGTTCCACACAGTGCTTCATTCTGTATAATGGCCACACATGATGCTCCATACTGTATAATGGCTCCACATAATGCTCTATACTGTATAATGGCCACACATGATGCTCCATACTGTATAATGGCCACACATGATGCTCCATACTGTATAATGGCTCCACATAATGCTCTATACTGTATAATGGCCACACATGATGCTCCATACTGTATAATGCCACACATGATGCTGCATACTGTATAATAGCTCCACATGATGCTCCGTACTGTATAATGGCCACACATGATGCTTCATACTGTATATTGACCACACATGATGCTCCATACTGTATAATGGCTCCACATGATGCTCCATACTGTATAATGGCCACACATGATGCTCCATACTGTATAATGGCCCCACATGATGCTGCGTACAGTATACTGGCCCCACATGATGGTCCATACAGTATAATGAGCTCACATGATGCTTTGTACATTGAGCTCACATGATGCTTTGTACAGTATAATGGCCCCACACGATGCTGGGTACAGTATAATGGCCCCACACGATGCTGGGTACAGTATAATGGCCACACATATTTACCCCACCCCTTCATTGCCTTCTCCATCACTATACACACCTTTCACAGCGCTCCCTCGCAGCAGCCGGCAGCTTCCACTCCCGCGGTGCTGAATGATGTCATCCAGCTGTGCTGCTGACTGCTCTTGTCACTGCAGCTGTGATATGCCACTGATAAAGACCTCTCCGTGTCTCCTGTGCCAGTCAGTGTCAGAGCGAGGAACAATATCTGCTCCGATTCGACACAGCTAGCATCCACTCCTTACACCTCGTATACACACGAATCCGCTCCACACACCTCGTACACACACACACGAATCCGCTCCATACACCTTGCACACGCGGCTCCGTTCCGTACACACACGGCTCCGCTCCGTACACCTCGCGCACACACGGCTCCGCTCCGTACACCTCATACACACGGTTCCTCTCCATACACCTCATACACACACGACTCCGCTCTGTACACCTCGTACACACGGCTCCTCTCCGTACACCTCATATACACATGGCTCCACTCCGTACACCTCGTACACACACGACTCCACTCCGTACACATTGCAAACTCCGCTCCTTATACCTTGTACACACGTGGCTCTGCTCCGTACACCTCGTACACACGACTCTGCTCCATACATCTTTCACACGTTGCTCCGATCCATACACCTCGTACACACACTGCTCTGCTACATCCACACTGTAAACACCACCTGACCTCACACATACGCTTACCCTCGTCCAGCACCACGACAACCAGCAGATTACTGTACACTGAGGTCCTCCCTATGATGTGACCCCTGACTCCTCCCATCCTGTGACCTAATCACAGGTCCTGTGCGCACAGAGCAGCCAATATGTGGTGTGCTGCACTGTGTGTGCAGGGACTCGGGGAGCTGACCGGTTGATATTTAATATCACACCTCCCAACCAGTGCGGAACAACTAGTGTCCCGCCCGTGATTTCGGGGCTGACTGTCAAAATCGGGACAGTCCCACTGGATCCGGGACGGTTGGGAGGTGTGTGGATGTTGTTGTACTATATTTTAGCCAGTTATTTAAATAAAAGTTGAGTTCATATTTTTACTTCCATTTTGCATGTAGTGTCCATCATTGGAGCAGTATGCAATGCAAGCTTTTGCTGATGCCCTGGAAGCTATCCCAATGTCACTTGCAGAGAACAGTGGTATGAATCCTATTCAAACTATGACTGAAGTACGTGCAAAACAATTGAAGGACAATAACCCTGCACTTGGCATTGACTGTCTTCACAAGGGCACAAATGGTGAGATTTCAGTATTAAAGTCCTAATTTTTAAGAATTTATTAAAATGTTTGTGTTTATTCCTAAATATTATTGAAAGGTCTTCACACACAGTGGGGCATGTTGATTAGTGACAACTGCCAAGTAATTTCAGTACATCTACATTAATGGGAGATAAAGTGCTGTACTTGTCTGCATCCACTAAATGGGTTTTTTCTGCCTGTACTTTGCTAGTTCTGACTGCTACCAGATCTATTTTCCTCTGATCCAGTGATGCTGGCCTTTTCAGAGGGAGGAGGACTCAAGATGGGCTTAAGATGCTCATCACACCCCTAAATGAATTCTGTGGGGTGTAATTTCCAACATGGGATCATTTTTGGTGGTAGTGGGGGGTGAGGGCACCTACTTGTTTGGCCTCTGGGGGGTGGGGTGGCTCTCCAAATTCATCATGGAGTCTTCAACCTAGTCCTTAAAATTTGCACTTAATCAAATAGCCCTTTTTTCCTTTTGAGCACTGACATGAGTCCAAACAGTAGATTCTGACCCCTTTTGGGGGCATTGGCATGCTAAGGTGAAATAGTGCAACAAATAGTGGGATCTATTTTCTCATGTTACCTTTGTGAAAATCATACATTTTAGTCTAAAGCACATTTTTTTAGGGAAAAATTATTCTTTTTAATTTGCATTGCTCAATGTTCTAAAATTCTGCAAATCACCCGTTAGTTTAAAATGCTCACTACACCTCTACATAATTCCTCAAGGTTGTGGTTTCAGGGGTTTTCCAAAAGACATTGATCTTCAGTTTGACCCAGAAAACAATAAAGTGATGCTTTTTCCTTTCCGAGCTCTGCTGTGTGCCCAATCATTAGTTTCCGACCACGTGGAGTATCTGCATACTCGGGAGAAATTGCAAATAACATCTATTGTGCTGTGCAATTTATTTTGTTACCCTTGTGAAAATTAGAAATTTGGGTCTGAAGCTACATTTTCATAAAAAATGTTTATACAATATTCTAAAGTTCTGTGAAGCACCAGTGGGATCAAAGCAAGGTGGTAATAGAGGAAATTGTCAACACTTCTATCCAGTGAATAAAAATGCATGTATTCTGAATCCATAAAAACAAGTGAATTAAAAACTGATACGTTTTTGGAGCAAACAGGCGCTCTTAGTCGTAGTATGAAGTAGTGAATCATGGGAAACTAGTTTTACCCCTTAATGACCACCAATACGACTTAAAACTGACCTGCGATATAAGAGAATAGCATCCTCCGACAGATGACAATCCAGAAGCGATCAGCTGTACACTGTAGCTGACAACTTGCTGCATCAGTCATGATCAGTGTGGCATCATCCATGGCCATTTAAGCACTTACATTCTGCTGTAAATAGTGACTACAGTGTCTAGATAGTTGTGTGGGGGCTCCCTCTTTAACCTCTTTGGCACCCTAAGATCTTGATTGTGCTGTCCTAATGTTTGCAATGGCAATTCATGTCTGAATAACGGCCTTAGTCTTCCAGCTATACTGACCTGTTCAGACGTTAGAAACATTTAGGTGTTAAAAATAAATGCTTTCATTCCTGTCATGTCACTTTGCAATAATTCCTGAAAAGCACCTGAAGGGTTAATAAACTTCCTGAAAGCAATTTTGAATATCTTGACGGGTGCAGTTTTTAATGGGAAGGTACCCTATTTGTAATAAATCAATGTAATGTAGCATAAGATGCTGTTATAACCAAGTTTTGAATGCATGTGAAACTTATTTTGTGTGTTATGAGTTTAAAGAAGGCACTGGGGGCTGACATCTGGTTTTCACAGTAGCAGCACAACACCATCAGTGTCATAATACGGCACCGCATGGTCATAGGAGATGGGGTCAGCGGCTGTCTTATCTCTAACATTGCAGCCGCATTAGCAGTGAACTGGGTACACTTCTGATTGCTGCACAATTCACTGCTGTAGGTGTGGCTGGCCGCCATTTTATTATAGCCCAGTACTATCCCCTGAGCTCCACTTTACTCTCTATCACAGGACCTGTATGTGAGAAGCTGTACTCTTCACTTCTGACATAACAGGGGTTCTGTGTTGTGAGGACAGGCTGTAGATGTGGAGATGGTGGACAGCAGAGTAGAGAAGCGCTCACTGGAGCCTTAGGATAGAGAGTGGTGAGTGCGGGTGATTTACCTCCGTCCTCCTCTGTCCTGTTACTCCAGGCACAGCACTGTGCGTCCTGAGCAGACATCCTCTGCTCCTCACAGGCTGCCCTGCTCTACTGTGTCCCACATGCACACAGTCCCAGTGATCTCCGATCTCTGGTAAGCTGCATTCACAGCCTGCAGAGAGAGGGAGTTGACACCTGGAATGTAAGAGAAAGAACAGGACAGTGATTAAAAGGTGGGGGGATGACAAGAATGTTCACAAAACGGGAGAGAATAGCATGCACACAACAGGGATCATGTATCCTTCCACCATATATTTCCTCTGTGATCTCCCATAGTTCAGCACATTTATGTCCTGAAATACTCTGTGCTGCTGTCACCCTGCTCCTTCCCCCAAAATGTCTCCCTCTGTGACTCCAACACATACCCCACCACATAGACCTGCACACTGTTCTCCTGAAATACTCTGTGCTGCGGTCACCTTGCTCCTTCCCCCATATATCTCCCTCTGTGACCCCCCCATAGACCAGCATACTGCTCTCCTGAAATACTGTTCTGTGGTCACCCTGCTCTTTCCCCCATAAATCTCCCTCCATGACCCTGGAGGTGACTGTCTCTCCCCATGTGTGCTTTCTCCCCATGTGTGCTCTCCCATCACCCTGTGCCTGGTCTCCCTCCCCATGTGTGCTCTATCCCTGTGTGCTTTATCCTGCCCTGTGCTTGGTCTCTCTCCCCATGTGTGCTCTCTATCCCGCCCTGTGCCTGGTCTCTCTCCCCATGTGTGCTCTCTATCCCGCCTTGTCTCTCTCCCCATGTGTGCTCTCTATCCCGCCTTGTGCTTGGTCTCTCTCCCCATGTGTGCTCTCTATCCCGCCCTGTGCCTGGTCTCTCTCCCCATGTGTGCTCTCTATCCCGCCTTGTGCCTTGTCTCTCTCCCCATGTGTGCTCTCTATCCCGCCTTGTGCCTCGTCTCTCTCCCCATGTGTGCTCTCTATCCCCCCCCCGTGCCATGTCTCTCTCGCTCCTATGCACTCCTCTCCCCCTGCATGCCTCTCCCCCTATGGGTCGCTCTCTCTCCTCTCCCCCCTGCATGTCTCCCCATGGGTCGCTCTCCCTCCTATGCACTCCTATCCCCCTGCATGTCTTTCCCCATTACACACACAGCTGAAGGGGTTATGCTGTCAAATGTCAGCGTCACCCCACAGCTGTGACGGTCACCTGCTGTAACGCTACTGTCGGTCACAGCGCTGCGGGATCATGCTGGCAGATGTCATCGTTATTCCGCAGCTGACTGTGACCTGCGGTAAAAAAAGCAGGCGCGGACCGATGTGACTACTACTCCCGTGGGGTTATGTCTGATGGGAGAGTAGTATCTGCCGGTACCTGTGCTCGCAGTTTTAAAAAAAAAGTTACATTACATACACATTAACATAAAAATAAAAAAAAACATATTCATGGCGGCCTAGTGATCCATTGCAGGGGGCGATCACCTCCTGTCAGTGTATGACCGGCTATCTTTGAGAGCAGTCATATCACTGATGTGACTGCTCTCAAAGTGATCAGGATCATCGTGGGACATTATGGATTATCTTCTCTGCGGACGGGTGAAGAATATCTGTGGTTTATTTTATTTTTGTTGCAGGAGATGAGGGAGTCGGGGATTGAGTTCGGTAAGTATGGTTTAATTAAGATTAAGAAAGTACTTTATTCTGCCTGTCTTTATTTACAATACAACTATAGGATTAGTAATGGATAGGTGTCTTATAGACGCCTCTCCATTACTAAACCGTGGGCTTGATGTCACCGGACAATACAAAGGTGACATCAACCCCACAAATATGAACCCCACCTTCCACCTCTACAGGGCAAGTGGAAAGAGCCGGGCAAAGCGCCAGAAAAGGCGCATCTAATAGATGCACCATTTCTGGGGCGGCTGAGAGGTGATATTTTTAGCTGGGGGGGCATATCCATGGCCCCTTCCTAGGCTATTAATTTCATCCCTGTTATGATCTGGTGGCCTTGGAGCAGCATGAGACGTACTCTGGAGAAGGTGGTACCTGTACTGACCGCAAACCCTGAACTTAGCAGCGCAACTAGAAGTAGCCGTGGGGGGTACCTAACACTCCCTAGACCCCTCGACACAGCCTAAGAACTAACTACCCCTAAAGACAGAAACAGGAAACCTATCTTGCCTCAGAGAAAATCCCCAAAGGATAGACAGCCCCCCACAAATATTAACTGTGAGAGGAGAGGGAAATAACATACGCAGATATGAAATCAGGATTTAGCATAGGAGGCCATAAGAATAGAACAGAGTACTATGCGGTCAGTATTAACCCCTCTGTGACCTTAGACGTACTATCCCGTCGAGGTGCCCTGGGCTTATCTGACCCTGGACGGGATAGTACGTCATAGCCGATCGGCCGCGCTCACGGGGGGAGCGCGGCCGATCGCGGCCGGGTGTCAGCTGCTTATCGCAGCTGACATCCGGCACTATGTGCCAGGAGCGGTCACGGACCGCCCCCGGCACATTAACCCCTGGCACACCGCGATCAAAGATGATCGCGATGTGCCGGCGGTGCAGGGAAGCACCGCGCAGGGAGGGGGCTCCCTGCGGGCTTCCCTGAGCCCCCCGCAGCAACGCGATGTGATCGCGTTGCTGCGAGGGTCTCCTCACCTCCCTCCCTGCTCGAGCCCCGGATCCAAGATGGCCGCGGATCCGGGTCCTGCAGGGAGGGAGGTGGCTTCACAGAGCCTGCTCAGAGCAGGCACTGTGAAGGCTGCAGCGCTGCATGTCAGATCAGTGATCTGACAGTGCTGTGCAAACTGTCAGATCACTGATCTGTGATGTCCCCCCCTGGGACAAAGTAAAAAAGTAAAAAAAAAATTTTCCAAATGTGTAAAAAAAATAAAAAAAAATATTCCAAAATAATGAAAAAAAAAAAAAATATTATTCCCATAAATACATTTCTTCATCTAAATAAAAAAAAAAACCAATAAAAGTACACATATTTAGTATCGCCGCGTCCGTAACGACCCGACCTATAAAACTGTCCCACTAGTTAACCCCTTCAGTAAACACCGTAAGAAAAAAAAAAAAAAAAAACGAGGCAAAAAACAACGCTTTATTATCATACCGCCGAACAAAAAGTGGAATAACACGCGATCAAAAGGACAGATATAAATAACCATGGTACCGCTGAAAGCGTCATATTGTCCCGCAAAAAAAGAGCCGCCATACAGCATCATCAGCAAAAAAATAAAAAAGTTATAGTCCTGAGAATAAAGCGATGCAAAAATAATTATTTTTTCTGTAAAATAGTTTTTATCGTATAAAAGCACCAAACCATAAAAAAATGATATAAATGAGGTATCGCTGTAATCGTACTGACCCGAAGAATAAAACTGATTTATCAATTTTACCAAACGCGGAACGGTATAAACGCCTCCCCCAATAGAAATTCATGAATAGCTGGCTTTTGGTCATTCTTCCTCACAAAAATCGGAATAAAAAGCGATAAAAAAAATGTCACGTGCCCAAAAATGTTTTCAATAAAAACGTCAACTTGTCCCGCAAAAAACAAGACCTCACATGACTCTGTGGACCAAAATATGGAAAAATTATAGCTCTCAAAATGTGGTATTGCAAAAAATATTTTTTGCAATAAAAAGGGTCTTTCAGTGTGTGACGGCTGCCAATCATAAAAATCCACTAAAAAACTCGCTATAAAAGTAAATCAAACCCCCCTTCATCACCCCCTTAGTTAGGGAAAAATAAAAAAAAATGTATTTATTTCCATTTTCCCATTAGGGCTAGGGTTAGGGCTAGGATTAGGGTTAGGGCTAGGGTTAGGGCTAGGGCTAGGGCTAGGGTTAGGGTTAGGGCTAGGGTTAGGGCTAGGGTTAGGGCTAGGGTTAGGGTTGGGGCTACAGTTAGGGTTGGGGCTAAAGTTAGGGTTGGGGCTAAAGTTAGGGTTAGGGTTTAGATTACATTTACAGTTGGGAATAGGGTTGGGATTAGGGTTAGGGGTGTGTCAGGGTTAGAGGTGTGGTTAGGGTTACCGTTGGAATTAGGGTTAGGGGTGTGTTTAGATTAGGGTTTCAGTTATAATTGGGGGGTTTCCACTGTTTCGGCACATCAGGGGCTCTCCAAACACGACATGGCGTCCGATCTCAATTCCAGCCAATTCTGCGTTGAAAAAGTAAAACAGTGCTCCTTCCCTTCCGAGCTCTCCTGTGTGCCCAAACAGGGGTTTACCCCAACATATGGGGTATCAGCGTACTCAGGACAAATTGGACAACAACTTTTGTGGACCAATTTCTCCTGTTACCCTTGGGAAAATACAAAACTGGGGGCTAAAAAATAATTTTTGTGGGAAAACAAAAAGATTTTTTATTTTCACGGCTCTGCGTTATAAACTGTAGTGAAACACTTGGGGTTCAAAGTTCTCACAACACATCTAGATAAGTTCATTGAGGGGTCTAGTTTCCAATATGGGGTCACTTGTGGGGGGTTTCTACTGTTTAGGTACATTAGGGGCTCTGCAAACGCAATGTGACGCCTGCAGACCAATCCATCTAAGTCTGCATTCCAAATGATGCTCCTTCCCTTCCGAGCCCTCCCATGCGCCCAAACGGTGGTTCCCCCCCACATATCGGGTATCAGCGTACTCTGGACAAATTGGACAACAACATTTAGGGTCCAATTTCTCCTGCTAACGTTGGAAAAATACAAAACTGGGGGCTAAAATATAATTTTTGTGGAAAAAAAAATATTTTTTATTTGCATGGCTCTGCGTTATAAACTGTAGTGAAATACTTGGGGGTTCAAAGCTCTCACAACACATCAAGATGAGTTCCTTAGGGGGTCTACTTTCCAAAATGGTGTCACTTGTGGGGGGTTTCTACTGTTTAGGTACATTAGGGGCTCTGCAAACGCAATGTGACGCCTGCAGACCATTCCATCTAAGTCTGCATTCCAAATGGCGCTCCTTCCCTTCCGAACCCTCCCATGCGCCCAAACGGTGGTTCCCCCCCACATATGGGGTATCAGCGTACTCAGGACAAATTGGACAACAACTTTTGGGGTCCAATTTCTCCTGTTACCCTAGGGAAAATACAAAACTGGGGGCTAAAAAATAATTTTTGTGGGAAAAAAATTTTGTTTTATTTTTATGGCTCTGCATTATAAACTTCTGTGAAGCCCTTGGTGGGTCAAAGTGCTCACCACACATCCAGATAAGTTCCTTAGGGGGTCTACTTTCCAAAATGGTGTCACTTGTGGGGGGTTTCAATGTTTAGGCACATCAGTGGCTCTCCAAACGCAACATGGCGTCCCATCTCAAATCCTGTCAATTTTGCATTGAAAAGTCAAACGGCGCTCCTTCCCTTCCGAGCTCTCCCATGCGCCCAAACAGTGGTTTACTGCTACATATGGGGTATCAGCGTACTCGGGACAAATTGGACAACAACTTTTGAGGTCCAATTTCTTCTCTTACCCTTGGAAAAATAAAAAATTGGGGGCAAAAATATAATTTTTGTGAAAAAATATGATTTTTTATTTTTACGGTTCTGCATTATAAACTTCTGTGAAGCACTTGGTGGGTCAAAGTGCTCACCACACATCCAGATAAGTTCCTTAGGGGGTCTACTTTCCAAAATGGTGTCACTTGTGGGGGGTTTCAATGTTTAGGCACATCAGTGGCTCTCCAAACGCAACATGGCGTCCTATCTCAATTCCTGTCAATTTTGCATTGAAAAGTCAAATAGCGCTCCTTCCCTTCCGAGCTCTCCCATGCGCCCAAACAGTGGTTTACTGCCACATATGGGGTATCAGCGTACTCAGGACAAATTGGACAACAACTTTTTGGGTCCAATTTCTCCTGTTACCCTTGGTAAAATAAAACAAATTGGAGCTGAAGTAAATTTTTTGTGTAAAAAAGTTAAATGTTCATTTTTATTTAAACATTCCAAAAATTCCTATTAAACACCTGAAGGGTTAATAAACTTCTTGAATGTGGTTTTGAGCACCTTGAGGGGTGCAGTTTTTAGAATGGTGTCACACTTGGGCATTTTCTATCATATAGACCCCTCAAAATGACTTCAAATGAGACGTGGTCCCTAAAAAAAAATGGTGTTGTAAAAATGAGAAATTGCTGGTCAACTTTTAACCCTTATAACTCCCTAACAAAAAAAAAAATTGGTTCCAAAATTATGCTGATGTAAAGGGGACATGTGGGAAATGTTACTTATTAAGTATTTTGTGTGACATATCTCTGTGATTTAATTGCATAAAAATTCAAAGTTTGAAAATTGCGAAATTTTCAAAATTTTCGCCAAATTTCCGTTTTTTTCACAAATAAACGCAGGTACTATCAAAGAAATTTTACCACTATCATGAAGTACAATATGTCACGAGAAAACAATGTCAGAATCACCAGGATCCGTTGAAGCGTTTCGGAGTTATAACCTCATAAAGGGACAGTGGTCAGAATTGTAAAAATTGGCCTGGTCATTAACGTGCAAACCACCCTTGGGGCTAAAGGGGTTAAAACACTAGAAAATATCCACCACAGAAAATACAAATCACCACATCTGACTAAAGACATGGAGGGTATATCTGCATCTACAGAGACCCAGCTTGGCTGCAAAAAATCCTTCACAGACAAAGCTGAACAAGACAAAACATGAAAATGCGCAGAACTATAAGGTCCACAGCAGGTGGACAGCAAACAGCAAAAACAAAGCCAGGACTTATCTTTGAAGAAAAGCACAGCAAACAGGAGAGACCAGAAGGGATGTGAATCCTCCAAAAACAATGGACAACTGGCACTGACTAAAGGATCAAGCAAGGCTATATAGCCCAGCCCAAATTGCAAAAAATAGATACACCTGATAAATGCTGCGATCCAACTACCGCAGCACTACCCCTCATAACCACCGGAGGGAGCCCAAGAGCAGAATTCACAACACATCCCACAGCTGTCTGCATAGCCTTTGCTGGTGGTTATAGGGGGACCCCACATCATTTATTTTTTTTTTTGTTTGGGTCCCCCATTTTAATAGCCAGTAAAGGCCAAGTATACAATTGTGCACGTCAATGTGTGAGCACACTCTCCCCATACACCAGCACACTGCTCTTCTGAAATGCTCTGTGCTCCTGTCACCCTGCTCCCTGTTCCATATATCTCTCCCTGTGACCCCCCCCCCCCCCCCTAGACCAGCACACTGTCGTATGGATCACACATAATGCCGCCATATCTATCACATAATACTCCCACAAATTTAGATTGTGAGCCTCATCGGGGACAGTGATAATGTGTGCAAACTATAAAGCCCTGTGGAATGTTAGCGCTATATAAAAATAAATATTATTATTCTAAAGACCACACATTATACCGCCATATATATTTATTACAGAATACTGCTATATATATCACACACGATCTATATCATATCACACATGATCGCTATATATTTTTTTACATAGCACTGCCATATAGACCACACTTGATGCCGACAAGTATTGTGTGATCTGTATTATGGCACTATGTGTGATCTATATGATGGTATTATGGGATCTGTATGGTGGTATTATGTTTGATCAGTATGGTGGAATAATGTAAAAAATATATGACTGTATTATGTGAGAACTACATTGTGGGATTCTGTGTGATCTATGTGGCAGTATTATGTGAGAATTATATGGTGGTTTTATGTGTGATCTACATGGTGGTATTGTGTGTGTGATTTCTATATGATGGTATTATGGGAGAACTATATGGCGGCATTATGTATGATCTATATGGAGGTATTATGTGGGAACTATATGATGTTTATATCCTAGGAAGGGTTAAATACCCATGGATCTTCCCAGGCTACGAATATCAGCCCCAGCTGTATATTTAGCCTTTACTGGATATTAAAATAGGACCCCACCCCCACCCAAAAAAAAAAGACGTGGAGTTCCCCTATAATTAATAACCAGAAAAGGCTATGCAATCAGCTGCAGGCTTATATTAATAGCCTAAGAAGGGGCCATGGATATTGCACCCTTCCAATCCCCCAGCTACAAACACCAGCTATCAGCCGCCACAGAAATAGCGCATCTCTAAGATGTGCCAATTTCGGCACTTAGCCGCTCTTCACACTGCCCTGTAGTGGTGTCATATGTTTGTATTGTAAGGTGACATCAAACCGGCTTAGTAATGGAGAGGCGTCCATAAGACACCTATCCATTACTAATCCTATAGTTGTTAAGGGGTTAAACACACAGCCAGAATAAAGTATTTTAATTAATTAAAACACTACAGTATCCCATCTTTATTATTCAGCTAATCCATGTGACGCCCTTGATCTCCTGTAAAAAAAATAAATAAAATTTAAAAAAAATGTAAAATAAAAGAAACCAACCGTATACTCCCTGTTCCTGCACACAGACACAGATACACACATACACATTCACCTCTGTCTCCGCCCACACACAGCCTCCGCCCACACTCTTCCTCCGCCCTATCTACAGCGTTTCTCAAACAACTCCGCAGCAAAACCGCTTTTTTAAACCTGCGGCGGATTTGCCTGACTCAATGGCTGCAGATCCCCAAAAAGAATTGACATGCTGCAGAAAATAAAATGCTGCAAATCCGTTTACTAACATTGGTTGTGCACTACACTGCGGATTTGATGCAATGCCGCGCATCCAAAAACGTTTCGGAAACTCATCAAAATCCGCAATGTATGCACATAGCCCAAGTGTCTCTCGCCTGCTATTCCATGTGTATCTCACTCATCATACTCCATGTCTCTCTCACTCATACTACATGTGTCTCTCCCATCAGTCTCTCTCAGCCAGATTACTTGATTCTCTCCCCCCACCCCCCCCCCCTCTCCACAATGTCTGGCCATTCACTGAAGACCTGGAGCTCCTTTTTTTTTCTTACTGATGGAGAGTCACAGACAGCTCCTACTGGATAATGCTGCTCCATACACAGCAGATGTCTAAGCTCTTCATACATGCTGCCACTGGAGTCCACTGTCTTCAGCTCCTCTGTAAACAAGCTGTGCTTCTGATGCAGTAACTGCTGGTGATAGCAGGTCACAGGGCAGTCACATACAAAATGGCACTGCTCTGTGATGCTACTCTTCATCCTGCCCCGGGGATACTAGACCACCGAAAAGGGGAGGAAAATGGTGATGTCAGCAGTTACTGCACCAATTTTCCAGCTAACAGTAAAGCTGGTAAGTCTCACTATAGCTGCTTGAGGTATAAAACAGAAAATGCTTCCCCTAGTGGTAAATATATATATTTGTAAGAAAATATAATATTTTTCATACAGAAATGTTTGTAAATGGTGCAAACATTGCATTAATACATTTTAATTGCTATTTAAAGGGAAGGTGCTATCCCCCCAAAAAAAATTTTCCAGCAATTGAAAAAATGTAAAGAATTAATGTTCACATTTTCTTAAAAAAAACATTATCATTTGTTTATAATTTAGTAAAATATGAAAAATTTAAAAAGGTTTGGCATTTCCACTTTTAAACACTAGGGGGAGCAGCTGCTGAAATTTGACAAAAACCTAGTGTACAACTAGCTCACATTACAGCACTGCAGTAAATATGGGTGGAGTCTGCTGACGTGTGATGTCATCTCTCCTCCCCTTCTGGGTGTTTGCTAAGGGATAAGAGGATGATAATCAGGAACCCAGAGAGCAGCCATTTTGTTGCTGATTGCAAAGTTATACTGACAAGTAGACAGTCACCGAGGATGGCAGGCAACAAGGATTCTGGGAGATATATGGTGGAGGGAGCAGGGTGACAGCAGCGCAGAGTATTTCAGGAGAGCAGTGTGCTGGTCTATGGGGGGGCACCCTGTTCAGTGCACGGAGCAGCCAGGGATTGTACATAGAGCGCTGTCTTTTCTACACATGGATGGACGGTCTCCTCAGAAATCCAGGAAACACTTCTGCAGATTGATGGCCTGTTCTGATCCAGACATTGCATGCAAAGACCCCATTCCCCTCTTCAGATCCGGTCTTCTCCATCCTGTCCTGGCAATGTGTGAAAGCGAGGCGACAGGCGAAGTCCGGGGTGACGCTGAGGGGAAATGTAGCCATATAGTAATGATAAAAATGAGACCCCTCTTCAGCTGCCTCACCAGCCCTCCCATGACTGCTCCTAACTGGAGGTCATGCTGCCCCCTCTATTACCCCAGACCCATGTGCAGGTGCTCAGCCAGAGCCACCCTAGAATGGGTCACCTTTTTGAAGATAATACTGCCATAGTGTTCTCACATAATGCCGCCATAAAGATCACACAGTGCCACCATATAGATCACACATAATGCCACCTCCTACATCTCACATAATACCGCCACATAGAACACACACAATACCACCATATAATTTTCACATAATACCGCCACATATCACAAATAATCCCACAATCTAGTTCTCATATACCGTCGTATAGCTTTTGCATCATTCCACAATACTGTTAAAAATAATACCGCCATATAGATCACATATAATACAGCCGTAGATCACACATAATGCCATAATACAGCATGACCGCAGCTGTTCCTGTTATTGCACGCACTGAGCTGTGTGTGCAATGGGGAAAGACATGCAGGGGGGAGAGGACTGCATAGGAGAGGATTAGATACACAGCTCAGCAGACAGTATCACACAGGATAGGATTAGATACACGGCTCAGCAGACAGTATCACACAGGATAGGATTAGATACACAGCTCAGCAGACAGGATAGGATTAGATACACGGCTCATCAGACAGTATCACACAGGAGATAATTAGATATACGGCCGGCAGTCAGTATCACACAGCAGAGGATTACATACTCTGTTCAGCAGTCAGTATTACACAGTATAGTAATAGATAAACCACAGTCTGTTGTCCTTGATTAGTGGCTGCAGTGAGAGGCAGAGTCGGAGCAGCACAGAGAGACTCTTCCCCCCTCCCCGTGTTACCTCTGCAGCTCATGATAAGAGGACATCAGACAGGCAGCAGAGGACAGGGAACAGCCGCTGACAGTGTGAGGGGGAGACAGATGTAGCTGCCCCTCCAACAGCACGGCTCTCAGTCACAGTGGAGCTCACAGGTACACTCCACTGTGGGCTGAAGAAAGATGGCGCCGACCTCCTGCCTCTGCTGTGATGTGGAGATAGCCCAGGGGGCGTGGCCAGATCACAGCAGGGAGCAGCCCAATTATAGCTATGGGGTCGGACGCCGACCGCTGAGTCCTATGCCCAGGGCTGCCGTATTTGCAGAGTGTAAGTGTTGTGCAGCTACCCTTACACTCCTGCAAAGCAAAATGTCGGCGCCCAGTGGCTGCAAAAATAATTAATAATAAAAAAGATATTAAAGATAAAAAAATTAATTTTGTATTAAAAATACGGTAATTGTTTATATAAACAATAATTTTTAATTCAAAAACAAAATTGCGGCACCTTCCCTTTAAGCTTAATTTCACAAAAAAACAAACTACAAGAAAACTGGTGGCACCTTCCTTTTTAAAATGGTATCACTTTTGGGGGATTCCACCATATAGGACCCCCAAAGTCACTTCAAAACTGAATTGGTACCTAAAAAGGGAAGTTTTGTAAATTTCCTTGTAAAAAAAAAAAAAATTGCTGCTACGATTTTATACCGTTTAAAATGTTAAACACTAGTGTTTTGCTGAGCTGCAGAGGGCTGCGGACTTCCTCTGTGAAGCCACACCCACGGCTGCACCTCCGCTGCTCACCTCCGCTGCTCACCTCCGCCAACATCCGCCTTAGGTACGCAGGTCGTGCGGATGCCTCCACATGCATTGTTTTGGCGATGCTGCGACCCGCGTTGAACGCAGCTGGTTGGAATTTCTTTTTTTCTCTGCATCGTCAAAACGACGCATGCAGAGGCATCCGCATACATCCGCATGACCTGCGTACCTAATGTTAAAGATAGGTACACAGGCTGCATGCGGACGTAGGCGGAGCTGAGCAGCGGAGGTGTGGGCGTGGCTTCACGTAGGAAGTCCGTAGCTCAACAAAACGCTAGTGTACATCAGCACCATATGTAAGGCTAGTTTCAAAGCAGACATGAGGGAAATGTAATTTAATGTTTTTCTGTGGTACGACTATCTTGATTAAAGAGAACGCGCCCTGGGGCTCCCGCTGGCTTCTCCGGGATCATTTGCGTTGCCGCTCTGGGTGCCCCCCCTTTGTTAGGGGGGAGGCGACGAGGCGCCGACTCCCTTTCCATCGGCCAAGGGCAACGGAAGCCATAGCACATCCCTTTGGAATGGCGCTCGCCCATCACTTAGGACTGACTGACCAGTGTTCAACTTGTGTTCACATGGAACCCTTCTCCACTTTGGACTTCAAAGTTCTCAGGCCACCGTCCTGCTGTCTAGGTCAACCAACATCATGTCTGGGGTTTGGTTCATACCCCAGTGCCAGTTCTGCTTACCAAAAGGGCCCGCTGGTCAGGCGCATTCCACGCCATGCTTTTTACTCATTTAAAGTGAGTAAAGGTTGAGATGGTTTCGCCCTCAAGACCTCTAATCATTTTCTTTTCCTGATAAAATTGGGTCTCGGTAGTGCGCCAGCTATCCTGAGGGAAACTGATACTAGATGGTTTGATTAGTCTTTTGCCCCTATACCCAGGTCGACGACCGATTTGCACGTACCGTTCCGAGCCTCTACCAGAGTTTCCTCTGGCTTCGTCTTGCCTGTGCATCATTAGTCGACGATGGGATAGTAGACCCATCATCCAGCTACTGTGTATTAGAAAAAATGTTTTACAAATACATATACAGTACATACTTGCCAAACATCGGAGGCCCCTGTAGAATTAGGCGTATAATAAATATGGGAAACTGTTGTTTTATTTCATTAAAATACTTTACGCTGGCTGTGTCTTTATTTAGCATGTAACAATATAGGATCAGTAATGGATAGGTGTCTTATAGACGCCTCTCCGTTACTAAGCTGTGGGCTCGATATCACCTTACAATACAAAGGTGACATCAACCCCACAACTATAAGGCTATGTGCACATGTTCAGGAATCTCTGCAGAATTTTCCTGAACAAAGCGGAACTTTTTCTGCAAGAAATCCGTTGGCAATTTTTTTTTGCTTTTTTTTTCCGGAGCTTCCCTAATCCAATAATATAGCGGCAAAAATGCGGAAAAAAACGCAAAATGAACACGGTGTTTTTTACCGTGATGCATTTTTTCGCGTAAAAAAATGCATCATATGCACAAAAATTGTGGGAATGCATTAAAAATGATGGGATGCTTATGTAAGCTTTTTTTAGCGCTTTTTCCGTGGAAAACGGCTGAAAAAAGGCAAAAAATCCTGAACGTGTGCAGATGGCCATATAGCACTTGCCACCGCTACAGGGCTAATGGGAAGAGAGAGGCTAAGTGCTGGAATTGGTGCATCTTAAAGATGTGTCATTTCTGGGGCGGCTGAGAGCTGGTGTTTGCAGCCGGGTGGGGAGGGGGCAATATCTATGGCCCCTTCCTAGGCTATTAATGAACCCCAGAAGAGGGGCATCAAATACACAAGCTTTGCCATATAGATTCATAGATAAACCAAAGGATAATGGACACCTGAGCTAAAAAAGAAATGTTCTTAATTTTATTGCAAGATAATTAAAACAAAAATGGATAAGTACAATAAAGATAATTTAAAAATAGGAAAACGACACCAAAGTGCCACGTCCAGGCAGGAGGCGATGGAAAATATAATCAGTGAGACAATCAGTGAAACTGAGCAATATCAATCCAAATTGATATGTATAACAATAGACTATGTACAGATGATGTAATCAAATATGCACTGCTCCAAAAAATAAAGGGAACACTTAAACAACAGAATCTAACTCCAAGTAAATCAAACTTCTGTGAAATCAAACTTCTGTGAAATCATACTTCTGTGAAATAAAACTGTCCACTTAGGAAGCAACACTGTTTGGCAATCAATTTCACATGCTGTTGTGCAAATGGAATAAACAGATAGAAATTATTGGCAATTATCAAGACACCCCCTATAAAGGAGCCGTTCTGCAGGTGGGACCACAGACCACATCTCGGTACCAATGCTTTCTGGCTGATGTTTTGGTCACTTTTGAATGTTAGTTGTGCTTTCATACTCGTGGTAGCATGAGACGGCATCTATACAACCCACACAAGTGGCTCAAGTAGTGCAGCTTTTTCAGGATGGCACATCAATGCGAGCTGTGGCAAGAAGGTTTGCGGTGTCAGTCAGCGTAGTGTCCAGAGGCTGGAGGCGCTACCAGGAAACGGGCCAGTACACCAGGAGACGTGCAGGGGGCCATAGGAGGGTAACAACCCAGCAGCAGGATCGCTACCTAAGCCTTTGTGCTAGGAGGCACAGGTTGACCACTGCCAGAGCCCTGCAAAATGACCTCCAGTGGGCTACAAATGTGCATGTCTGCACAAACTGTTAGAAACCGACTCCATGAGGATGTTCTGAGTGCCTGACAGATGGGGGTTGTGCTCACAGCCCAACACCATGCAAGACGCTTGGCATTTTCCACAGAACACCAGGTTTGGCAAACTTGCCACTGGCGCCCTGTGCTCTTCACAGATAAAACCAGGCTCACACTGAGCACATGTGACAGTCTGGAGATGCCGTGGAGAACGATCTGCTGCCTGCAACATCCTTCAGCATGAACGGTTTGGCAGTGGGTCAGTAATGGTGTGGGGTGGCATTTCTTTGGAGGGCCGCACAGCCCTCCAAGTGCTCGTCAGAGGTAGCCTAACTGCCATTAGGTACTGAGATGAGATCCTCAGACCCCTTGTGAGTCCATATGCTTGTGTGGTTGGCCCTGGGTCCCTCCTAATGCAGGACAATGCCATACCTCATGTGGCTGGAGTGTCAGCAGTTCCTGCAAGATGAAGGCATTGAAGCTATGGACTGGCCCGCCCGATCCCCAGACCTGAATCCGATTGAACACATCTGGGACATCATGTCTCCCACCATCCACCAATGTCATGTTGCACCACAGACTGTCCAGGAGTTGGCAGATGCTTTAGTCCAGGTCTGGGAGGAGATCCCTCAGGAGACAATGCGCCGCCTCATCCAGAGCATGCTCAGGCATTGTATGGAGGTCATACAGGCACGTGGAGGCCACACATACACTACTGAGCATCATTTCCTCATTTTGAGGCATTTCCACTGAAGTTGGACCAGCCTGTAATTTGATTTTCCACTTTGATTTTGAGTATCGTTCCAAATCCAGGCCTCTATGGGTTAATAAATTTGATTTCCATTGATGATTTTTGTGTGATTTTGTTGTCAACACATTCAACTTTGTACAGAACTAAGTATTCAATGAGAATATTTCATTAATTCAGATCTAGGATGTGTTACTTGAGTGTTCCCTTTATTTTTTTGAGCAGTGTATGTGAGGTAGTACCCCTCGGGCGCCCCGAAGAAGCAGTGTGCGAAACGTGCATTGGGGTCTCCCTCCTTCCATGTCCATTTTATCTATCTGTAGATATATAGTAATATAAAAAAGGAACAGCACAATTTTTACTTATCTGCGGGTGCAAGGCCCACAGGGAATCCGTCCAGCATATCCCAACTTCACATATATTTTTCAAAAAAGAGGCAGCACTCCATTTCAGTGCAGGATTTTAATCAACCCACTTGTCTGGGCGACGTTTCGGCTCTGAATGAGCCTTTCTCAAGCAGTGGGTATCTCAATAAGGTACATATTTATAATGGTCTCAGCAATCCTTAATTGCAACTAATCAAAGTACATTTCATAAAGTGCATCATATAAATGTGCTATATTCATTATTACCAGTTCACTAAGGTAATATAAGGTGCTTCAGTGTAAAGTGCTCTGTGCTCACATAGGAAAGTATTTTATGTAAATAACTGTGTTCTAGATCGCTCATTTAAATATCAAGCTTTTCATTCTAATTATTGTTGTATTATATTTACACTCACCGCAGGAGAGCTCAAATACCTCATGGAGGACGCCATATACGCTGAACAGCGTTCTATACGATCTACTGCGCATGTCTCAGCGCGTCATCATTGCGAAATGGATTGCCGGCCAATACACCATTTTGTGGCATTTACTTCACTGCGCATAAGCGCCTTAAAACACCATCTTGGTTGTGGCATTATATTCAAAACGGGCCTTTTTATTCTGTCACACTCAGAGCTTTATTTCTATGCTATTTTACTTACAATAAACCCCATTTAGTATACCTTGTGGGCTCAATAGGTGTTTAAATCCTTGCAAAAGATTGCCGGTGTAAACTCCACGGTGCGGCATTTACTTCACTGCGCATGCGTATAAGCGCCATCTTGGTTGTGGCATTATATTCAAAACGGGCCTTTTTATTATCACAGAACTTTCTTCCTATGCGATTATACTTATAGTAAGCCCCTTTCAATATACCTTGTGGGCTCAATAGGTGTTTTAATCCCACCCTGACACACCGGACGGCACCTTCTTCAGGCTGTCACCAGGTGTCACATAGCGTCCAAGTGCCCCAATTGACCCCTCCGGATCGACTGTTGCAAATGAGACAGCTACAAGGTAGTCACACCTATGTCCTAGGTTCAACATTTACATTATCTAATGCCATAAATATTTGAGATATTCATGCCAAAAAAGGTCTTTTGAAGAATGCATATTTAATGAAGTCAGCAATCCATTCACAGTAGATTAATTTAAAGATTAATCAAGTACTCGATACATTTTTGAAAAAAAAATTTAGGAAAAATTTTTTTTTAGAAAGCTATTTTTCGTCCTCCATGTGATCATGCTCTGCCACGGCCAGTCTCCTCTATGGGTGGATCTAGAAAACAGACAAAAAATATTAAAATTAGGGATATACAATCCTCAATTAAACAACCTATAAATCCTCAATTTCACTTGATAGACAAGACCCGTATACTCTTCTCTAAATGTATTTTAAAGTCTACATTTAAACCTTCTGGTTTAAGGGTATTTAGTTCATAGATCCACATTCTTTCTTTTTTAGGATCCGTTCCCTATCACCCCCTCTTCTTTGAATTGGGACTATATCTATTATCTTACATCTAAGATCCTTTTCAGAATGATTATGTTCCACAAAATGTTTTTGGACCAGAAGATCCATTCTTTTCTTCCTTATGGTATACCGGTGTTGATTCATCCTGACTTTAACCCCTTAATCCCATATGACGTACTATCCCGTCGAGGTGGGGTGGGCTTTAATTCCCACCGACGGGATAGTACGTCATAGGCTATCGGCCGCGCTCACGGGGGGAGCGCGGCCGATCGCGGCCGGGTGTCAGCTGCCTATCGCAGCTGACATCCGGCACTATGTGCCAGGAGCGGTCACGGACCGCCCCCGGCACTCTAACCCCCGGCACACCGCGATCAAACATGATCGCGATGTGCCACCGGTATAGGGAAGCATCGCGCAGGGAGGGGGCTCCCTGCGGGCTTCCCTGAGTCCCCCGCAGCAACGCGATGTGATCGCGTTGCTGCGAAGGTCTCCTACCTCCTTGCTGGACCCGGATCCAAGATGGCCGCGGCATCCGGGTCCTGCAGGGAGGGAGGTGGCTTCACAGTGGTTTACCCCCACATATTGGGTATCAGCGTACTCAGGACAAATTGTACAACGACTTTTGGGGTCCAATTTCTTCTCTTACCCTTGGGAAAATAAAAAATTGGGGGCGGAAAGATAATTTTTGTGAAAAAATATGATTTTTTATTTTTACGGTTCTGCATTATAAACTTCTGTGAAGCACTTGGTGAGTCAAAGTGCTCACCACACCTCTAGATAAGTTCCATAGGGGGTCTACTTTCCAAAATGGTGTCACTTTTGGGTGGTTTCAATGTTTAGGCACATCAGGGGCTCTCCAAACGCAACATGGCGTCCCATCTCAATTCCAGTCAATTTTGCATTGAAAAGTCAAATGGCGCTCCTTCGCTTTCGAGCTCTGTCATGCGCCCAAACAGTGGTTTACCCCCACATATGGGGTATCGGTGTACTCAGGACAAATTGTACAACAACTTTTGGGGTCCATTTTCTCCTGTTACCCTTGGTAAAATAAAACAAATTGGAGCTGAAATAAATTTTGTGTGAAAAAAAAGTTAAATGTTCATTTTTATTTAAACATTCCAAAAATTCCTGTAAAACACCTGAAGGGTTAATAAACTTTTTGAATGTGGTTTTGAGCACCTTGAGGGGTGCAGTTTTTAGAATGTCACACTTGGGTATTTTCTATCATATAGACCCCTCAAAATGACTTCAAATGAGATGTGGTCCCTAAAAAAAAAATGGTGTTGCAAAAATGAGAAATTGCTGGTCAACTTTTAACCCTTATAACTCCCTAACAAAAAAAAAATTTTGGTTCCAAAATTGTGCTGATGTAAAGTAGACATGTGGGAAATGTTACTTATTAAGTATTTTGCATGACATATCTCTGTGATTTAAGGGTATAAAAATTCAAAGTTGGAAAATTGCGAAATTTTTAAAAATTTTCGCCAAATTTCCGTTTTTTTCACAAATAAACTCAAGTTATATCGAATAAATTTTACCATTAACATGAAGTACAATACGTCACGAGAAAATAATGTCAGAATCGCCAAGATCCGTTGAAGCATTCCAGAGTTATAACCTCATAAAGGGACAGTGGTCAGAATTGTAAAAATTGGCCCGGTCATTAACGTGCAAACCACCCTCGGGGCTTAAGGGGTTAAATTAATCTATTGTGAATGGATTGCTGACTTAATTAAATATGCATTTTTCAAAATACCTTTTTTGGCATGAATATCTCATAATTATTTATGGCATTAGAATAATGTAAATGTTGAACCTAGGACATAGGTGTGACTACCTTGTAGCTGTCTCATTTGCAACAGTCGATCCGGAAGGGTCAATTGGGGCACTTGGACGCTATGTGACACCTGGTGACAGCCTGAAGAAGGTGCCGTCCGGTATGTCAGGGTGGGATTAAAACACCTATTGAGCCCACAAGGTATATTGAAAGGGGCTTACTGTAAGTATAATCGCATAGGAAGAAAGTTCTGTGATAATAAAAAGACCCTTTTTGAATATAATGCCACAACCAAGATGGCGCTTATACGCATGCGCAGTGAAGTAAATGTCGCACAGTGGAGTATTGACCGGCAATCTTTTCCTATCGCCACGACAGCACCCCTATGAGAGAGGGGATCCGCCCACCTTCCGGACAGGAACCTACAGGATTTAAAGGGGCAGTCCCCCTCACCACTCCAGTTTGGGTTCCTGTCCGGACGGCGGGAGCCTGCAGCAGCAGTCTTACCCGGGCCTCCATGCCTATCTGTGGGAACGGCAGCATCGGGGGCTCGGAAGCAGCGTCGGGGGTGTCCTGCGCACAGACCCCCCCTCGTCTGGCCATACGGAGCGCGTCCCAGGAGTCGGGCAGTGCCGTCCTGGTCCGCAGTTGAGCGCGGTGTGCAGCGTCCACACCGGCGCTGGTGAACCCGGAAGTAGTTCGTACACTTCCGGGGGAGGAGCGCTGCAGCTCTGTAAAAGAGCTGCGCCTATGGAATGAGTTGTGCAGCCATGTCCTCAGTAGGGGACACCGAGCACCCTCATGGAGAGGGAACGGAGCAGCGCAGTAAGAGCGGTAGCGGCCGCTCAAGGAGAAGCAGCAGCAGCAGCAGCGTGGTACGGGGGCAGCAGCGTGCGAGCGCCCCAGCGTCACATTTGGATCCTACTCCTCCAGAACCGGTATTCACAGTCAGCCTTAATGGTGAGTGTTAACTAGACACCTGGTGCTGATATGGTCTGTTATTTGTGCTTTGTTTTAGGGGGAAAAAAACAGCTAAATCTAAGCACAAGCAATGTGCTCTATGCATGACTCCAATGCCTGACAGTTATACCAAGAGGCTTTG
This sequence comes from Ranitomeya imitator, assembly GCF_032444005.1. Lineage (NCBI taxonomy): Eukaryota > Metazoa > Chordata > Amphibia > Anura > Dendrobatidae > Ranitomeya > Ranitomeya imitator. The sequence continues at coordinate 195,510,045 of NC_091287.1, forward strand.
TCGGGCTTGCATTTGTCAGACCTTAGAAGAGGAAGCTCCCCTTCGGTCATCAGACCTTAGAGCGGTCATCAGGGAGGAAATAAGTTATTCCCTTAAAGGCAGCCGCCAGGAAAGGTCGGGCAGGGACTTATCTCCAGGATCTAGTCTGCCCTGCAAGAAGGTGAATGTTCCCGCTCCTCATCTCCATCCTCCTCAGATGAAGAGGGAAGGCCTTGCTTCTCGGTGGAGAACATGGACATGTTAGTTAAAGGAGTCCGAGCTACCATGGGTGTTGCAGAGAGCAAGGAACCAAGGTCCGCACAGGACATAATGTTTGCGGGCTTGTGCCAGAAGAGTCGTAAGGCATTCCCGGTGGTAGATACAGTTAAGTCCCTTATAAAGCGGGAATGGGATAAGCAGGATAAAGGTTTCCTGCCGTCATCAGCCAAGAGAAGATATCCCTTTGACGACAATGATCTAGCAGAATGGATGAAAGTTCCAAAAGTGGATGCAGCGGTGGCTTCTACGTCTAAAGCCGGTGCTTTGCCGCTGAAGGATGTGGGCCTTCTGAAAGATCCGTCGGATAGAAAGGCCGACGTGTTTTTGAAAAAAGTGTGGGAATCATCTGCGGGAGCGTTTAAGCCTGCTATCTCTAGCACGTGTACGGCTAGATCCGTCATGGTGTAGATATCACCGCTGGAGGAACAGCTGAAATCCAAGGTACCCAGAAACAAGATGCTGAACTCCCTTTTGCAAATACGGGAAGGGGTGTCGTATTTAGCGGATGCATCGGTGGATTCTTTAAAATTAGCGGCAAGATCAGCAGGCCTCTCAAACGCGGCTCGCAGAGCCTTATGGCTTAAAACCTGGAAAGGAGATGCCCAGGCAAGAGAGCTAAACTGTGTACAATACCGTGTAGGGGTGAGTACCTGTTTGGCCCGGTATTGAATTATATCCTAGCTAAAGCTGAGGATAGGAAGAAAGGTTTTCCTAAAGCTTTCAATCCTACCTTTAGGAATACCTTCAGGAGACGCTTTCAATACCAAAGACCCTACCACAACCGAGACTGGAACCAACAGACCCGAAAAAGAAAGGTTCGGACTTTAATGCCTCATCATCTTCCTCAAAAAGAAGAAGAAATTATTGCTAGTAAAGATCTTCCAGTAGGGGGCAGGTTAAAATATTTCTATGCGCAGTGGGCTAAAATAACTGCGAGCAATTGGGTTTTAGGTATAATTGATTCAGGGTTAAAATTAGAGTTTCGGGAGAAACCTTCTGATTTTTATATCTTGACTGCCCCTGATTCCTTAGACCAACAAAAAGCCCTTGAAAAAGAGGTCCATATGTTAAGACGGAAGGAAGTTATAGTGGAGGTTCCAAAACATCAACAGGGGAAAGGGTTCTATTCCCCTTTATTTTTAATCTCCAAGCCAGATGGATCCTTTCGAACCATCATAAATTTCCGGAGATTGAACAAACATCTAAATTATCATGCCTTTAAGATGGAATCTATTAAAACGGCGACTAAACTTTTTTCCCAGATGTTATATGACAGTCCTGGATTTAAAAGATGCGTATTACCATCTGCCCATTCACCAGGATCATCAACAATTCCTCAGAATGGCGGTGCGCTTAAACGACCATGTCAGACACTTTCAGTTTACTGCAATGCCATTTGGTCTATCTATGGCACCGAGGGTGTTTACTAAAGTCATGGCGGAAGTAATGGCCCATGTCAGAGAACAGGATACATTAATTGTACCCTACTTGGATGACTTCCTGGTAGTGGGAAATTCGTTTTTTCAGTGTAGTACTCGCCTAAATCATGTAATATCTTCCTTACAGGACTTGGGGTGGATGGTCAATATGGAAAAATCAAGATTGGAACCATCAACAACTCAGACCTTCCTGGGTATTCTGCTAGATTCGGAAGAGCAACAATGTTTCCTTCCGGAAGACAAAAAGCAGAGGATTGTGCACAAAGTCAGTACGGTAACAAGGAAGCCAGATCTGACTTTAAGAGACGCTATGTCCCTTCTGGGATCCCTAACGTCTTGCATACCAGCCGTCCAGTGGGCTCAATTCCACACTCGGGTGTTGCAGGCCCAAATCTTGGATGCAGAGAGGAGTCTTCAAGGGCAATTAGGCAGAAGACTCAGGCTGTCCACCGCCACTCTACACAGTCTGAGATGGTGGTTAAACAGGATACATTTAGAAAAAGGAGTACGCTGGAGTATAGTACCAGACAACACGGTCACCATGCCAGTCCAATAGGTTGGGGAGCTCATATAGGAGATGTTTGGACTCAAGGGCAATGGTCTCTCTTAGAGGCTCAAGAGTCCTCAAATTGGAAAGAGTTCACGGCAGTAAAGAAGGCCTTACTCAGGTTGCTTCCATCTCTGCAGGATTCACATGTAAGAATCCAGACAGACAACACAACAGTAGTGGCGTATCTCAACCATCAAGGGGGTACAAGGTCAAGATCCCTAATGAACACTGCCACAGACATACTCAAAGTAGCCCAAGCCCACTTTCGCTCTCTATCAGCTGTTCACATTCGGGGAGAGCTCAACACAGAAGCAGATTACCTCAGCCGTCATTCTCTACGTCAGGGTGAATGGGTTCTGAATCGACGGGTGTTCAAACAGATAGTAGACCTATGGGGGTTGCCCGTTATCGATCTATTTGCAACGAGAGAGAACAGACAGACCAGGAAGTTCGCTTCTCTTCAGGTGGCGGACAAGCCCTGTATAATAGACTCCCTTCAAATACACTGGGATTTCCCTCTGGCTTATGCGTTCCCCCCCAATGTGTCTGATCCCTATAGCCCTCAGGAAGATCAGGGAGGAGAGAGCGAGAGTGATCCTGATTGCCCCCTTTTGGCCCAGGAGGGCATGTTCTCGTTACGTAGGGCAATGTCTGTGTCCGACCCCTGGGTACTGCCGACCAGCCCGGAGCTTTTTTCTCAGGGTCCATTCCGTTACCCCAATGTGGAATCCCTGCATCTGACGGCGTGGAATTTGAGAGGGAGTTATTGAGGAGAAGAGGGTTTTCAGAGGCTCTCATATCTACCCTTTTAAATAGCCGGAAAGAAGTTACCACTAAAATCTATGCTAAAACTTGGAAAAAGTTCCTTGCCTTCTACCAAAATCCCTTTTCAGGCAAGGTCCCAATTCCGGCTATTCTGGAGTTTTTACAGAAGGGCCGAGAATTGGGCTTGGCGGTAAATACCCTTAGAGTCCAAGTATCAGCTTTGGGAGCGTTATATAACAGCGATGTGGCGGGAAATAGATGGGTTTCCCGATTTATTAGGGCCACTGAACGTAGTAACCCAGTGTTTATCCCTAGACCACCACCATGGGATTTAAATTTGGTTTTAGACGCCTTAACAGAACCCCCCTTTGAGCCATTAAATTCTGTCTCCATAAAAAATTTAACTTTAAAAACAGCCTTCCTAGTAGCCCTGACCTCTGCTAGGAGAGTGAGTGACTTACAAGCTTTGTCGATAGATCCTCCTTATTTAATGGTCTTTCAAGATAGGGTAGTATTAAAACCAGACCCAGCATACCTACCAAAAGTAGCTTCCAAATTTCATAGAAGTCAAAAAATAATTTTACCATCTTTCTGTGACAATCCGAATTCAGCTGACGAGCAGAAATATCACATGTTAGATGTCAGAAGAACTCTATTAGAATATCTACACAAGACAGAACCATGGAGGCAGAGTAGGGCTCTGTTTGTCTCCTTTCAGAATCCAAGGAAAGGGGCGAGTGTAATGCCATATATTTTGCTTATACTGCTAAAGGCCAGATGGCATCAGGGCCCACTTCACTCGAGCCATGGCCTCATCCTGGGCGGAAAGAGCGGACGTCTCCATAGACGTAATATGTAAGGCGGCAATGTGGTCATCTCCTTCCACCTTTTATAGACATTATCATCTTGACTTATCTTCAGAGGCCAATTTAGTTTTTGGCCGTACAGTACTTAGTGCTGTAGTCCCTCACAGGTGATTGATCTTTGAAAATCTCTCGTAGGGGTGCTGTCGTGGCGATAGGAAAACCGGTTTTTACGTACCAGCAATAGGATTTTACGGAGTCACGGCAGCACCCGCACATTTCTCCTACCCCAAACCTCCCCCCCCCCCCCCCGCTGTAGTTTATCACTGGCTTCTGCACCCTTTTGGGGAAAGTGTGTTTGTTAAAAAATCACTCTTTAGAAGGTGATGGTATTTAGTAATGTTTAAGTATATATGTTATGTACTAACTCAATGGCGGTGTCCCTTATACTCTGAAACACAAACTGGAGTGGTGAGGGGGACCGCCCCTTTAAATCCTGTAGGTTCCTGTCTGGAAGGTGGGCGGATCCCCTCTCTCATAGGGGTGCTGTCGTGGCTCCGTAAAATCCTATTACCGGTACGTAAAAACCGGTATTTCGCAATGATTAAAACACCTATTGAGCCCACAAGGTATACTAAATGGGGCTTATTGTAAGCTAAATCGCATAGAAATAAAGCTGAGTGTGAGATAATAAAAAGACCCGTTTTGAATATAATGCCACAACCAAGATGGCGTTTTAAGGCGCTTATGCGCATGCGCAGTGAAGTAAATGCCGCACAGTGGTGTATTGGTCAGCAATCCATTTCACAATGATGGCGCGCTGAGACATGCGCAGTAGATCGTATAGAATGCTGTTCAGCGTATATGGCGTCCTCCATGAGGTATATGAGCTCTCCTGCGGTAAGTGTCAATATAATACAATAATAATTAGAATGAAAAGCTGGATATTTAAATGAGCGATCTAGAACACGGGAAGGTATTTTCATGTAAATAACTCTGAGCACAGAGCACTTTACACTGAAGCACCTTTTATTACCTTAGTGAACTGGCAATAATGAATATAGCACATTTATGATGAACTTTATGAAATGTACTTTGATTAGTTGCAATTAAGGATTGTTGAGACTATTATAATTCTGTATCTTATTGAGACACCCACTGCTTGAGAAAGGCTCATTCAGAGCCGAAACGTCGCCCAGACAAGTGGGTTGATTAAAATCCTGCACGTCTAACACTGAAATGGAGTGCTGCCTCTTTTTTTGAAAAATATCTATAGATGTAGCTATCTATAGATAGCTATATCTATAGACATATCTATCTCTCCATAGACATATCTATCTCTCTATAGATCTGTCTCTCTTTATAGATCTGTCTATCTCTTTATAGATCTGTCTCTCTCTTTATAGATCTGTCTCTCTCTTTATAGATCTGTCTCTCTCTTTATAGATCTGTCTCTCTTTATAGATCTGTCTCTCTCTTTATAGATCTGTCTCTCTCTCTTTATAGATCTGTCTCTCTTTATAGATCTGTCTCTCTCTCTTTATAGATCTGTCTCTCTCTTTATAGATCTGTCTCTCTCTCTTTATTGATCTGTCTATCTCTCTTTATTGATCTGTCTACGGTATTTTCCGGCGTGTAAGACGACTTTTTAACCCCTGAAAATCATCTCAAAAGTCCCCCAGACTTTTGAGATGATTTTCAGGGGTTAAAAAGTCGTCTTATACGCCGGAAAATACGTCGTCTTATATGCCGGGTACGGCGTGTTCAGGGAGCGGACCTGTATGGTTCCCAGGATCTGGAAGAGGGGAGACTCTCCTTCAGGCCCTGGGATCCATATTCATGTTAAAAAAAAAAAAAAAGAATAAAAATAAAAAATATTGGATATACTTACCCTCCGATGGCCCGCAGCGGTGCAAGCGGCGGCCTCAGTTCCTAAGGATGCATTGAGCGAAGGACCTTCGATGACGTCACGCGACCATGACGTCATCGAAGGTTCCGTCCCGCGTTTTGTTTCAATCGCAGTTTTGTGGCATTTACACGGAAACACAGACTTAAGCACTCAGCGGAGAGCGCAGGAAAAATGTGACCCGAGCCTTATTCCGAATTTTGGGAGGTAGAATGAACAAATGAAAAGCAGTACCAAATTAGTTTTTTTTTTCTGTGGTTCACCATACGGTATAAGTGATGAGGTGAATTTATTCTTAGAACAGGATCGTACAAGCCACTGTATCTTGGGGTCATGTCATGACCTTAGGGTTCCATAGTAACCATTGGCACCTTTAATTCTCATTGTGGAGATCCAATGGTTACAAAGGGGGTCTTTTAATTCACTGTTAACCTATTAAATAACACTAGCGCAATTGACAGCAGTATTTAAGTGGTCAATCAGCCGTGATCAGTTACAAAATCGGGCCGGGGCCAATACTGCCGGGTGTCAATTATCAATGTACAGTGGGCGCTGTAGACTTATTCCCGATCACCATTTTAAAATTGTGATGAGGGAATTAGGCCCCTTAGTAGTTGCTGTTTTTATGCATGTCTGTGGTCGTTAAGGGGTTAAAAAGATATTCTAACTTTTCCATTTAGGATTCTTGAAATTAATTGAAGATTACAGTTTGTCTAATTGCATTGAAACTGAAAGTGGTTATAGTTCTAATGATGGGTAAAGCCTAAAATTCTGTACACTCATTTAAAACCATTACATTTTAATGTGCTTCTTGTTTGTCTCTTGTTTTTTTTCCCTAGACATGAAACTGCAGCATGTAATTGAAACGCTCATTGGTAAAAAACAGCAGCTTTCATTGGCAACACAGGTTGTGAAGATGATTTTGAAGATTGATGACATACGTAGACCTGGTGAAACAGAGGAATAAGTGCCTCAAATAACTAGCCAATAAAGTCTCCAATCGTTATTTATCTTAACTTTTTTTTCTTCAAATATCGTATATTGGCTACAATCGACAAAATAAATTGCCATCCTTGCCATTCTACTTTGGTTTTAATATTTACTTGGTGATACTACTTACACTTGTCAACCTATGACCATTTAACGACCACTTATTGGTTTCATGTACATAGATCGATAGTTTAGCAGCATACACCTTATAAATTAACGGAAGCTGATGCCAAAGTTCAAATATTTAAATAAAACTATCTTTATTCAATACATCAATAAAAACATATCGCAGTGGAGATACATATGCATACAAAATAGTACCGCCATATAAAGGTAACCGGAATATATATATACAATTTCCAAATATATATGGTTGTTAGTTCACACTGACATAGAGGCACATATAAAGAGCCCTTGCAGAGACAGTATCAAAATTCAAGTGAGATCTATTATGCTATAACGAGGGTATAGAGAAAGTTTTGTACCATACTCATGGCTACATGCCTAATCTTAATCCCCTTCAGGTTAGCACCATTCAAGAAGTAAAGCCAATAGTGGCCATAGCTATCTCAAGTAAACATTTATATGCATACTAGCCTCATATAAACCTCAATGCCAGCCCAAGTAGGTAAATAACCTGTATATGCGGCACCTTCCCCGACGCGCGTTTCGCGTTCCGCTACTTCTGAGGGGGTCTGTATAATGTATATCATTTGCTCATTCTATTTATAGCCCACCTAAAACATTGGTGACAGCGGTATAGTAATGGCGCTCGCGTTCATGTTCCGGGACGCCGCGCCTGCGCAGATCGGCGTCCAGCATCATCCATCCACACCCCCATCTGACGCGTCAGAATGGAGGGGCGGAGACAGACGATGCGTAACCACGGAGACGCCGGCATCCGGACACAGACAGAGCGCACTCACCACTGGAGGGAACAAACACACATTTCAGACACATAAGTCTGACGGGCGCTAAACTAGTGAGTCACACCGTGTGACGGGCGCTAAGCTAGTAAGTCACACCGGGGCTACACTTAATTCATTACCCACAGGTACTAGACCAGAGGAGGACCATGATGACTACACCTCATTCAGGGAGAAAGAATAAATATATATATATATATATATATATATATATATATATATATATATATATATATATATATATATATATAAATCTATCCTAACAACGGAAGAAATACCAACTAAAAACATACAAATATTACAGCATTACACTGCATCTTATAATAAAGTGATTGACAGTGCATGAAACATACAGTAAAGTGCTTAATAGTGCATAAGATCACTATATTACCACTTATTAAAAAAAAAACAGAATAAACCGGGATATATAAAATATATATTTGTTATACAGAAAGTGCACATATGAATAACTAGAGAAATATGCAAACATGTGCAAAAATATACATCTATATATATATATATATATACAATTATATAAAGTGATTAACAATGCCTGAGACTTGCAGTAAAGTGCTTGACAGTGCATCATTTTGCACAGGGTGGATCAGGATATATGAATATATATTTTTAATGCAAAAGGGTGCAAATATGCAAAACTGCAAAAATATATACTCATAAGCCTAAGAGTATCAAAAAATGTGAAAAAACAAAAAATATGTAAATACAACTAAAAACCATATAACAATGACATACACACGGTTAGAACATATATATAATTTATGCGTATACACACATAATAGACAAACAGCAAACACCAAATGAGTATTCCCAAAATCTTTAAAATGTATAATCGTCTCCTTAGTTTTGAATAATATCAAGGCATCATAGACTAGTCCTTCCAGACACCTCCAGACATATTCACTCCCGGTCATCATAGGGGGCAGAATAGTTCATAGTATAAATAGATGGCATATAAAGCTAAAAAACAAAGAAGATATATTAAAACCATAGTACTAAAAACAAAAAAACAACAACAGAGTACAGGAAAGGGGCAAAACTAAGGACTTCATTTAAACCATGCGGTTGGATGGAATTTAGTTTAGCAGCATGTTTAAGCCGACAAACTGCACATTATGTGCCCAGAATGATTTTTAATATGGTTATGTCTACCTAGGCTATCATTGTTCTTGGCACCCCATATCCTGTTTACATATGATGGGCTGCTGAGAAATGATTTCTACGGAAGCTTAAAAATTTCCCCTGTTGAACAAGCATTTTTGTTGTTTCATCAGGTGATTGGAAGCCTGTTTAGACAAGCCGACTGTCGGGGGGTATGAAGACATTTTGCCACGAATGCTCATTCCTGATAATGGTCCAATATAAATGCACCCTCAGTTATTTTGATCTTGAAACTTAAAATGGTAGTTGATGGCGGAATAGGAGACAAGACCTGTAAATCAACCTCTAAATGAAAGAAAAATTGCACATGAGAACCTTTTTTTTTTTTTTTTTTTTTTTTCCTTTTTTGTTTCTTTCTGTCTTTGGTCCAACTTTGTCTTTTTGGCAGAAACTAAAGGTACCGTCACACATAACGATATCGTTGCTGTTTGTGACGTAGCAACGATATCGTTAAGGAAATCGTTGTGTGACAGCGACCAACGATCAGGCCCCTGCTGGGAGATCGTTGGTCGCTGAGGAAAGTCCAGAACTTTATTTCGTCGCTGGATCTCCCGCTGACATCGCTGGATCGGCGTGTGTGACACCGATCCAGCGATGTCTTCACTGGTGACCAGGGTAAACATCGGGTTACTAATCGCAGGGCCGCGCTTAGTAACCCGATGTTTACCCTGGTTACCAGCGTAAACGTTAAAAAAACAAACACTACATACTTACCTTCAGCTGTCTGTCCCCGGCGCTCTGCTTCTCTGCACTCCTCCTGCATCCTTTGTCAGCGCCAGCCAGCCGGAAAGCAGATCGGTGACGTCACTGCTCTGCTTTCCGGCTGACCGGCGCTGACCGTGCAGAGGAAAGCACAGCACCGGAGGACAGACACGGAATGTAAGTATGTAGTGTTTGTTTTTTTAACGTTTACGCTGGTAAACAGGGTAAACATCGGGTTACTAATCGCGGCCCTACGCTTAGTAACCCGATGTTTACCCTGGTTACCGGGGACCTCGGGATCGTTGGTCGCTGGAGAGCTGTCCGTGTGACAGCTCTCCAGCGACCAAACAGCGACGCTGCAGCGATTGACATCGTTGTCGGTATCGCTGCAGCGTCGCTTAGTGTGACGGTACCTTTAGGCATACAGATGGAGACACTGACCCACAAAGATGAAGCACCACGAAGTCAAAGATCACAAAGAAACACTGCAAAATTGACACACAGACTTGGAAACTAACACATAAACAAAAAAATGAGAACAAAGAAACAAGGAAACAGGCACAAAGAAAGAGACAGAACAACACTGAAACAAGGACATGGTCACAGACACAAAATCAAGAGTCACAGGTAGAGAGTCACAAAAAAATAACAGGACATGAAGAAACAATGACAAGGCTACAGACACACACACACGGAGAGGAAAAAAACATGCAAAATAGACATACAGTGAGGGAAATAAGTATTTGATCCCTTGCTGATTTTGTGAGTTTGCCCACTCACAGGCATGAACAGTCTATAATTTTAAGGGTAGGTTAACATTGAGAGATTGAATATCAAAAATGAAATACAGAAAATCGCACTGTATAAATTATATAAACTTATTAGCATTTTGCAGTGAGAAATAAGTATTTGATCCCCTACCAACTACAGTCATGGCCAAAAGTATTGACACCCCTGCAATTCTGTCAGATAATACTCTTTCTTCCTGAAAATGATTGCAAACACAAATTATTTAGTATTATTATCTTAATTTAATTTGTCTTAAATGAAAAAAACACAAAAGAGAATGAAGCAAAAAGCAAAACATTGATCATTTCATAGAAAACTCCAAAAATGGGCCAGACAAAAGTATTGGCACCCTCAGCCTAATACTTGGTTGCACAACCTTTAGCCAAAATAACTGCGACCAACCGCTTCCGGTAACCATCAATAAGTTTCTTACAATGCTCTGCTGGAATTTTAGACCATTCTTCTTTGGCAAACTGCGCCAGGTCCCTGATATTTGAAGGGTGCCTTCTCCAAACTGCCATTTTTAGATCTCTCCACAGGTCGTCTATGGGATTCAGGTCTGGACTCATTGCTGGCCACCTTAGAAGTCTCCAGTGCTTTCTCTCAAACCATTTTGTAGTGCTTTTTGAAGTGTGTTTTGGGTCATTGTCCTGCTGGAAGACCCATGACTTCTGAGGGAGACCCAGCTTTCTCACACTGGGCCCTACATTATGCTGCAAAATTTGTTGGTAGTCTTCAGACTTAATAATGCCATGCACACGGTCAAGCAGTCCAGTGCCAGAGGCAGCAAAGCAACCCCAAAACATCAGGGAACCTCCGCCATGTATGACGTTTTAAGCTTTTTCAGGTAAGTTTTGGCAAACTCCAGCCTGGCTTTTTTATGTCTTGGGGTAAGAAGTGGGGTCTTCCTGGGTCTCCTACCATACAGTCCCTTTTCATTCAGATGCCGACGGATAGTACGGGTTGACACTGTTGTACCCTTGGACTGCAGGGCAGCTTGAACTTGTTTAGATGTTAGTCGAGGTTCTTTATCCAACATCTGCACAATCTTGCGTTGAAATCTCTTGTCAATTTTTCTTTTCCGTCCACATCTATGGAGGTTAGCCACAGTGTCATGGGCTTTAAACTTCTTGATGACACTGCGCACGGTAGACACAGGAATATTCAGGTCTTTGGAGATGGACTTGTAGCCTTGAGATTGCTCATGCTTCCTCACAATTTGGTTTCTCAAGTCCTCAGACAGTTCTTTGGTCTTCTTTCTTTTCTCCATCCAACCCCTTAATCCCATATGACGTACTATCCCGTTGAGGTGGGGTGGGCCTTAATTCCCACCGACCGGGATAGTACGTCATTGCGATCGGCCGCGCTCACAGGGGGAGTGCGGCCGATCGCGGCCAGGTGTCAGCTGACTATCGCAGCTTACATCCGGCACTATGCCAGGAGCGGTCACGGACCGCTCCCGGCACATTAACCCCCGGCACACCGCGATCAAACATGATCGCGGTGTGCCGGCGGTACAGGGAAGCATCGCGCAGGGAGGGGGCTCCCGGCGTGCTTCCCTGAGACGATTGGTACAAGGTGATGTGCTCACCTTGTACCGAGCGTCTTCTCCCTGCAGGCCCCGGATCCAATATGGCCGCGGGGTTGCATCCGGGTCCTGTAGGGAGTACTTCCGGGTCGACTGCAGGTGCTGGTAAGCCTGCAGCGATGTGAGTGAGATCGGCGATCTTACAGAGTGCTGTGCAAACTGTAGGATCGGCGATCTGTGATGTCCCCCCCTGGGACAAAGTAAAAAAGTTTTAAAAAAATTTCCACGTGTAAAAAAAAAAAAAAAAAAAATTACTAAATAAATAAAAAAATATATATATTATTCTCATAAATACATTTCTTTATCTAAAAAAAAAATAAAAGTACACATATTTAGTATCGCCGCGTCCGTAACGACCCAACCTATAAAACTGTCCCACTAGTTAACCCCTTCAGTGAACACCGTAAGAAAAAGAATAAAACCAGGCAAAAAACCGCTTTATTATCATACCGCCGACCAAAAAGTGGAATAACACGCGATCAAAAAGACGGATGTAAATAACCATGGTACCGCTGAAAACGTCTTGTCCCGCAAAAAACGAGCCGCCACAAAGCATAATTAAGCAAAAAAGTTATAGTCCTGAGAATAAAGCGATGCCAAAATAATTATTTTTTCTATAAAATAGCTTTTATCGTATAAAATCACCAAAACATAAAAAAATGATATAAATGAGATATCGCTGTAATCGTACTGACCCGACGAATAAAACTTTTATCAATTTTACCAAACGCGGAACGGTATAAACGCCTCCCCCAAAAGAAATTCATGAAAAGCTGGTTTTTGGTCATTCTGCCTCACAAAAATCAGAATAAAAAGTGATCAAAAACTGTCACGTGTCCAAAAATGTTACCAATAAAAACGGCAACTCGTCCCGCAAAAAACAAGACCTCAGATGACTCTGTGGACCAAAATATGGAAAAATTATAGGTCTCAAAATGTGGAGACGCAAAAACTTTTTTGCTATAAAAAAAGCGTCTTTTAGTGTGTGACAGCTGCCAATCATAAAAATCCGATATAAAAAACGCTATAAAAGTAAATCAAACCCCGCTTCATCACCCCCTTAGTTAGGGAAAAATAATAAAATTTAAAAAATGTATTTATTTCCATTTTCCCATCAGGGTTAGGGCTAGGGTTGGGGCTGGGGTTAGGGCTGGGGTTGGGGTTGGAGCTAAAGTTAGGGTTTGGATTATATTTACGGTTGGGATTAGAATTAGGGGTGTGTCAGGGTTAGGGGTGTGGTTAGGGTTATCGTTGGGATTAGGGTTAGGGGTGTTGTTGGATTAGGGTTTCAGGTAAAATTGGGGAGTTTCCACTGTTCATGCACATCAGGGGCTCTCCAAACGCGACATGACGTCCGATCTCAATTCCGGCCAATTCTGCGTTGAAAAAGTAAAACCGTGCTCCTTCCCTTCTGAGCTCTTCGGTGCGCCCAAACAGGGGTTTACCCCAACATATGGGGTATCAGCGTACTCGGGACAAATTGGACAACAACTTTTGGGGTCCAAGTTCTCTTGTTATCCTTGGGAAAATAAAAATGTGGGGGGCTAAAAATCTTATTTTTCCCACAAAAATGATTTATTTTCGCGGCTCTGCGTTGTAAACTGCAGTGAAACACTTGGGGGTTCAAAGTTCTCACAACACATCTAGATAAGTTCCTTGGGAGGTTTAGTTTCCAATATGGGGTAACTTGTGGGAGGTTTCTACTGTTTGGGTACATCAGGGGCTCTGCAAATGCAACGTGATGCCTGCAGACCAATCCATCTAAGTCTGTATTCCAAATGGCGCTCCTTCCCTTCCGATCTCTGCCATGCGCGTAAACAGTGCTTCCTCCCCACATATGGGGTATCAGCGTACTCAGGACAAATTGGACAACAACTTTTGGGGTCCAATTTATCCTGTTACCCTTGTGAAAATACAAAACTGGGGACTAAAAAATCATTTTTGTGAAAAAAAAAATTATTTTCACGGCTCTGCGTTATAAACTGTAGTGAAACACTTGGGGGCTCAAAGCTCTCAAAATACATCTAGATAAGTTCCTTAGTCTACTTTCCAAAATGGTGTCACTTGTGGGTGGTTTCAATGTTTAGGCACATCAGGGGCTCTCCAAACGCAACATGGCGTCCCATCTCAATTCCAGTCAATTTTGCATTGAAAAGTCAAATGGCATTCCTTCCCTTCCGAGCTCTGCCATGCGCCCAAACAATGGTTTACACCCACATATGGGGTATCAGCGTACTCGGGACAAATTGCACAACAACTTTTGTGGTCTAATTTCTTCTCTTACCCTTGGGAAAATAAAAAATTGTGGGCAAAAAGATCATTTTTGTGAAAAAATGATTTTTTATTTTTACGGCTCTGCATTATAAACTTCTATGAAGCACTTGTTGGGTCAAAGTGCTCACCACACATCTAGATAAGTTCCTCAAGGGGTCTACTTTCCAAAATGGTGTCACTTGTGGGGGGTTTCAATGTTTAGGCACATCAGGGGCTCTCCAAGCGCAACCTGGCTTCCCATCTCAATTCCAGTCAATTTTGCATTGAAAAGTCAAATGGCGCTCCTTTCCTTCCGAGCTCTGCCATGCGCCCAAACAGTGGCTTATCCCCAACTATGGGGTATCAGCGTACTCAGGACAAATTGTACAACAACTTTTGGGGTCCATTTTCTCCTGTTACCCTTGGTAAAAATAAAACAAATTGGAGCTGAAATAAATTGTGTGTGAAAAAAAAGTTAAATGTTCATTTTTATTTAAACATTCCAAAAATTCCTGTAAAACACCTGAAGGGTTAATAAACTTCTTGAATGTGGCTTTGAGCACCTTAAGGGGTGCAGTTTTTAGAATGGTGTCACACTTGGGTATTTTCAATCATATACACCCCTCAAAATGACTTCAAATGAGATGTGGTCCCTAAAAAAAATGGTGTTGTAAAAATGAGAAATTGCTGGTCAATTTTAATCCTTATAACTCCCTAACAAAAAAAATTTTGGTTCCAAAATTGTGCTGATGTAAAGTAGACATGTGGGAAATGTTACTTATTAAGTATTTTGCATGACGTATCTCTGTGATTTAAGGGTATAAAAATTCAAAGTTGGAAAATTGCGAAATTTTCAAAATTTTCTCCAAATTTCCGTTTTTTTCTCAAATAAACGCAAGTTATATTGAATAAATTTTACCACTATCATGAAGTACAATATGCCACGAGAAAACAATGTCAGAATCGCCAAGATCCGTTGAAGCGTTCCAGAGTTATAACCTCATAAAGGGACAGTGGTCAGAATTGTAAAAATTGGCCCGGTCATTAACGTGCAAACCACCCTCAGGGCTTAAGGGGTTAATGTACACACAAGGACACAGGACAGAGGTTGAGTCAACTTTAATCCATGTCAACTGGCTGCAAGTGTGATTTAGTTATTGCTAACACCTGTAGTTATTGCTAACACCTGTTAGGTGCCACAGGTAAGTTACAGGTGCTGTTAATTACACAAATCAGAGAAGCATCACATGATTTTTTGAACAGTGCCTATACTTTTGTCCACCCCCTTTTTTACGTTTGGTGTGGCATTATATCCAATTTGGCTTTAGGACAATTCTTTTTGTTTTTTCATTTAAGACAAATTAAATGAAGATAATACCAAACAATTTGTGTCTTCAATCATTTTCAGGAAGAAAATGAGTATTATCTGACAGAACTGAAGGGGTGTCGATACTTTTGGCCATGACTGTATGAAGAGTTCTGGCTCCTACATATGTTAGACGCTTTTAAGCTTTTAAAAGTTGTCACTTTTACAAAAGACACCTGTCCACAAACTCACTCAGTTAGATTCTAACCTGTACAACATGGGCAAAACAAAGAGCTTTATAAAGGATGTCAGGGATAAGATCATAGACCTGCACAAAGCTGAAACTGGCTACACAACCATAAGTTTCTGGGTGGGAAGGAGACAACTGTTCGTGCAATAGTAAGAAAATGGAAGAAATACAAAATGACTCAATCGACATCGATCTGGGGTACCATCCAAAATCTCACCTCGTGGGGTGTCCTTGATCATGAGAAAGGTGAGAGAACAGCCTAAAACTACTCGGGTGGAACTTGTTAATGAACTCAAGGCAGATGGGACAACAGTCATCAAGTAAACCATTGTTAACACATTACGCCGTATGGGTTTAAAATCCTGCAGTGTCCGCAAGGTCCCCCTTCTCAAGAAAGCACATGTGCAGGCCCGTCTGAAGTTTGCCAATGAACACCTGAATGATTCTTTGAGGGACTGGGAGAAGGTGCTGTGGTCAAATGAGACAAAAATTGAGGTCTTTGGCATTAACTCACTTGCCTTGTATGGAGGAAGAGAAATGCTGCCTATGACCCAAAAAACACCATCCCCACTATCAAGCATGGAGGGGGAAACGTTTTATGGGTGTTTCTCTGTTAAGGGCACAGGACTACTTCACCGCATCAGTTGGAAGAATGGATAGAGCCATGTACCATAAAATCCTGAGTGACAACCTCCTTCCCTCTGCCAGGACATTAAAAATGGGTCATGGCTGGGTCTTCCAGCAAGACAATGACCCAACACATACAGCCAAGGCAACAAAGGAGTGGCTCAAAAGGAAGCACATTGGCTAGGCCACTCCATCACCTTATTCTCCAGACCTTAATCCCATAGAAAACTTATGGAGGGAGTTGAAGCTCCAAGTTGCCAAGCGACAGCCTCAAAATCGTAATGCTTTAGAGATAATCTGCAAAGAGGAGTGGACCATGATTCCTCATGACGTGCCCAAACCTCATCATCAACTACAAAAAAGTCTGCTGTGCTTGCCAACAAGGGTTTTGCCACTAAGTATTAAGTCTTGTTGGCCAGAGGGATCAAATATTTACTTCTCACTGCAAAATGCAAATAAATTGATATAATTTATACAATGTGATTTTCTGGATTTTTTTTTTTTATATTCTCTGTTAAAATTAACCTGCCCTTAAAATTATGGACTGTTCATGTATTTGTCAGTGGGCAAACTTTAAAAATCAGCAAGGGATCAAATACTTATTTCCCCCACTGTCGGTACTGAGACAGACACACAGAAGGACACAGAGACAAAAGGACACACAGTGACAAGGACATAGACACACGAAAACACAGTGATGCTGACGGACACACAAAAGAACTTGTGATTCAGATACAAAAACACAGATACAAAGCGAGAGAAGGACAAAGGTAATAGACACAACGATATAGAAGGACCAAAAAGGCACACATGAATAAAGACAGAAAAAGCAAACATAAGTTCACAGTCACATAGACAAAAACAAAGGCAGAAAATGTCTGTCTCTCTAAGATATTGATTCAGAGACAAGATCACATGTACACAAAGACCGCTATAGAGACATACAGTCACAAACTAACACAAGGATACAAAGACAGAGACTCATGCATGCAATGATACAGAGACAAAGAGACGCACAGATGCAAGGACAGACAATGACCAAGAGACAAGTACATAGATCTACACTCACTCTCTGAATCCCTCCTCCCTCTTACAGACACAAGTTCCCTACTCGATGCAGATGCTGCTGCTTTATATAACACCACAATAGCTGTAGCTCTGTAATCGGTTGTCCCTCTCACACATACCAAAGCTCGCAAAATCAACAGACAGCCCTGGCACACCGGCCCGACCAAAGAACTGAGACGTACTACCAGGGTTGCTGAGCGGAGATGGAAAAGATCCCACTAAAACAGTCCCTCTCTACTTTCACGGACACACTCGCTGCAGCAAAACAAACCTATTTCTCATCTCTCGTACCCTCCCTGTCTCATCCCTAAACAGTTATTCAACACTTTCAATTCTCTCCTTTGTCCACCAGCACCCCCTCCCTCTACTCTCATCTCAGCTGAAGACTTTGATGTTATCTATCTTCTGCTTGAAAAATAAGGCAGAGACCGCTTTGGTTGACAACCCCCAGAGCCCTTCCTCCTAAATGCTCAGCCCTCCTCTAAAATTAACTTCTCCACCATTACAGAAAATCGTCTCCACTCTAATCTCAAGATCACATCTCACTACCTGTGCACTTAACCCGATCCCATCCCACTTCATCCCAAACCTCACCACTGTCTTCCTCCCAACCCTAACACATCTCTTCAACCTATCACTAACAACTGGTGTTTCCCCTCAAGCTTTAAACATGCCTCAATCACACCTATCCTCAAAAAGCCCTCTCTTGATTCATCTTCTGCATCTAGCTATCGCCCCATATCACTTCTTCCCTATGCCTCAAAACTATTGGAACACGTCCACCCTGAACTGTCCTCCCACCTCTCTTCTTGCTCCCTGTTTGATGGCTTTCAATCTGGCTTCCGGTCACACCACTCCACTGAAACTGCCCTTACTAAGGTCACTAATGACCTCTTAACCCCCAAGAGCAAGCAACACTACTCTGTCCTCCTCCTCCTGGACCTGGCCACATCACTCTACTGAAACTGCCCTAACTAAAGTCACCAATGACCTATTGCCAAAGCCAAGCGACACTACTCTGTCCTCCTGCTAGATCTGTCCTCTGCCTTTGACACATTGGAACATTCCCTACTATTACAGACCCTCCCATATCTTGGCATCGCTGACTTGGCCCTATCTTGGATTTTGTCATACCTAACAGACCGGACATTCAGCATCTCCCACTCGCACACCAACTCCTCACCTCACCCCCTGTCTGTCAGAGTCCCGCAAGGTTCAGTCCTCGAGCCCCTGCTCTTCTCCATCTATACCTTTTGGCCTCGGACAGCTCAGAGTACCATGGCTTTCAGGATCATCTCTATGCCGATGACACACAGATCTATATCTCTGGACCAGATAACACCACCCTACTAACCAGAATCCCACAATGTGTCTGCTATTTCATCCTCCTCCGCTAGATTTCTAAAACTTAATATGGACAAAACTGAATTCATCATCTTTCCCCCATCTCACTCAAATCCCCCAACAGACCTATAAGTAAATGGCTGCTCACTCTCTGCAGTCCCACAAGCTCGCTGCCTCGGGGTAATCCTTGCATTGAGCTCTCCTTCAAATCCCATATCCAAGCCCTTTCCACTTTCTGCCACCTTCAACTCAAAAATATTTACCGGATATGTGCATTCCTCAACCAAGAATCTGCAAAAACCCTAGTCCATGCTCTCATGAATTCCCGCCTTAACTACTGCAACCTGCTGCTCTGTGGTCTCCCTTCTAACCCTCTCGCACCACTTCAATCTATTCTAAACTCTGCTGCCTGACTAATCCACCTGTCCCCCTGCTGTTCCCCAACCTCTCTCCTCTGTCAATCCCTCACTTGCTCTCCATTACCCAATGACTCCAGTTCAAAACCCTAACGATGACATACAAAGCCATCCACAATCTGTCCTCCATACATCTGTGACCTCGTCTCCCTGTACTTACCTGCACGCAACCTCCGATCCTCACAAGATCTCCTTCTGTACTCCCCTCTTATATTGTCTTCCCACAATCTGATATATGATATCTCCCGCGCATCCCACATACTCTGAAACTCTCTACCCCAGTGGTCCCCAACTCCAGGCCTCGAGGGCCGCCAAAAGTGCAGGTTTTCAGGATTTCCTTAGTATTCCAAAGGGGTTGGAATTATCACCTGTGCAGATGATCACATTACCACCGATGCAATACTAAAGAAATCCTGAAAACCTGCACTGTTGGCGGCCCTCGAGGCCTGGAGTTGGGGACCACTGCTCTACCCCAACACATCAGACTCTCGCCTACTGTGGAAACCTTCAAAAAGAACCCTGAAGACCTACTTCTGCCAACAAGCCTACAACTTACAGTAACCACCGATCGATCAAACCGCTGAACGATCAGCTCTACCCTCGCCTGCCATATTCTTATCCATCCCTTTAAGATTGTGAGCCTTCGCGGGCAGCGTCCTCTCTCCTCATGTACCAGTTGTGACTTGTATTGATTAAGACTATTGTACTTGTTTTTTAATGTATACCCCTCTTCATATGTAAAGCGCCATGGAATAAATGGTGCTATAATAAGAGACACAAGGGTATAAAGATGGTAATAGACAGGAACCCAGAAGACACTATGATTAGAAATATAAGGGCACAGACACATTGATAACAGGCATAGAGACATTCCAACGCAAGGACCACCGATTCAAAGAAAGGCAAAGAGAAACACAAAGATGCCGGCAAAGAGAAAAAAACAGCATCGGGTGATTTCCATAAAAATTCAAATTTTGTCTTTAGTTAATCCATAGCTTGTAAAAAGTTAAAAACATATGTGTCATTAAATGTCAAGGGGTAAACCTCCCCCGCACGCCTGACGCATTTCGGACTTTGTCCTTACTCATAGGCATCTAAAAATACAATGAGCATACAAAGTTTATAACACATACACAAATCTAACCCCACATGTGAAAACCATTACAAAACAGATGGACCGATATGTTGGAATCAACCTTCAAATCTTGGTCTAAAAGAAGAAAGCAGAATTTCAATCATGTGGCAAACAAATATCGTTCAATCAAATATAGCTTTTATCATTACTAAACAGAAATAGAACAAATTGTTGCCACATATTCAAATACTTGCGATGTTAAGTGTTCACTATTCCAACTGTGATGCAATATATGGGGGGTGGGGTTAGAACAGTTTATAATTTAAGAAAGAATAGAGGTACAGAGAGGAACATCAAGTGCATGTATACTAATGCCAGAAGCCTCGCAAACAAAATGGACGAATTAGAACTAATGTTGTTGGAGCATAATTATGACATGGTGGGGATATCTGAAACGTGGCTGGATGAGAGCCATGACTGGGCTGTTAACTTGCAGGGCTATAGCCTGTTCAGAAATGACCGTACAGATAAGCGAGGGGGAGGGGTGTGTCTATATGTAAAATCATCCTTAAAACCCATCCTGCGCGATAATATAGGTGAATTTAATGAAAATGTAGAATCCCTGTGGGTGGAGATAAGGGGAGGGGGAAAAAATAATAAATTACTGATAGGGGTTTGTTATAAATCTCCAAAAATAATGGAAGCAATGGAGAATATCCTCGTAAAGCAAATAGATGAAGCTGCGACTCAAGGAGAAGTCATTATTATGGGGGACTTCAACTACCCTGAAATAGATTGGGGAACAGAAACCTGCAGTTCCAGCAAAGGTAATCGGTTTTTGACAATTATGAGAGACAATTACCTTTCACAACTGGTTCAGGACCCAACAAGAAGGGGGGCACTGCTAGACCTAATATTAACCAACAGGCCAGACCGCATATCAAATATAAGGGTTGGGGGTCACTTGGGAAATAGCGATCACAAAATAATAAGTTTTCATGTATCCTTTAAAAAGATGTGTAATAGAGGGGTTACAAGGACACTAAACTTCAGGAGGGCAAAATTCCAACGGATGAGAGAGGATCTTGGTGCAATTAACTGGGACGATATCCTGAGACACAAAAATACACAAAGAAAATGGGAGACGTTTATTAGCATCCTGGATAGGACCTGTGCACAGTATATACCGTATGGGAATAAACATACTAGAAATAGGAGGAAACCAATATGGCTAAATAGAGCTGTAAGGGGCGCAATAAGTGACAAAAAGAAAGCATTTAGAGAATTAAAGGAAGTAGGTAGTGAGGAGGCATTAAATAAATACAGAAAATTAAATAAATTCTGTAAAAAGCAAATCAATTTCCCCATAGTTTGTAAGCTTGCGAGCAGGGCCCTCACTCCTCCTGGTATCTGTTTTGAACTGTATTTCTGTTATGCTGTAATGTCTATTGTCTGTACAAGTCCCCTCTATAATTTGTAAAGCGCTGCGGAATATGTTGGCGCTATATAAATAAAATTATTATTATATAAATCAAGGCAGCAAAGATTGAGACAGAGAGACTCATTGCCAGAGAGAGTAAAAATAATTCTAAAATATTCTTTAACTACATAAATAGTAAGAGACTAAAAAATGATAGTGTTGGCCCCCTTAAAAATAGTCTGGGTGAGATGGTGGATGAGGATGAGGAAAAAGCCAATATGCTAAATGACTTTTTTTCATCAGTATTTACACAAGAAAATCCCATGGCAGACAAAATGTCTAGTGATAAAAATTCCCAATTAAATGTCACCTGCTTAACCCAGCAGGAAGTGCGGCGGCGTCTAAAAATCACTAAAATTGACAAATCTCCGGGCGCGGATGGGATACACCCTCGAGTACTGCAGGAATTAAGTACAGTCATTGATAGACCATTATTTTTAATCTTTAAAGACTCCATAATAACAGGGTCTGTGCCACAGGACTGGCGTATAGCAAATGTGGTGCCAATATTCAAAAAGGGAACAAAAACTGAACTCGGAAATTATAGGCCAGTAAGCTTAACCTCTACTGTGGGTAAAATCCTGGAGGGCATTCTAAGGGATGCTATACTGGAGTATCTGAAGAGGAATAACCTCATGACCCAGTATCAGCACGGGTTTACTAGGGACCGTTCATGTCAGACTAATTTGATCAGTTTCTATGAAGAGGTAAGTTCCGGATTGGACCAAGGGAACCCAGTGGATGTAGTGTATATGGACTTTTCAAAAGCTTTTGATACGGTGCCACACAAAAGGTTGATACATAAAATGAGAATAATGGGGATAGGGGAAAATATGTGCAAGTGGGTTGAGAGCTGGCTCAGGGATAGGAAACAAAGGGTGGTTATTAATGGAGCACACTCGGACTGGGTAGCGGTTAGCAGTGGGGTACCACAGGGGTCAGTATTGGGCCCTCTTCTTTTTAACATTTATTAATGACCTTGTAGGGGGCATTCAGAGTAGAATTTCAATATTTGCAGATGACACTAAACTCTGCAGGGTAATCAATACAGAGGAGGACAATTTTATATTACAGGATGATTTATGTAAACTAGAAGCTTGGGCTGATAAATGGCAAATGAACTTTAATGGGGATAAATGTAAGGTCATGCACTTGGGTAGAAGTAATAAGATGTATAATTATGTGCTTAATTCTAAAACTCTGGGCAAAACCGTCAATGAAAAAGACCTGGGTGTATGGGTGGATGACAAACTTAAATTCAGTGGCCAGTGTCAGGCAGCTGCTACAAAGGCAAATAAAATAATGGGATGCATTAAAAGAGGCATAGATGCTCATGAGGAGAACATAATTTTACCTCTATACAAGTCACTAGTTCGACCACACTTAGAATACTGTGCACAGTTCTGGTCTCCGGTGTATAAGAAAGACATAGCTGAACTGGAGCGGGTGCAGAGAAGAGCGACCAAGGTTATTAGAGGACTGGGGGGTCTGCAATACCAAGATAGGTTATTACACTTGGGGCTATTTAGTTTGGAAAAACGAAGACTAAGGGGTGATCTTATTTTAATGTATAAATATATGAGGGGATGGTACAAAGACCTTTCTGATGATCTTTTTAATCATAGACCTGAAACAGGGACAAGGGGCATCCTCTGCGGTTGGAGGAAAAAAGGTTTAAGCATAATAACAGACGCGGATTCTTTACTGTAAGAGCAGTGAGACTATGGAACTCTCTGCCGTATGATGTTGTAATGAGTGATTCATTACTTAAATTTAAGAGGGGACTGGATACCTTTCTGGAAAAGTATAATGTTACAGGGTATATACACTAGATTCCTTGATAGGGCGTTGATCCAGGGAACTAGTCTGATTGCCGTATGTGGAGTCGGGAAGGATTTTTTTTCCCCAATGTGGAGCTTACTCTTTGCCACATGGGGTTTTTTTGCCTTCCTCTGGATCAACATGTTAGGGCATGTTAGGTTAGGCTATGGGTTGAACTAGATGGACATATAGTCTTCCTTCAACCTTAATAACTATGTAACTATATGGACATTTATCTCAATTCCCTACAAGAAAAGAGGCCAAAGGCAAAAAGTGTCCAGTGATTTATATACAGACGTCCATTCCATACTTATTTCTATTATAACAGCAAAATATATATAAGAAAAGGAAATGACCTATTTGCACACTCCATGAGAGATCACAAAATGCAAATACTTGATGATATATCTATATCTGTTAAGTTTATATAGAATTATTTCATGTGCATGTAGAAACCTGTTCACACATGCATGCAAGACAGAAAAAAATGACCTATTTGCACACCCCATGAGAGTTCACAAAATGCACACACTTGATATTCTATCTATATCAGTTAAGTTTATATAAAATTATTTCATGTGCATGTAGGAATCTGTTCACACATGAATGCAAGTCAGGGAAAAATTGAAATACAGTCAAATTGGAATAAAGCAGTATAACAACACAGAACAATTTGCTTATGTTGCTCCTGGGGGAGCATGAGAAAAGAAATCAATAAAAATATCTCAAATACCCCCTAAAATTCAAGCCTTCTGGATATTTGGCATTTAATGCCAGTATTCAGTACACTTCTCTCACCAGCAACAACCTCTCCCAATTTCTGCCTCGGACTGGTCTCGACACACATTCTATGCCTTATACCCTCAGGCTGTCCATTTTACCTGCATGTACTGTACCTCCAAGAAATTTCTAGCCAACCCCGAGATGCTCTCTTTGTTGAAAGAGGAATTAGGTTTACTTGCAGTAACATGCTCACTGATTCTCTTTTTCAAACATCTTGTTGTACATCCCTCATAATATTTATTGCATGACACCTGTTGCTCCAAAAAATAATCCTCTGTAGTGCATAATCTCTTCGCTCTGATTAGTTCCCCCACAGGCAGATTGCGTATGACGTGTGGGATGGCAACTCTTAAGGTACCGTCATATTTAGCGACGCTGCAGCGATCTAGACAACGATGCCGATCGCTGCAGCGTCGCTGGAGAGCGGTCACACAGACAGCCCTCCAGCGACCAATGATCCCGAAGTCCCCGGGTAACCAGGGTAAACATCAGGTTACTAAGCGCATGGCCGCGCTTAGTAACCCGATGTTTACCCTGGTTACCATTGTAAAAGTTAAAAAAAAAAAACACTACATACTTACATTCCTGTCGCGTCCCTCGCCTTCAGCTTCCCTGCACTGTGTAAGCGCAGGCCGGAAAGCAGAGCGGTGACGTCACCGCTGTGCTCTGCTTTACGGCCGGCGCTGACACTGTTGGACGCAGGGAAGCTGACGCCGGGGGAACGTAACAGGATTGTAAGTAGGTAGTGTTTTTTTTTTTTTACTTTTACAATGGTAACCAGGGTAAACATCGGGTTACTAAGCGCGGCCCTGCGCTTAGTAACCCGATGTTTACCCTGGTTACCAGTGAAGACATCGCTGAATCGGCGTCACACACGCAGATTCAGCGACGAAATAAAGTCCTGGACTTTCCCCAGCGACCAACGATCTCCCAGCAGGGAGTGTGTATGTATGTACAGTATGTGTATATGTGTGTATGTATATATGTGTATGTGTGTGTGTATGTATGTGTGTGTATATATATATATATATATATATATACAGTATGTATATAATTCACTGGACACTATTTTTGCCTTTGGCCTCTTGTAGGAAATTGGGATAGCTGTCCATATGTTCATCGGTGCATATATTGTATCACAGTTGCAATAGTAAATACTTTATTAGCATCGCAAGTATCTGAATATGTATCAACAATTTGTTCTATTTCTGTTTAGTAATGATAAAAGCAATATTTGATTGAACGATATTTGTTTGCCACATGATAGAAATTCTAATTTCTTCTTTAGACCAAGATTCAAAGGTTGATTCCACCATATAATGATTGGTCCATCTGTTTTGTAATTGATTTCACATGTGGGATTGGGTTTGTGTATGTGTTATAAACTTTGTATGCTCATTGTATTTTAGATGCCTATGAGTAAGGACTAGTGATGAGCGAATATACTCGTTACTCGAGCATGCTCGGGTGTCCTCCGAGTATTTTATGGTGCTCGGAGATTGTTTTTATTGCCGCAGCTGAATGATTTACATCTGTTAGCCAGCATAAGTACATGTGGGGATTCCCTAGCAACCAGGCAACCCCCACATGTACTTATGCTGGCTAACAGATATAAATCATTCAGCTGCGGCAATAAAAACTAAATCTCCGAGCACTAAAAAATACTCGGGGGACCCTCGAGCAGGCTCGAGAAATCTCGAGTAACAAGTATATTCACTCATCACTAGTAAGGACATAAAATCCGAAATGCGTCAAGCACGCGGGGGGATGTTTGCCCCTTCACATTTAATGACCCATATGTTTTTAACTTTTTACACGCTATGGATTAAATATAAAGACAAAATTTGAATTTTTATGGTGCTGTTTTTTTCTCTTTGCATTCACAAGTGGATTCCAGACACATTGAACCCGGCACCTGTGGCCTCTGATGAGCACTGAGTTAATTCCTTTCCTCTGTCGAACGAAGATGCAGAGACACAGATACAGAAACACAGACAATCACAAGGACCCAGAGCAACACACCTTGGGATACATGGGAACAGATACAAAGGCACAGAGATAAAGATAGAAGTGGACATACAAGACACAGATGTAAAGATAAAGACACTAAGGGTACCGTCACACAGTGCCATTTTGATCGCTACGACGGCACGATTCGTGACGTTCGAGCGATATAGTTACGATATCGCAGTGTCTGACACGCTCCTGCGATCAGGGACCCCGCTGAGAATCGTACGTCGTAGCAGATCGTTTGAAACTTTCTTTCGTCGTCTAGTGTCCCGCTGTGGCGGCATGATCGCATGGTGTAACATATATTGTATACGATGTGCGCATAGTAACCAACGGCTTCTACATCGCACATACGTCATGAAATTATCGCTCCAGCATCGTAGATTGCAAAGTGTGACAGCAGTCTACGACGCTGGAGCGATATTGTTACGATGCTGGAGCGTCACGGATCGTACCGTTGTAGCGATGAAAATTGCACTGTGTGACGGTACCCTTAGGGTACCGTCACACTGAAACGACGCTGCAGCGATACGACAACTATGTCGATCGCTGCAGCGTCGCTGTGTGGTCGCTGGAGAGCTGTCATACAGACAGCTCTCCAGCGACCAACGATCCCGAAGTCCCCTGGTAACCAGGGTAAACATTGGGTTACTAAGCGCAGGGCGGCGCTTAGTAACCCGATGTTTACCCTGCACTGTCAGCGCCGGTCAGCCGTAAAGCAGAGCGGTGACGTCACCGCTGTGCTTTCTGGCTGGCCGGCGCTGGCACAGGATGCAGGAGGAGTGCAGAGAAGCAGAGCGCCGGGGACAGACAGCTGAAGGTAAGTATGTAGTGGTTGTTTTTTTTACATTTACGCTGGTAACCAGGGTGAACATCGGGTTACTAAGCGTGGCCCTGCGCTTAGTAACCCGATGTTTACCCTGCTTACCAGTGAAGACATCGCTGAATTGGCGTCACACACGCCGATTCAGCGCTGTCAGCGGGAGATCCAGCGACGAAATAAAGTTTCAGACGATCTGCTACGACGTACGATTCTCAGCGGGGTCCCTGATCGCAGTAGCGTGTCAGACGCAGCGAGATCGTAACGATATCACTGGAACGTCATGGATCGTGCCGTCCTAGCGATCAAAGTGCCAATGTGTGACGGTACCCTAAGGAACAAAGACAGAGCTACACTGAGACAAAATACAAAAAAAAACAGAAACACTGAGATAAAGATACAGTGATACAAAGACACCGAGAAACAAAAACACACTCAAAGGCATGGGTCACACTTGCAAGTTCAATGCGAGAAACTCGCACGAGTCCCTCGCATCAATACCCGGCACTGCCGCAGGCACTCGGGACCAGAGCGTTCTGCTGCATAGAAATACATACAGCCGCATACTCCGGTCCCGAGTACAGGCGGCAGTGCCAGGTATTGATGCGAGAGACTCATGCGTGTTTCTCACATTGCACTTCAGCCAAATACACAGATGCAAGGACACATCCAAAGACCGAAGGATACAAAGATGAGGACAGACACAATTTCAGTGACACAGGGACAAATACAGAAAGACAGAGGCAAAAGGACATACAGACTCTTAAGACATAAGGAAACATACCAATTCAAAGACACAAATAGACATGAGGACTCATGGGGCTCATGCATCATGAAAGCGTATGCCTATGGGACATGGATCGGGCATAATTCTGGGCATGCGCTGTGAATGTAGGAGAGACGCCTGCATATGGAGTTAGTGTGGTGATTAGAAATA
Source organism: Ranitomeya imitator (assembly GCF_032444005.1). Taxonomy (NCBI): domain Eukaryota; kingdom Metazoa; phylum Chordata; class Amphibia; order Anura; family Dendrobatidae; genus Ranitomeya; species Ranitomeya imitator. The sequence continues at coordinate 195,538,130 of NC_091287.1, forward strand.
TGGTGATGAACAAGTACATACAATGGTGTAGGGGATTCCAGTGATTGGTCACAGGATTCTATAGAAGGAAGGTGGAGAGAGGTTTGCAGATAAGAGCCAGCCTATTCAGGCAATATTATATTCTGTTCTAGGAGAGAGAAGAGAGGAAAGTTAAAACATGGTGCAAATACAATACACAAAAGACTCACAAGAAATATGTGAATTTAAAATATTGACAATATATAATTTTCTTTATATGTATATCTATGTGTGTATGCTGTTACCAACCAGGAATAAAGTTTACTAGAAACGCTATTAGTATATCTGTCCAAGTGGCAACTATGTTTTAATGAACATAGGAGTAATGGACTGGAGGCCAGAGGGGCTCAACACATACAATACATTTGGAAAACACTGTAGTGCGAACTAGGTTATAGATATATGATCAGAATTATGCAACACAACTCTACATAGGGAATTAGAAGATAAATCATCTGGATGGAATCTGAAATCAAGGTATACTTTGTCATACACAAGATGTAGTCAAAATCATACAAAACGACACAATTTAAAAAAAAATCGCATAACACCATCAGATAAAGCAGGGGTGGGCTACTAATTTTCCTGAGGGGGCCACATGAGAGACTGTCTGTTGTGGAGGGCTGAACTAATAGACTGAAATTTATTCTGCTCAATATTTTTAATGCACTGTCAAAAAAATAAAGGGAAAAATAAAATCCAACATCCTAGATATCACTGACTGAAATATTCCAGTTATAAATCTCTTCATTACATAGTGGAATGTGTTGAGAACAATAAAACCTAAAAATTATCAACGTAAATCACAACTAATATCCCACGGAGGTCTGGAGTTGGAATGATGCTCAAAATCAAAGTGGAAAATAAAGTTACAGGCTGATCCTACTTCAGTGGAAATTTCTCAAGACAAGGAAATGATGCTCAGTAGTGTGTGTGGCCTCCATGTGCCTGTGTGACCTCCCTACAATGCCTAGGCATGCTCCTGATGAGGCGGCGGATGGTCTCCTGAGGGATCTCCCACACCTGGACTAAGGCATCTGCCAACTCCTGGACAGTCTGGTGCAACGTGACAGTGGATGGAGCGTGACATGATGTCCGACATGTGCTCAATCGGATTCAGGTCTGGGGAATGGGCGGGCCAGTCCATAGCTTCAATACCTTCATCTTGCAGGAACTGCTGACACACTCCAGCCACATGAGGTCTGGAATTGTCCTGCATTAGGAGAAACCCAGGGCCAACCGCATGAGCATATGGTCTCACAAGGGGTCTGAGGATCTCATCTCGGTACCTAATGGCAGTCAGGCAACCTCTGGCGAGCACATGGAGGGCTGTGCAGCCCTCCAAAGAAATGCCACCCCACACCATTACTGACCCACTGCCAAATCGTTACCCTACCTTACCGCGGAGGTTGGCACCCTAAGTTCGGCATGGCGCCCCCACTCAACGACGGCTCTCCCTTAAGACCCTGGGACTAACAAAGAAACACCTTCACCAGTAAATCTAAGGTGCTAATGTGCTTAAAGTGCTTGGTCAGTAAAACCTGCATTAGATATATTCTTTTTGGTTTGATGTACCAAATTATTTCAAGATATTTAGTTGTATAGATCCTGATAATTTCTAACTTAAGGTACCGTCACACTAAGCGACGCTGCAGCGATACCGACAACGATGTCGATAGCTGCAGCATCGCTATTTGGTCGCTGGAGAGCTGTCACACAGACAGCTCTCCAGCGACCAACGATCCTGAAGTCCCCAGGTAACCAGGGTATACATCGGGTTACTAAGCGCAGGGCCGCGCTTAGTAACCCGATGTTTACCCTGGTTACCGTTGTAAATGTAAAAAAACAAACACTACATACTTACATTCCCGGTGTCTGGTCAGGTCCCTCGCCGTCAGCTTCCAGCACTGACTGAGCGCCGGCCGTAAAGTACAGCGGTGACGTAACCGCTGTGCTTTGCTTTACGGCCGCCCGGCGCTCACAGTCAGTGCGGGAAGCTGAAGGCGAGGGACATGACCGGACACCGGGAATGTAAGTATGTAGTGTTTGTTTTTTTACATTTACAACGGTAACCAGGGTAAACATCGGGTTACTAAGCGCGGCCCTGCGCTTAGTAACCCGATGTTTACCCTGGTTACCAGTGAAGACATCGCTGAATCGGCATCACATGCCGATTCAGCGATGTCAGCGGGAGATCCAGCGACAAAATAAATTGCTGGACTTTCCCCAGCAACCAACGATCTCCCAGCAGGGGCCTGATCGTTGGTCGCTGTCACACATAACGATTTCGTTAACTATATCGTTGCTACGTCGCAAAAAGCAACGATATCGTTAACGATATCGTTCAGTGTGACGGTACCTTAAGGTGCAACTGTGAGCAAAAGGGAGACATATTACTCTAAGTTACCAAATGATCACATACAGTGTCATATCCTCATGGATTAGTTTCATTCAGACATAGCCACCATTGTTGAGGATTTTAGCTGTCAAGAGTTTGTCAGCCATAACATACATAGAAACCAAATGACACAGAAATGCTCCAAAACAGGAAGAAATATACTCCTCAGTCTTGTAACTGAGGTGCAGTTGTGAGCAATATTATAGGCTGAAAAAGAGTGAACATCTTCATCTAACCTAGCAGATAGTTGCAGTTTATGCCATATCCTCATGGGTTAATTCTCATTCAGACATAACCACAATTATTTGAGAATTTCACTACCAAAAATTAGCCGCACCATGGCCAGTGTCCAAGTGACACAAATATGCTCCACAGCTAATAAATATACTCCTTTGTCATATATCAAAACAATGCGGGGAAACAATAAATCCATAGATTGATAGTGGTCACAGAAATAATAATGTAGGATGTGCTCATCCGATTAGTTGCTCATCCGATTAGCTGCCCATCCCGACGCGTTTCCCCCAGGATAGTAAGCCAAGGTTCATCCGCGTCCCGTCCTGACCGCTCACAATGAAGGGTTACCTACCCGTCCAACTTCCTGTTTAAATATCCTTTGCCGCCATACCCAGCGTATCTCCGGACCGGATATGACGTCGCAAGTACGATGATGTCACTGGACTTCCGGCTGGTGAAGCACAGAAAAAGAATACTGGGGGTGGCACTATGCATTCCATCATGCGCAATCACACTAGGCGGCCTGAAGAGGCAACATCCCTGCCCTAGGAAATACCATTAGCGCCGCCATTCCAACATACTGTCACGTATCCCTTCTCCATGGTGTAACTAATTCGTCATGTGCCCGCTCTCAGCACGTGACTTGGGTTGTGCCTGCAAGGGAAAATCTATCTCCTCTCTCTGTCCAGCATTCAACCTCTGTCCTATGCTATAATGGGAGCATAAATCACACACCGACCCAGGCCACACACCTACTCATACACGCTGCCACCATCTGTCAGGAACAAACAGCTTCCCCACAGGACAACAATCAGGTTTGTTAGCCTGAAATTTCTGAAGAACCCGTCGTAAATCAGGAGAAACGGCAGAAAGGACCACCCCTTCCTTCAAAATACCGACTGGTTCCAAGACCTCAGGAGAATCAGGCAAAAAACTCCTAGAGAGGGCGTCAGCCTTAATATTCTTAGAACCCGGAAGGTACGAGACCAAGGAATCAAAACGAGAAAAAAACAAGGACCATCGAGCCTGTCTAGGATTCAACCGTTTGGCAGACTCGAGGTAAATCAGATTCTTATGATCGGTCAAGACCACAATACGGTGCTTAGCTCCCTCAAGCCAATGTCGCCACTCCTCAAACAACCACTTCATAGCCAACAATTCCCGATTGCCGACATCATAATTGCATTCAGCAGGCGAACATTTACGGGAAAAGAAGGCATAAGGTTTCATTAAGGAACCAGCAGGATCCCTCTGAGATAAAACAGCCCCTGCCCCAATCTCAGAAGCGTCAACCTCAACCTGAAACGGAAGAGAAACATCCGGTTGATGCAACACAGGAGCAGAAGTAAAACGATGCTTAAGTTCCTGAAAGGCAGAGACAGCCGCAGGGGACCAATTCGCCACATCAGCGCCCTTCTTCGTCAAATCAGTCAAGGGTTTAACCACGCTGGAAAAATTAGCAATGAAACGGCAATAAAAATTAGCAAAACCCAAAAATTTCTGAAGGCTCTTCACGGATGTGGGCTGAATCCAATCATGAATGGCCTGGACCTTAACCGGATCCATCTCTATAGACGAGGGAGAAAAAATAAAGCCCAAAAAGGAAACCTTCTGCACCCCAAAAAGACACTTAGACCCTTTCACAAACAAGGCATTGTCACGAAGGATCTGAAATACCATCCTGACCTGCTGCACATGAGACTCCCAATCATCGGAAAAAATCAAAATATCGTCCAAATATACAATCAGGAATTTATCAAGATAATCCCGGAAGATATCATGCATGAAGGACTGAAAAACAGATGGAGCATTAGAGAGTCCGAATGGCATCACAAGGTATTCAAAATGGTCCTCGGGCGTGTTAAACGCAGTTTTCCATTCATCACCCTGCTTAATACGAACAAGATTATAAGCCCCCCGAAGGTCAATCTTAGTAAACCAACTAGCTCCCTTAATCCTAGCAAACAAATCGGAAAGCAAAGGTAAAGGATATTGAAACTTGACCGTGATCTTATTCAAGAGGCGATAATCAATACAGGGTCTTAAGGAACCATCTTTTTTAGCAACAAAAAAGAACCCCGCTCCCAACGGTGAAGAAGATGGCCGAATATGCCCTTTCTCCAAAGACTCCTTAATATAGCTCCGCATGGCGGTATGTTCAGGTACAGACAGGTTGAAAAGTCGGCTCTTAGGAAACTTACAGCCTGGAATCAAGTCAATAGCACAATCGCAGTCCCTGTGTGGTGGAAGGAAACTGGACAAAAACTCCGGAATTTCAGAAGAGGGAGAAGGGGTGATAGACATCAGAGGAACATCATTATGAACCCCCTGGCAACCCCAACTAGTCACAGACATGGACTTCCAATCCAAAACAGGATTATGTGGCAGATAGGGGGCGAGGTGAAGAGGGTGTGTGTGACTGGGAGACGCTGAATGTCCGGTCTGTTAGGTATGATGAGATCCAGGATAGGGCCAAGTCTGTGATGCCAAGGGATGAGAGGGTCTGTAATAATAGGGAATGGTCCACTGTGTCAAAGGCAGCCGACAGGTCCAGGAGGAGGACAGAGTAGTGTCGCTTGCTCTTGGCGGTTAAAAGGTCATTGGTGACCTTAGTAAGGGCAGTTTCAGTGGAGTGGTGTGACCGGAAGCCAGATTGTAAGCAGTCGAAGAGGGGAGCAAGAAGAGAGATGGGAGGACAGTTCAAGGTAGACGTGTTGTTCCAGTAGCTTGGAGGCATAGGCGAGAAGTGATATAGGGCGATAGCTACATACAGAGGATGGGTCAAGAGAGGGTTTTTTGAGGATAGGTGTGATTGAGGCATGTTTAAAGCTTGAGGGGAAAATGCCAGTTGTTAGTGATAGGTTGAAGAGATGGGTTAGGGTTGGGATGAAGACTGTGGTGAGGTTTGGGATGAAGTGGGATGGGAGTGGGTCAAGTGCACAGGTGGTGAGATGCGATCTTGAGAGTAGAGTGGAGAGTCCGTCTTCTGTAATGGTGGAGAAGTTGGTTTTGGAGGTGGCGGGCTGGGTGGTTGGGAGGAAGGGTTCTGGGGGTTGTTTACTAAAACTGTCTCTGATGTTCTCAATTTTCTGCTTGAAAAATGAGGCAAAGTCTTCTGCTGAGATGAGTGGGGAGGGAGGAGGTGCTGGGGGACGGAGGAGAGAGTTGAAGGTGTTGAATAACTGGGGTTGTGAGACAGGGAGGATATGAGAGATGAGAAGTAGGTTTGTTTGGCTGTGGCGAGTGTGGTCTTGAAAGTAGTGAGGGACTGTTTGAATGCAATGAAGTGCTCGTTGGAGGAGTGAGATCTTTTCCATCTGCGCTCAGCAGCTCTGGAAGCTCGCCTCAGTTCTTTGGTCATGCTGGTGTGCCAGGGTTGTCTGTTGATTTTGCGAGCTTTGGTATGTGTGAGAGGGGCAAGAGATTCCAAAGCTGCAGCTATTGTGGTGTTATATAGAGCGGCAGCATCATCCGCATTGTGTAGGGAGCATATGTCTGTGAGAGGGAGGAGGGATTCAGAGAGTGAGTGAAGATCAAGGTGTTTAAGATTTCTGCGAGGATGTGAGAGTTTGTGGGGTGGGGGTTGTAGACAAGGAGTGGAAAGGGAAGAGAATGTGAGTAGGTTGTGGTCAGAAAGAGGAAGAGGTGAGTTTGAGAGGTTAGATAGGGAGCAGAGGCGGGTGAAGATGAGGTCCAGTGTGTGACCATCTTTGTGGGTGGCTGTAGAAGACCATTGAGTGAGGCCAAAGGAGGAAGTGAGAGATAGAAGTTTAGAGGCAGCTGAGAGGGAAGTGTCAATGGGGATGTTGAAGTCGCCCATGATGATAGTGGGGATGTCAGCGGAGAGGAAATGGAGTAGCCAGGTGGTGAAGTGGTCAAAGAAGGTGGTGGCTGGCCCTGGGGGACGGTAGATGACAGCCAGTTGGAGGTTGGAGGGTGAGTAGATGCGTACAGAGTGCACCTCAAAGGAAGGGAGGGTAACAGAGGGTGGCAGTGGGATTGGGGTGAAGGAGCAGTTATCTGACAGGAGAAAACCAACTCCTCCGCCATGCTTGTTGCTGGGGCGGGGTGTGTGAGAAAGGTGGTAGCCACCGTAAGAGAGTTCAGCAGGGGAGGCTGTGTCAGAAGGGGTGAGCCAGGTTTCAGTGATGCCGAGGAAGGAGAGTTTGTTATTGATAAAGAGGTCATGGATAAATGAAAGTTTATTGCAGACAGAGCGTGCGTTCCATAGTGCTCCAGATAGGAAAATTGGGGGAGTGGGGGCAGGATGAATGGGTATGAGGTTACTATGGTTGTGAAGACGTGTAGAGGATCGTGGCAGGGGATTAGAAATGAGTGTGGGAATGTGATGAGGAGGGCCAGGATTTGGGGATATGTCGCCAGCAATGAGGAGCAGCAGACTGAGCGTTAGAAGGTGTGAGCTGGATAGGTCATGATGTGGCCGTGTGTGTCTGGAGAAAAAGGATTGTGTGTGGAGGAACAGTTCTGTGGAGGAGGTGAGGTGACTGGGGAGGATTGAGGAAGAAATGACTAGTTCCTTACTGGGTGGAGGGACTACAGGAGATAGGAAGAAATAAAGTAGTATGGGGGTGAATGTTAAACGAAAACGAAACATTATAGTGGTTTTCTATTCCTTTACCTTCCAGTCAATTCCAGTCCAATTCTAGTCTAATTCATAGCAATTTAAAAATGCAATTTCTAAGATGGTCAGACACGTCTGGTCAGACTCATGGCTACGAATTTATGTGCACCTAAAGGCCCCTTCACATTAAGCGACGCTGCAGCGATACCGACAACGATCCGGATCGCTGTTTGGTCGCTGTTTGGTCGCTGGAGAGCTGTCACACAGACAGCTCTCCAGCGACCAACGATGCCGGTAACCAGGGTAAACATTGGGTAACTAAGCGCAGGGCCGCTTAGTAACCCGATGTTTACCCTGGTTACCATCCTAAAAGTGAAAAAAAAACAAACAGTACATACTTACCTACCGCTGTCTGTCCTCCAGCGCTGTGCTCTGCACTCCTCCTGTACTGACTGTGAGCACAGCGGCCGGAAAGCAGAGCGGTGACGTCACCGCTCTGCTTTCCGGCTGACTGACGCTCACAGCCAGTACAGGAGGAGTGCAGAGCACAGCGCTGGAGGACAGACAGCGGTAGGTAAGTATGTACTGTTTGTTTTTTTTTACTTTTAGGATGGTAACCAGGGTAAACATCGGGTTACTAAGCGCAGCCCTGCGCTTAGTTACCCGATGTTTACCCTGGTTACCAGTGAAGACATCGCTGGATCGGTGTCACACACGCCGATCCAGCGATGTCAGCAGGAGTCCAGGAGTCTGGACTTTATTCAGCGACCAACGATCTCCCAGCAGGGGCCTGATCGTTGGTCGCTGTCACACATAACGATTTCATTAACGATAGCGTTGCTACGTCACAAAAAGCAACGATATCGTTAACAATATCGTTATGTGTGAAGGTACCTTAAGGGCTCACAGCTGAGAGAGGGGATGTGGGCGTGTGTGTCCAGAGCACATGTTCACAGTTAAGCCAGGTTATAAAGAGGGGGTGGGGTAGATGGCCACTCAGGTATGCAAGCAAGAAGCAAGAGAGGAGTGAATTACATATGGATAGAAAATAAGGGGTAAGCAAAGCATGCCATGTGGGAATTAAATGCACTTCATATACACAGAAAGCAGGAAAGCTGGGTGAAGCATACCAGGTGGGAATTAAATGCACTTCATATACACAGAAAGCAGGAAAGCTGGGTGAAGCATACCAGGTGGGAATTAATATATATATATATATATATATATATATATATATATATATATATATATATATATATATATATGCAAAATTGGAACAGCATCTACAAAATACCTTGTGCCGTGCAGAGCTTTTCCAGCCAGTAGTCCAATGACTTCCAACAATATAAGCAAAAAAAGAAAAGCAGCACAAAAAAATAAAGAAAATGTGGACTTTATTGCCTGAACGGCGTGGCAACGTTTCGGATGCAAGATCCTTTTTCAAGCAGTGAACACATGGGTGGAACAGTTATTTATATAAAACACATATCAATCTCATTACAAAATTCATTATGTGCAATATCACAAATATAAGAAAATTACATTAGACAGCAATTTATAAAAGAGTGAATCCATGTGAAACAGGATACTTCCATAAAATTAATTGTCAGTGAACATCAAATATAATGTGTCGCGTGATATATCATAAAATATCCTCAATGATCAATTACCAATCAATAAAATCATATGAAACTTGTAAGTATATTACCTAATCTTGCACGCCTCGGCTCTCGGCGTCCATCCACGCACACTGCGCATGTCTGTAAGTCACAAGGACTAGGGTGCTCACACTAATAAGTATAGCATCCCACTCCAAAGCCGGACATGGAGATCTTTGGGGGCAGAAAACCCCCCGCATCCCTCCTATCCAGTAACTGTGACACTCACGGTCCATATTATATGGCCACATTACATAAATCCCTATATAAGTACGGTAATTAAACACACAGCCATATCGTGGTAGCTCATGGTAATTATCATTTATTATTCAGTACATTACACAGATCTTTAGTATCAAATGAGTCCGCCAAAACCAAATTAGAAAAAAGAAAAAAATTACCGTACAAAAAATTTTTTTAATAATAAAAGTAAACAAAAATAATTTTTTACATTTTTTATCTGCAAAACTATTCTTTTAAGGTGGAAAATGTATGTCTTAGATTTTTTTCTTTAATACCGAAGTCCCTATAGGCGATGAATGTAACCATTTCTCTATGTTTCCACATGATCGCAACACAGGATGGAACACCTGAGGCAGAAAGAGAAAAAGAACGAATGTTATTAATCCGCTAATAATAGTATAATCTTAAATACCAAGAGTCAGGGAAAGAATAAAACCAACATTGTATTTCACACAATTTCACATAATTTGGCTATATTTGAAGTCTACATTGAGACCATATGGCTTAAGAGTCTTTAATCTCATTATCCACTCTATTTCTCTTTTTTTCAACAATTGAACACGATCGCCTCCTCTCCTTTGGGCCGGTATCGTATCAATAATACGAAACCGAAGCTCCTTTTCCGTGTGTGATTTTTCCACAAAACGTTTGGAAACAGGTAAGTCCATGCGCTTCTTTCTTATGGTATGTCGGTGTTGGTTAATTCTTGTTTTCAATTCATATGTAGTCTCACCGACATACCACAACAAACAAGGGCATTGTAACAAATAGATTACGAAATCTGAATCGCATGTCAAATAATGCCGAATTTTAAACTCCTCATTGGTCCTGGGATGAAAATTTCAGGAATTAGTTTCTCGTATAGACCAGCTTGCTGCTAGAGTACAGGGTATTTTTGATTACATTGTTCAGACTCCTGCACTAGAACCGAAGATACCTACTCCTGATTTGTGTTTTGGTGACAGGTCCAAATTTTTGAGTTTTAAAAACAACTGTAAACTGTTTTTTTGCATTGAAACCTCGATACTCCGGTGATTCCATTCAACAAGTTAAAATCATCATTTCCCTGCTGCGTGGTGATCCACAGGATTGGGCATTTTCCCTGGAATCTGGGGATCCTGCTTTGCTTAATGTAGACTCCTTCTTTCAGGCGTTAGGATTACTGTATGATGAACCTAATTCGGTGGATCAAGCTGAGAAGACCTTGCTGGCCCTGTCTCAGGGTCAAGAGGCGGCAGAATTGTATTGTCAGAAATTCAGAAAATGGTCTGTATTGACTAAATGGAATAATGATGCTTTGGCGGCAATTTTCAGAAAGGGTCTTTCTGAATCCGTTAAAGATGTTATGGTGGGGTTCCCCACACCCTCCAATCTGAGTGATTCTATGTCTCTGGCCATTCAGATTGATCGGCGCTTGCAGGAGCGCAGAACTGTGCACGCTATGGCGTTATCCTCAGAGCAAATTCCTGAGCCTATGCAATGTGATAGGATTCTGTCTATAATGGAACGACAAGGTTTTAGACGTCAGAATAGGTTGTGTTATTATTGTGGCGACGCTTCCCATGTCATTTCTGTCTGCCCTAAGCGGACCAAGAGGATCGCCAGTTCATTTACCATCAGTACTGTTCAACCTAAATTTCTGTTATCTGTGTCCTTGATCTGTTCATTGTCATCATTTTCTGTCATGGCGTTTGTGGATTCAGGCGCCGCCTTGAACTGAATGGACTTTGAGTTTGCCAGGCGTTGTGGTTTTCCCTTGCAGCCTTTGCAGAACCCTATTCCTTTAAGGGGCATTGATGCTACACCCTTGGCTAAAAATAAGCCCCAGTTTTGGACACAGGTGACCATGTGCATGGCGCCAGCCCATCAGGAAGATTGTCGATTTCTGGTGTTGCATAATTTGCATGATGCTATCGTGCTGGGTTTTCCATGGTTGCAAGTACATAATCCTGTTTTGGATTGGAAGTCCATGTCTGTGACTAGTTGGGGTTGTCAGGGGGTTCATAATGATGTTCCTCTGATGTCTGATTTTCAGGATGTATTCGATGAGCCCAAGTCCAGTTTCCTTCCACCACACAGGGACTGCGATTGTGCTATTGACTTGATTCCAGGCTGTAAGTTTCCTAAGAGCCGACTTTTCAACCTGTCTGTACCTGAACATACCGCCATGCGGAGCTATATTAAGGAGTCTTTGGAGAAAGGGCATATTCGGCCATCTTCTTCACCGTTGGGAGCGGGTTTCTTTTTTGTTGCTAAAAAAGATGGTTCCTTAAGACCCTGTATTGATTATCGCCTCTTGAATAAGATCACGTTCAAGTTTCAATATCCTTTACCTTTACTTTCCGATTTGTTTGCTAGGATTAAGGGAGCTAGTTGGTTTACTAAGATTGACCTTCGGGGGGCTTATAATCTTGTTCGTATTAAGCAGGGTGATGAATGGAAAACTGCGTTTAACACGCCCGAGGACCATTTTGAATACCTTGTGATGCCATTCGGACTCTCTAATGCTCCATCTGTTTTTCAGTCCTTCATGCATGATATCTTCCGGGATTATCTTGATAAATTCCTGATTGTATATTTGGACGATATTTTGATTTTTTCCGATGATTGGGAGTCTCATGTGCAGCAGGTCAGGATGGTATTTCAGATCCTTCGTGACAATGCCTTGTTTGTGAAAGGGTCTAAGTGTCTTTTTGGGGTGCAGAAGGTTTCCTTTTTGGGCTTTATTTTTTCTCCCTCGTCTATAGAGATGGATTCGGTTAAGGTTCAGACCATTCATGATTGGATTCAGCCCACATCCGTGAAGAGCCTTCAGAAATTTTTGGGTTTTGCTAATTTTTATTGCCGTTTCATTGCTAATTTTTCCAGCGTGGTTAAATCCTTGACTGATTTGACGAAGAAGGGCGCTGATGTGGCGAATTGGTCCCCTGCGGCTGTCTCTGCCTTTCAGGAACTTAAGCATCGTTTTACTTCTGCTCCTGTGTTGCATCAACCGGATGTTTCTCTTCTGTTTCAGGTTGAGGTTGACGCTTCTGAGATTGGGGCAGGGGCTGTTTTATCTCAGAGGGATTCTGCTGGTTCCTTAATGAAACCTTATGCCTTCTTTTCCCGTAAATGTTCGCCTGCTGAACGCAATTATGATGTCGGCAATCGGGAGTTGTTGGCTATGAAGTGGTTGTTTGAGGAGTGGCGACATTGGCTTGAGGGAGCTAAGCACCGTATTGTGGTCTTGACCGATCATAAGAATCTGATTTACCTCGAGTCTGCCAAACGGTTGAATCCTAGACAGGCTCGACGGTCCTTGTTTTTTTCTCGTTTTGATTTCTTGGTCTCGTACCTTCCGGGTTCTAAGAATATTAAGGCTGACGCCCTCTCTAGGAGTTTTTTGCCTGATTCTCCTGAGGTCTTGGAACCAGTCGGTATTTTGAAGGAAGGGGTGGTCCTTTCTGCCGTTTCTCCTGATTTACGACGGGTTCTTCAGAAATTTCAGGCTAACAAACCTGATCGTTGTCCTGTGGGGAAGCTGTTTGTTCCTGACAGATGGACTAGTAGAGTGATTTCTGAGGTTCACTGTTCTGTGTTGGCTGGTCATCCTGGCATTTTTGGTACCAGAGACTTGGTTGGTAGGTCATTTTGGTGGCCTTCTTTATCGCGTGATGTGCGGTCTTTTGTGCAGTCCTGTGGGACTTGTGCGCGGGCCAAGCCTTGTTGCTCCCGTGCTACTGGGTTGCTTTTGCCATTGCCGGTCCCTGAGAGGCCCTGGACGCATATTTCTATGGATTTTATTTCCGATCTTCCTGTTTCCCAGAGGATGTCTGTTATCTGGGTTGTTTGCGACCGATTCTCTAAGATGGTTCATTTGGTGCCTTTGCCTAAAT